>NC_041393.1:151255074-151296646 GCF_002162155.2 Triticum dicoccoides | reverse complement strand
TCCTCCTCCTCCTCTTCTTCTTCTTCTTCTTCTTCTTCTTCTTCTTCTTCCTCCTCTTGTTCTTCCTCTTCTTCCTCTTCTTCTTCTTCTTCTTCTTCTTCCTGCAAAACTTGATGGTCAAAGTCTGGAGTTATAACTTAAAAAAAAGAAATGTCGACGTGCAATTAGTTTTTGCCATAACAGAAGAAGTCCGTAGTTGTAATAAGTTATTAAAAATAAAAAAGAGGTGCAATGCTCGTTAATTTGCTTCAAGCCATTCGGAATAGTGTAAACTACACTGCGCATAGCTCCATGCAGTCTACCGTATTCCTGAAGGCTTGAAGCTAAGCAACGTGAGCATTGAGCCTCTTCTTCATCGCCTCTGCACTCAGGGCTTATAAACCGCTCCTAGTCCCTCTCACTTCGCGAGGTGGGACTAAAAAACAGCTTGCCATAACCTCATTAGTACCGGTTCGTGGTACGAACCGGCACTAAATGGTGGTGGTGGGGCCATAGCCTGACCGCAGGCTGACACAGCCTCTTTAGTACTGGTTCGTGAAATGAACCGGTACTAAAGGTTCGCCACGAACCGGTGCTATTGATCGCCGCCACGAACCGGCACTAGTGTACACATTAGTGTCGGCTGAAATTCCAACCGGCACTATTGTGCTTCACATTTGACCCTTTTTCTACTAGTGTCCAGCGCTCCTCTTCCGGTATAGATGTAGAGAAAGTCCCCGTGAAGCTTGGTAGTCCGATGTTCAAATACTTAGTGACTTCCTTCAAGTGTTTTCCGAAAGGGCTGTCGTTATCCGGCTGAGTGAACTTGTTCCTGGGATCTGCCATTTGTAGAGTAGAAAGAGAGGATAATTAGAAATGATTAGAGAGGAGAAATCATGTGGCTCATTCTAGTGGTCGCATCCTATAGTCAGCGTGTGCTATGATACCATCTTGTAGCGACCAGACCTCAAACGGTCAAGTCTCTGTGCATCAGTGTCATCCCTGGATTGGTAATGCTGACACACATAGTACTCGAGGAATTATAACATATTTTCAATCAAACACTTATTACATCGAGTCCTCATAAAGAGTATGATTACACAAAATATCATGGCTAAAGGCCATCTAACTAGATAATTGCGGAAGCTTTGAAGGTAAATGAGTCCATAAACTCCAACGGCATAGTTGAGTGCAAAACAACGATCTATTGCACCTTATTCGCCGTCTGAGTAGTCTGCAACATGAGACGTTGCACCGTGTAGGTCAGCATATTGAATATGCTGGCAGAGTTACACTGTAAAGCAATGAAATGCAAGAACTATGTCTACATGCAATATTTGGCTGTTGGAGGCTGTAAGTTTATGATTTTGCATAAAGCTAGTTTTTCCCTACAACAAAGGAATAAATTTATTTAACTACTACCAAGTTACCCAATATTTGAGAAGGTAACCCCCAACTCAAATCCCAATTAAAAGTACTAGTCCTCAACCTGTGCACCTACACAGGTGCTAGGAACTACTTGTTTCGGCTTTATTGTGTATATTTTGAACATTCCCCATTATTTTAGAGTATAATGTATAAATAAAATTGATTTTCAAACGGAGAGTAACAAATGTTAATATTAGTCAATGTTATCTCCACCTTCATTTAATGCAGATGTTATTATTTATAAAAGTAATTAACAGAATGAAATAAAACATAGTTTCAATAAATTCAAATATAATGGCGATATTCGTGTCCCACCAACCAAAATATGATGTTGTAGGATTAAAGCATTTTTTGTTTTTTGTTATGTTTCAGAAATATTTTTTGCCACAGTTAGTAAGAACTGCAATTGCAGAGAGACTTGTGTGGCACAAATTTTAGTGCCCGATCCCAATAACTAAGGAAATAAAAAACTTTTAAAACAATTTAATTCCTTAACTGCCACATAATTAATCAGATCACCTTGTTCTATGGCATATCACAAAAGTGTTCCAATTATTGTTCAGGTGTACTATTGTATCAAGTACACACTCTCTCTCCAAAGTCTTAGAAATATCCGCGGTAGAAAATGCAACCAAGAGATTGAAATGAATCTCGTATCATTGTTAGTGCCTTTGTACATTGGCTCTACAGGGTAGTAGCCTCATACTTCGTAAAGTGTTGTTAGATTATCACAAGACATAAGCTTGACAGAATGCGAAGTATATGATCGACATGTAGAGGAAGTTAAAGCAATTGGTTAAATAAGTTCAGTTTCTTCTAGTAACAAATATACTCATCACAGATACATATAATTCCGACGTAAGATGTGAATTGGAAAGAACTTCTAGGAGATTAGGAACCTCTAGTACGTTTAGCTTGTAAACAAATTGTTTTTTCCTTTAACTAAACATCAGGGCCAATATAGAGCCGTCTTACTTGTATGGTTGTCGCAGTAATGTTTGTAATGCCATCTTCGCTTCTTCTCCTTCCACTGGCGCCGGTGTCAGTGTCCTCGACCACCATCAGACCGGATCCCAAGATAGCAAGTTCATGGCCAAACATCTCCGGGCTAATGGCAGCTGATAATTTCAATGCCTTCATCCTCGACATCTCGGTTCGCAACTCCCTACTCAACATCACCAGCACAGGGAAATTACTTTTTCAAAATAAGGAAGACTCTCCTTTTTCCAGGACGTGAGGCTTGAAGTTTTCTTCTTGTAAGGTTCGTGGATGTTTTTTTGGAGTGACATATGAGACATTAGCATTGAGGACTTTTTATTTCTACATGTATTTTTTTCTTTGTTGGCCCATGTACGTGTGATTCCCTTTTTTAAATTAGGCAACGTCCTTTAAAGTAAGAAGGCACACGCCGGTCATCTTTTTTCAGATATTCGACGTGTGTGTTGGGGACATTTTTTTGTACATATCAGTTTTTTTTAGAATCAATCTGTACATGTTAGCTAGGTGTACGTGTCAGCTTAATCCTATCTATATACGTGGGATTTTTTTAAATGATGTAACGTCTTTTAATAGATCTTGACCATCAAATTTATGATCCGATGGCTAGATTAATTTTGTTGATGTGGATTAATGCGAAGCCTCTTATGGTGCCTCCAATTAGTAAATATAAGATTATCATTAACCAAACAAATTCATTTAGTAAAGTGATGAGATCACATTAATAGATTCAAGTACTAGATACTCAAGATGTCCATAACCGGGGACACAGCTAAACATGATTAGTTTATACACTATGCAGAGGTTTGCGCACTTTTCCCTGCAAGACTGACCGCATCCATGATCGGATGATCGAGACATAGTCTTTCTGAAGCATTAACTCTCTACTCCGGGCGGACCGGTACACCTACTTTCCCCTACATCTGCTAGTCCACCTCTTCAAGAGCTCACGCAACTTACTCAACTATGCCAGAGCCCATAATGGCTTGTGTCTGCGCACGGAAGTTTCTAGGCATGAAAGATCATATGATCCCTTTGAGCTTGGGTGGCATTCCGTAGGGTAATCACACGGGTACTCCGGGATTCCTTTGGGTAAGCACTGGGTTCTCAAGGTGCTCGGGCAAGCCACTGGGTTCTCTAGGGTGCCCCAACCATTCCACCCAGATGTGTGTTAAATTTGCCACCTTATGTTGTCCAAAATTATTTTCTCTTGCAACTTGCATGAATCACACATACCAATCCCCATCTATAAGCATGGCTAAGCAATATATGAGCATAACATATAATCCCGGGGTGATCAAAAGGTATTAGCTTCCTACCTCAAGCACTACAACCAAACCACATGTTCTCAATCCTACTCATGCAATTGTTTGAGGAGGAATACTAATGCATAGTAAAAACTGGGTATAAAATAGTATGATCAAAGTGTAACTTGCCTTGCTGATGATATGCAAACTCTAGAGATTCGTAGTAACAAGCTTCGCACTCCGGGTAATCTAACGTAGACAAACAATAGCATACATAAGCAATCACTCAAACGAAACACAAGAAAACCGAGAAAAGATCCAAATCGAACATGAAACAAGCAAACGACTTAAACTAACAAAAAGTCAAGCCGAACAGAAATATTATCATGTGAACTAGATCTTAACAATTGGTACATGTGATTAGCTACGATTTGCAAAAAGATTCAACTCAAACGGAGCAACGGAACTCAAAATACGAACGAAACAAGATCGTTTACTAATCTGAACTAAACTCAATTTTTATAGTACCAAAATCATGTTCAAGTTGGTTAAATGAAAAGAACAGAACGATACGAAGATTGAGGCGCTGGTTTCATCTAATTTGGATTAACGAGTAAAAAGTTATGCTAGTTTAAAGATTAGGGGCTAAATCGCGAGAAAACTATTTGCAAATAGGTCCCTAGCCGAAAATAATAAAAAAAAAACCTACGGCGCGAACATTCGCTAACAGAACTTATACAGTGAAAATTATTCGTTAATATGAATTAACGAACATTCGTTAACTAAGCAAAACGAAACTAAACCGATCTAAAACTAAACCGAAAGAACCGACGGTTCTTACCGGTTTTCAAAGAAAAACCGGCGGCGGCGGCTCCGGCGACGGCGCGGGGCGACGACGGCGTGGTGAGGGACGGCGGCGCAGCACAGTGCGATGAGGCGGCGGCGGCGGCGGCGGCGGTGGAGGCGAGGTGGAGGAGAGGCGGCGGGGCTGCGGCTTATAAAGGCCGTCGGGGGGACGGCTCGGCCCCGACTTGGTGCCCAAGTCGGCCGGCGGGGGCGGCGCGGATCCGAACTCCGGTGAGTCCAGTTCTTGGACAGGAGGACGAGGCGGTGGCGCAATGGGCCGGCTGGGCCTTCGGCCCAGTTCGGTCTGAGAGGAACTTTTTTTTAAAACAATTTTGCCACGAAGGAAAAAACCTAAATAAATATTAAAAAAATCTAAAAATTTCAGAAACAATTTTCACCGTCCAAACCTAATATTTAGGACAAGATGAACATTTTTCTGGACTAAGATGCAATTTTCAAAAATGCAATATTTTTCTAATTCAAATAAAATAGCAAATAAAATACCAATAAAATCATAATTTGATTTTAAAATTCTTTCTCCAATATTTCTCTTGGGTTGAAGAAGTCATATTATCTTCTCTCTTATATTTTTAATATTGGAAATAATTGGGGAGAAAAATAATAAAATCAAATTGATCCTTTCTTCAAATTTGAAATAAATTCAAATATGAATTTTGTGAAACCTCCAACTCTCTCCTTGGGTCCTTGAGTTGCTTAAGATTTCTAGGATCTCAACCAAATGCAAGAATTAATATGATATGCATATGATGATCTATGTATAACAACGAAATTGAAAATTGGGATGTTACATTGCTCTTCTTGAAACTAGTGGTTTTATTGACCATCAACACTTGATGCTCCTTCTAGATGTCTGCCTCTACGACTTTCAGCATCGCGAACAGCTTGGAGACTGGCTTGTTCATCCCTTGCATTTTATAGTTCAACACAAAGCTCTTGTAGCTAGATGGTAGAGATTGAAGAACTCTATCAGTGACCGCCTCAGGCGGAGCTCAACTCCCAACTCAGCCAGACGGTTGTAATACCCAGACATTCTGAGTACGTGCTCACTAACAGAGCTGTTCTCCTCCAATTTGCATGCATAGAACTTATCGGAGGTCTCATACCTCTCGATCTGGGCATTTTTCTCAAAAATAAACTTCAACTCCTAGAACATCTCATATGCTCCATGACATTCAATACGCCTTTGAAGTCCTGGTTCTAAGCCATATAACATGGCGCGCTGAACTATTGAGTAGTCATCAACATGCAACTGCCAGGCGTTCACATTGTTCACAGTCGCTGGAGGGGGTGGCGCACCAAGCGGTGCATCAAGGACATAAAACTTTTGGGCAGCCGTGAGGATAATCCTCAGATTACGGGCCCAATCCACAAAGTTGCTTCCACCATCTTTCAGCTTAGCTTTCTCTAGGAACACATTGAAATTCAGGGGAGCTACTGTGCGAGCCATTGATCTACAACATAATTTGCAAAGATAACTTAGACTATTGTTCAAGATAATGAGTTCAATTAATCATATTACCTAAGAACTCCCACTCAAATAAACATCCCTCCGGTTGTCCGAGTGTAACATGATCCAAATTCACCAACCCAAGTCTGATCATCACGTGAGATGAGGTGGTTTCAATGGTGAACATCTCCATGTTGATCATATCTATTATATGACTCATCTTCGACCTTTCGGTCTCTTCTGTTCCGAGGCCATGTCTATACATGCTAGGCTCGTCAAGTTTAACCGAAGTGTTCCGCATGTGCAAAACTGTCTTGCACCCATTGTATGCAAATGTAGAGTCTATCACACCCAATCATCACGTGGTGCTTCTAAACAACGAACTTTCGCAACAGTGCACACTTGGGGAGAACACAATTTTATCTTGAAATTTTAGTGAGGGATCACCTTATAATGCTACCATCATCCTAAGCAAAATGAGATGCATAAAAGGATTAACATCACATGCAAATCATAAGTGACATGATATGGCCATCATCTTGTGCTTTTGGTCTCCATCTTCAAAGCACCGACATGATCTCCATCATCACCGGCATGACTCCATGATCTCCATCATCGTGTCGCCATCGGGGTTGTCACGCCAACCATGCTTCTACAACTATTGCTACCGCTTAGTGATAAATTAGAGCATTACACAATGCTTAATGATTGACACGCAGGTCATACAATAATTGAAGACAACCCTATGGCTCCTACCGATCGTCGTATTCATCAACATGCAAGTCGTGATAATCTATACAAAACATGATCATCTCATACATCAAATATATCTCATCATGTCTTTGGCCATATCATATCACAACATACCCTGCAAAAACAAGTTAGACATCCTCTACTTTGTTCTTGCATGTTTTACGTGGCTGCAATGGGTGACTAGTAAGACCATTCTTACCTACGCAAAGTCACAATGATGATATTCAAGTTGCTATTTAACCTTCTACAAGGACCACCTTTGTCGAATCCGATTCAACTAAGGTGGGAGAGACAGACACCCGCCAACCATCTTTATGCAATCAAGTTGCATGTCAGTCGTTGGAACCGGTCTCATGCACGTGGACATGTAAAGTTGGTCCGGGCTGCTTCATCCCATAATACCGCTGAATCAACATAAGACCAAGGAATGAAGCAATCTGAATATCAATGCCCACAAACTCCTTTGAGTTCTACTCGTGATGTCATCTACGCATAGACCTAACTCATGATGCCACTATTGGGGAACGTTGCATGGGAAACCAAAAAAATCATACGCTCGCCAAGATCAATCTAGGAGATGACCATCTACGAGAAGAGATATTGGTTCTACATACCCTTGTAGATCACTAAGCAGAAGCGTTAAGAAATGTCGTAGATGTAGTCGAGCTTCTTCGCGATCCAATCATGATCCGTCCCACGAACTCCTGATCAAGTGCCGAATGGACGGCACCTCCGCATCCAACACACGTATGGGTTGGTGATGCCTTCACCTCCTTGATGAAGCGAGCGATGGTCAAGTAGTAGCTCGAGTTCCCTGGCAGCACGACGGCGTGGTGGTGGTGGTGGATAAATCTCAGCAAGGCTCCGCCAAGCGTCTGCGTGAGGTGGAGGAGGTGTAACAGGATGGAGACGGGCAAGGGTTAAACAGTGGCTGCCCGGGTGGTTTTCCCTCCAAAGCCCTAGGGTCATTGGCCAAAGGGGAGGGGGAAATCCCTCCTTTCCTTCCCCACCAATCGCTACCCCCCCCCCCCTTTTTAGGGATCCAAATCTTATCCCTTTGGGATATGATACTATTCCTTTTAAGGGAGGATCTAGTGTGCCTAGACCAGGGTTCTGGGTACTTTCCCCACTACCCACATTCATGTGGGTCCACCGTGTAGGTGGGCCCCACTTCGAAACCTTATAGAACCTTCCTGGTACAATACCGAAATTTTTTAACTTTTTCCGGAATCCCGATAACAACTTTCCATATATGATTTTTTTACCTTTGGACCATTCCGGAGCTCCTCGTGATGTCCAGGATCTCATCCGGGACTCTGAACAACCTTCGTTCACCAACACAATAACTCAAGCATACTTAGATCGTCACCAAATGTTAAGTGTGTAGACCCTGTGGGTTCGAGAACTATGCAGACATGACCGAAACACCTCTATGGTCAATAACCAATAGCAGGGCCTAGATGCCCATATTGGTTCCTACATATTCTACGAAGATCTTTATCGGTCGAACATCGATGTCAAGGATTCAGCTAATCTCGTATGCAATTCCCTTTGTCCATCGGTATGTTACTTGCCCGAGGTATCTCTATACCTAGTTCAATATCATTACCGGCATGTCTCTTTAATCGTTCTGTAATACAAGATCCCGTTACTACCTCCTTAGTCACATTTCTTGCAAGCTCATTGTGATGTTGTATTACCGGGTGGGCCCCGAGATACCTATCCGTCATACGAAGTGACAAATCCCAGTCTTGATCCATACCAACTCAACAGATACCCTCGGAGATACATGTAGATCATCATTATAGTCACCCAGTTACGTGCAATGTTTGATACACACAAGGTACTCCTCCGGTGTCAGTGAGTTACATAATCTCATGGTCGAAGGAACAGATACTTGACATGAAGAAATCTATAGCAAATAACTTAAACGATCGTATGATATGCTTATACTTTGGGTCTTGTCCATCACATCATTCTCCTAATGATGTGATCCCACTATCAAATGAAAAGTCATGTCTATGGCTAGGAAACCATAGCCATCTTCGATCAACGAGCTAGTCCGGTAGAAGCTCACTAGGGACATGGTTTTGTCTATGCATCCACACATGTATTTGAATTTCCAATCAATACAATTATAGCATGGATAGTAAATAATTATCATGAACAAGGAAATATAATAATAACCACTTTATTATTGCCTCTAGGGCATATCCAACACCTGGCAGCCCAATGCTACAACCGTAGTAGTTGTGGGCTCCAATGGAAACGAGGGATACTTCAACAATGGATAGTGACAGTAAGACGCCCTATGACAGGGTTGTTGGAAGCGAGTGGATGAGGACGACGACCATTGCCCATGTGAGTGAAAGACACAAAAGTTGTGCACATGTGAGCAAGAGAACTAGAGCTAGTTTCTCCTCCTAAGCACGAGTGTTGGGCTAGATCTACCGACCACAAGGAAGAATAATCTATGGCTGGGTGATTGCTTGTATCTGCGTTGGTATTTCCCCGAAGAGGAGAGGATGATACAGCACAGCAATGGTAAGTATTTCCCTCCGTTGTGAAACCAAGGTTATCAATCCATTAGGAGAACCAAGCAACACTATGTGAATGGTACCTGCACACAAAGAACAAATACTTGCAACCCAGTGCGTAAGAGGGGTTGTCAATCCCTCCCCGGAATTGAGATAGATAAAATTGTAATAGATTGGATAAATAGATCTCGCAAAAACACAAAATAAAATAAATAAAGAAAAAATGCAGCAAGGTATTTTTGGATTTTTGGAATAATAGATCTGAAAATAATATGATAAAAGATAGACCCGAGGGCCGTAGATTTCACTAGTGGCTTCTCTCGAGAAAATAGCATACGGTGGGTAAACAAATTACTGTTGGGCAATTGATAGAAGAGAAAATAATTATGACAATATCCAAGGAAATGATCATGTATATAGGCATCACGTCCAAGATTAGTAGGCCGACTCCTACCTGCATCTACTACTATTACTCGACACATCGACCGCTATCCAACATGCATCTAGTGTATTAAGTTCATGGAGAAACAGAGTAATGCAATAAGAACGATGACATGATGTAGACAAGATCTATTCATGATGTAGGAATAGACCACATCTTTTTATCCTTAATAGCAATGATACATGCGTGCTTCACTACCCCTTCTATCACTGGATGAGGACACCGCAAGATCGAACCATCACAAAGCACCTCTTACCATTGCAAGAAAAATCAATCTAGTTAGCCAAACCAAACCAAAGTTTCAGAGAAGAAATATGAGGCTATAATAATCATGCATATAAGAGAACGAAGAAGACTCAAGTAATATTCATAGATAGAACTGATCATAAACTCGCAATTCATCGGATCCCAATAGACACACCGCAAAAAGTCAATCAAAAAAATGACTCAATCAAAGATCCAACTGATCCCCACGCCTGTATTGCAAATACGCAGTCATGAATAATCCCGCTAAACCAATAGGAATTAGGCCTAAGACCATTCCAAATAGAAAAACTTATATTACATCCGATTTGTCAAAGGGATTGGATTGGTGACTTACCCATTCAGTGACTTTGGCACTTGACGTTCCAAAAACGGGTACTATCGGATCGGGTGAGGAATTCATGGAATAATCCATTTTCATGGAATAATGAATTAAGGAAGAAAGGATATGAGTCTACCGCTTACAAGAAAAGATCTCATGATAGTCAATATGGGCCCTCAACACCCATCAATGCATGGTGTTCTTCGACTGATTTGACTATCCATAATAGTGCGGAAAGAAAGCCCGGTGAAAGAGTGGCCTTGAGCCCTATTTTCCCCCGGGGGTCTTAATTACCACTGCTTAGCTTTCAATTTGCCTCTGACCATCAAATTAAATGTGAATAACCCGTCCTCCTCTCTTTGAAACAAGGGGCGCTTCCGGTTCTGTGCTTGCTTCAAACAATTTTGTCTAGTGGTATTTTTATGGGGATTCTTTTTATCACTGTAGGATTCCTATTCAAGATTACTGCAGTTCCTTTTTGTTAGGTTTTGTTGATTTATTGCGCGATGATTTTATTGAAAAAGATCGTGCTCGCGGTATCTTTTTCACCTGACAAATGATGATTGAGACGAGATTCCGCGTTTTTGAACCACGAAAGGCTTGGTTTCCATTTGGGTTGTAGATGTAACCAACCCGCTATTAAGGACAGCGTAGAAAGAAATAATCCGCTTATTCTTTTTTTCAGAATTTGGATTTAATAAACTCTTTTTACAAAGGAAATCCTAAAAAAGAATTTTTAGATCAAGTAACCCTGCTACAAATCATTGCTGGAAGAGACTACTAGATTTCTTTTTCATAGTTCGCTTCAGGGTTGTAGATAATGCTCTATCAAAGAGCGCCAGCGTACGCCATCGACTGGGAAGCAAGCATGAAGGAAGAACTCTGGACTTTGGTTTCAAGCTGAACTATTTACTTCTTCTTAAACAATTTATTGCTTGCAGATCGAAAACCCCTATTTAATTAGTTCTTTCGAGTCACTCACTGAAGAGGGAAAGAAAGATCAGGGGAAGAAGCGGGGTAGAGGAATTGGTCAACTCATCAGGCTCATGACCTGCACTCGCATCTTGGGTCACTGGAACCTGATGATAATTACTCACTCCTTCATCCTGAGAAAGGATCTTGGCTATGAAAAAAATGGATCACTAGCTTGCGCAGCAAATTGATTACATCAAAATAGATCTCCAAGAATATCGAGGAGAACATTGTATTGAGAATCAAAAAGAGAGAAGAAGTCATCTAGCTACTTCCTACGGACTCGTAGGTCTATGGTGAACTACTCACACATCATCGTAGGAGCACCAATGCGGATAATGAACCCCTCTGTGATCGTGTTCCCCTCCGGCAAGGTGCCGGAATAGGGCTCTAGATTGGATCTCGTGGTTCTGGAACTTGCGGCGGCTGGAATTGTGTTTCGTCGACTCCCCTAGGGTTTTAGAAATATTTGGGTATTTATAGAGCTGAGAGGCAGTGGAAAGGACTCCCGTGGGCCCCACCACCCACTTGGGCGTGCCAGGGGCCTCTGGCGCACCATGGTGAGTTGTTGGCCGCACGGGCCTCCCCTCTGGCACTTCCTTGGCTCCAAAGTTTTCTTGTGGGCAGAAAAAAATCTCCAAAAAGTTTCGTGGCATTTGGACTTCGTTTGGTACTGATATTCTGTGAAGTAAAAAACAAGCAAAACACAACAACTGGCACTGGGCACTATGTCAATAGGTTAGTCCCAAAAAATGATATGAAGTTGCTATAAAATGAATGTAAAACATCCAAGAATGATAATAGAACAGCATGGAACAATCAAAATCATAGATACGGTGGAGACATATCAGTGGGAGGGGGCCATCTTGGTTGGGATCGGTTAGCCGACGAGTAAACTTGGCCGACAACCAACTCTTAAGAGTGAGAAAAACACTTACGCGTGTTTGGGACTGCTCTACTCCATAGAAATTAGCTCCACTCCACCAAATACATTTTGGAGGAGTTCCACTCAGGAGTTACAGCTTCACCAAAAAGCAGTTTATTTTGTTTGGCTTCCAACTAGCTCCAGTTCAAGAATGAAGAAATTTGGTGGAATAAGTCAATTTCCTGGGTGATCAAGGTGGGGGTGAAAGGGTATCCACTTATCGATGGTACTGGTGGGTACTTTTTCCTCCAACTCCATGATGACTCTTTGGATAGAGTTTTTGCAGCACCCCTATAAAGCTTCATGAAAAACATGGAGTTGTACCCTAAATTCTAATTTGTTTTTCTGTGATGCGAAATGAGACATCACGAAGCTAACCCATTTGACTGTGTTTTTTTAGAGTGAAGCTAAATTTTAGATAGCGAAGTAGTGTCAAACAGGCCCGCTAAGGACTTGCGGTCATCAACGGGCTTTGCTAACTTTGCAGGCCGTGGGAACCAGTGCTGAGCTCGTATTTCTGCGTCTGGGCCTGGCCAACACACAAGGTCAGGTGGTTTACCCACCGACTGGCATCAGTTATCTCCCTCTCCCTCGCAGCAAATAAAAGGTATTTAGAGCTAAGGAATGAAAATTAGAGCAACTCTAGCAGACCCTGCATCCTGCCGGCCCGCAAAATGCGTTTGCAGTTTGCGGAAAAATGGCTTTGCGGGCCGGCGCGGACGGCTGCAGAGGCAGACCCCCCAAACGGACCCATATAAAAGGATATTCGTGGAATATACTTTTTTACGGGTCGGCTTTGCAGGGTCTGCTCTTGCGCCGCTGCACCCTGCATCCCGTCGGTCCGCAAAATATCAATACCACAGCATAATTATCAATACCAACACAATACAACAATCATCCACATTACAAATAATTATTCAAACCACCGAATACAAATACAAATAATGCAATACAAAACTTGTCCCGAATACAAATATAAATGAATGGAAAAATGAGTTTGTTACTGTCCAGCCCTTTGCCAATGGTGCTCAATGAGATCCTCCTGAAGCGTAACGTGGGTGTTTGCATTTTTAATCTCCTTGTATGTTTGAAGAAAAGCTCTAATGCGGTTAGGGTCTCTAGCTGGTTTGACATGGCTACCCACATTGTCGTAGAAGAACTCCAAGTTCATGCCTCTCTCATCTTCGAGAATCATGGATAACACAACATGTCATGATGTTCTTCGCCGCCTCTTTCGGTTCTCCTCTTCGTGCTCCTTGACGGCAAGAGCCATCACCAATGCCTGCTGCCGAAAGTTTGAAAGCATCGTCTCAACATCCGAGTCATCCGAATCGGACGAATCGGAGAGCAAAAACTTCTCGCACGGGCTCAATTCCATCTACATGAACGAGAAGCGCACGCCGCGTCAACCAACTATGCGGAGCACTCGACATGAAGCACAAACAAACACTAACCGGCGGTGACGACGGTGGCTCGAGGACGGTCGATCTCGGGCGGTGACGAGGGGCGGCTCGAGCGCAGTCGATCCCCAGCAGCGACATTGACGAGGGGCGGCTCTTCTCGCCGGATCCGGGGGGTGCAGCATAGTGGTGGTGGAGGGTGAGGGACGCCCTGGCACCACGATTCCGCCCGCAGATTTGGCCGGAATCGGCGGCAGTGGATGGGCGGAACCTATGATGGGCGACGGTGGAAGGAAATCGGGAAAGGGGCGCGGGCTAAAATGTCCCTCCCGCCAACCGCTTCACCGCAGTACGGGGCACTGTAGGGGCGAGGCGAAAACCCGCGAATACGCGGGTTGGGGCGGAGGTTTTGTCGTGCCCCTCAAAAAATTTGCGGGCCGGCCGCATTTGCGGGGTCTGTTCAGGCGGGATTTTCCACGCCGACCCGCATTTTGGCGGTTATTTTGCGGGATTTTGCGGCGTCTGCTAGAGTTGCTCTTAATGGGGTACGAGACTTCAAATCTATTGTTTGGTTAGGGGGATTGAGAATTCATAAGGGAATAATCATGGGACTTGAGACTCTAACTCCCACCATTTTATTACTAGGGGAGGGGTGGGAGTTGGAAGAGAATTGTTTTACTGACTCAATCTTAACCCTTCATCATAACTTACATTAACTTCACTTGTCTAGTGCCTTGTCCATTCCCACGAACCAAACAAGAAAATATAGATTCTCCTCAAATCCTCGCACATAATATCTATCATGCATCAAACAAAGGATTAGGAATAAAATGACTCATCCCATTTTAAATCTCAATACAACTCCCTACTTTAAATTCCTATTTCCTTTTCCAAATATTGCCAGACACGCCGTGAAGGCATGGGTGTTGCGTCTTGGTCTTGCTTACCGCTATGAATAAAAGTGTGACCAAATGACCAGCTGTAAACGGCACACATGGCTGGTTACATATTGATAACACAGTACTTCCTCCGTCCGGAAATACTTGTCATCAAAATGAATAAAAGTGGATTTATCTAGACGTATTTTAGTTATAGATACGTCTCTTTTTATCCATTTTGATGACAAGTATTTTCGGATGAAGGCAGTATAAGATTGAAAAAGATTTGAGGTTGGCTGGAAAATTAAACGAGGCCATTTTTTAGGGGGGGGGATTCCACGTTCATGGTGTCTAGGTTCCGGGGATCATCCGCCTTGGCCGTCGACGTGAGCTGCACGTCCTGCGCCACCACCGTGAGGAGCCTGCACGAGGAGCTGCAAGAAGGGCGCACTCACAATGCCGTCGTCCGGTACAGAGCTGAATGTCCCGCCGGAGGATTTCCTGGCGATTTCATTGAGCAGGGATGTCGGCGTTCTGGGAACGGGGGTACCCAGACTTGCCTACCTGCGGCCTGCTGTGTGGCTCAAGGAGTGGCCCAGTACGGCCCATCTTCATCAACACATGCTGAAGACCCTCGCGAGGGGCCAAGCCTCGCAGAGCGGACAATAGGAGGCTTCCTCGGGCACGGCCTCGTCAGGCTAGCTCGCGAGGAGGCGGAGAGATCAAGGCGGGGTACCTCGCGAGGTGCTCATGACACAAGCCATGACGACCAAGGCCAGGCGGGCGCCAGCCTGCGCAGAGTCCTTGTTTCCTCTTTGGTGCAAAGGGGGAAAGCGCAGGCAAGAGTATCAAGCAAAGGCAACCATTTCGGTGCAACAAGACCAAGACAAGCAGGATGGCAGAACGGAGGTCATCGTGGAGCCCAAGCCGGCGTCATCGTCAGGGTCTTTGGCAGGCGAGGACCAACTTTAGTCAGGATAAGTGTACTAGATGTTCCCCTTCAAAATGGCCAATTATTGGCGCCCTTCCCGCTCAATATTTGGGGAGAGGCCCAGGGCCTCCGCCAATAAATAGGACTAGCCACCCACAGGGTAGAGGCATCTGGAGACAGAGGGGAGACCGATCTAAGACATCGGCATCTAGAGAGAGAGAGAGAGAGAGGCGATTGAACTCCCCTAGCAGTTCATCGCTCCAGCCAAGAACAGACCCTCGCGAGGTTGTTCTTCCTTGTACTACTCATCATCATCAGCCCCTGCGGCAATCCACCACACCACAAACTGGAGTAGGGTATTACACCACAATGGTGGCATGAACCAGTATAAATCTCGTGTCCCTTGTGTTGTTCTTCGTGTAGTTTTAGATCCTTGCGAGGCGACGAGACATGGGTAGGCAAGAGGTGTGATCTCTGCGTGCACCGCAGAGTTCGAACCGTGAGGGTCTGCCGGAACCCGTAATCCGACATTTGGCGTGCCAGGTAGGGGTGCACCGAAATCTGCCTTCCGTCGCCTCGTGTTTCGCCGCCCGTCGCATCATCATCACCATGGCCAGCGACCCAATGGGCAATCCCGATCACTGGGCGGCCTGGCCCGCCCATGCAGAGCCGCTTGCCCAGGGCGACCTCAACCCCGTGCCCCAGGCAGCCGGCGGTCCGCAGGGCGCTGCGGGCCGCGGGCGACGCGGTCAGACGGCACCAGCTCTCACACTGCGGTAGGTGCGGTCGGCAGCGAGGGCCTCAAGCCATGCCGCGGCCACGGCGCCGTACTCACAGCGGGAGCAGACGAACTCAAGGGGCGCGCTCACGGTAGCTCAAGAACTGCTACAATGCAGGCTGCTGGAGGGCGGCCGCGACGTGCTACTGGAGCGGGTGGTAGAGCTCCTGGGTTCCGCCGCCTTGGGGGCTCACCCCTTCTGCACCCAGCTGCTGCCTCGGGCACAAGGCGGATCGCATGGAGGCTCCATGCGCGCTCGCACAACTCCAAGTGGATTCCAGGGCCACTCCAATGCCAACCTGGCCGTCAGCGCCTGGCCACCAATGATGCTGCCTCCGCCTCCGACCAACGAAGGGGGATCCACTACGGCCCACGGTCCCGGTGAGCCACCATGCTACCACTCCCAGGTTGGCACCTCGTGCAGAACTGCGTGGCACACGGGGCACTATGGCGAGGCATTCGGGGCGGCGGCCCCGGAGGCGTATGTGCCCCACATGGTGGATCAAGGACACGCGCAGGAGGAGACCATGGCCAGTTCCTCGGCCCAGGTTGGGGAGAAGAAACGCTCGAGGCTGAGCTCTTTCAGGAGCCCAGGGAAGGCCTCGTCGACCGCATCGGAGGTAGCGACTATCGGGTACCGCTAATTCCTCAGGAACAGGCATACGCTAACCATGGATCACAGGAGGTACAGGTCATCGCGGCGGGTGGCTGCCCCAATCCAGCAGCTCCCCACCCCTCAGGAGGAGGGCGCCGGGGGCTGCAGGAGAGGGGCCGAGATCTGGCCTCGCCCATGTGGCGCTCGGAGCAAGGCGTCCTCAGGAGGTAGGCCCTCTGCCGGGGAGGTGCCCCAGGGCCTACCCCCGGCACAGGACCCGTGGTCGTCGGGGGAACCGCTGGCGACCGCTCTATCCCATCGGCAGCGTCCTCGGTCTCCGGCCGTTGTCGATGGCAATAGAGTGTGGCGCAAGGCGGGGCCCTCGTCTGGCGATATGAAGCAAGGCCGGTACCTGTGAAGAAGGCCCAGTACATGTGAAGCTCGCCACCCCGTGACACTCTCACGTAATAATGAGTGGGGCTGTACACGCCCCGGAGTCTCCGGAGAGCCGCCCTCGGGTCTCGGGGGCTCCCGCCCATGCCCAGTGTCAGCACTTAGCTCCACGCTGGTGAGAAGACGTCGAAGACTAGAGTAGGTCCTGGACGCGGCTTTTTCTGCTTTCCTTGCTTTTCCCCTTGGTTGTCGCTTTCCCCTGTTTGGATTTAAGTTGGATTTGAGCTTGAAACTTGCGTGTGTTCGGGGAAGGGGTGTTTAGTCTCGTTCGAGCAATCTCTTGCATTCTGGTTACCGCTTTGCGTCCGTCCAGCTTCAGCTGCCTCCTCTCGCGAGCCCCTCGCGAGCCGGGCCAGGCCCAGCATGTACGCAGCCCAGACTGCCATCGGCACACCCTCTTAGGAGGTTCTCTTTACAGGTTCGATGGGCTCATCCAGGAGGCACTTGGGGCGCCACGGCCCCCGCAGGCTCGCTCAGGACCCACGTGGGTCGAAGGTAAACAAGCCAGTTGACTCATCACAAAACTAGTCGCTCGGTATGGGCATGCGGGTAATATCATGTCCACAAATACGCTAACTGCAAGTTTTCACACGAGGGGCTTCCCCTCCCAAAATGCTCTTACAACCCTCAGGGTCAAGCCCGAGCTCTCTCTGCGCAGGGTAAGAAGCAGGAACAGCGTGCGGTCAATCGGATAAATCCCCCAATGCATCCTCGGGGGCACCTCCGGAGTCGCCACTGGCGTCGCTGGCCTCGTCGTCGCCTTCTACGCCGCCGCCATCAGCACCTGGGCCATTCACCACTCCGCCCTCACCAGCACCTGGGCCATTCCGCCCTCATCAGCAGCTACGACCACACTGTCGTCATCAGCGGTGAAGGCCCTAACCAGGGCGTCCATGTTGTCTTCCACCCAAGGCGCCAGATTGCCCCGGATTTCCAGGGGTACCAGCACGATGGCGGCATTGAAGTCGAAATGGGGGTCCATGTTCTGAAGGTGACTGAAGACATGAGAAAAAGCAGGCCCAAGTAGGGCACGACTCCTCTCCTCCACCAACCTGTTGGCTCTGCCCGAACGAGTCTCCAGCTGCGTCACCACATCGGTGAAGAACTGAAGGTTACCAGCATAGTTAACCACACGAGGCTCCCCAACGGATGCCTCGCAGATGATGCCCAAAGCCGTTTTAGCTCTTTCCCGGAGCTCGCGGAGCATGGGGCTGTGCATGTGCTCCAGGGTCTGCCACTGGCGTATCTCGTCCTTGTTCCGCCGCGCAACGGCCTCATCTGCGTCCACCCTTTGATGGAGAAGAAGCACCTCGGTGCGGGAGAAAGCCAGTTCCGCCTGTGCCGCACCAAGGGCGGCCCCGGCAGCGTCCGCATGCCGCATCACTTCATCCAGCTTGGCCTTCAGGGCGGCAGTCCTGCCCTCTGCTTCGACCTTGATCAACTCCAGCCTTTCCTCGAACTCGTGCTCGAGGTTCGAGCGGGCCATCGCCACCCAGCGATCAACCTCTTCTGAGGCTCGTGCTTCCCTCGCGGCAACATCATCTTCTGCCTGCGCCACCAGGCGCTCCCTCGTCTCCAATCGCTCGAGGTCCAGGGTGCGCTTGGTGGCCTCCAGCGTCAGTGCCTCCTCACATTTCTGAAGCTCCGCCCAGTCGACCGAGCCCCCCTTCATCGACGCAAGGGCCGCCTCACGCAACTCCACCTGTTGCTCCAGGGAGCTACTCCAGGCCCGGAGCTCCCACGCCCGCTCTTCTGCAGCCCTGCGCCGCTGGTCAGCCTCCTGAGCCTCCAAGACGGCCCGGGAGCAGGCCTCTCGAGAAGCCGCCAGCGACACCTCAGCTTTCTCATTATCAAGGTCACGCTGGTGGCGCGCAAGG
Organism: Triticum dicoccoides; assembly: GCF_002162155.2. Lineage (NCBI taxonomy): Eukaryota > Viridiplantae > Streptophyta > Magnoliopsida > Poales > Poaceae > Triticum > Triticum dicoccoides. Next base: position 151,277,555 of record NC_041393.1, on the reverse strand, counting down.
GCAACGGCCACCTTCAGCTTGCGCCTCTCCTCAGCTAGGCGCAGGCCCTCGGCCTCAAGGCGCGCGTCCTCGTCAGCAAGCTCTACACCAAGCTGGCTCACTGCGTCTGCCGCCCTCTGGAGGAACCCTTGGCGGAGGGCGCGGTGCTCCTGAGCGCGCTCAAGCACGTCTTCTGCATCATCCTCCGCCCCGAGCGCGCGCGGAGGGCCACGAACCAGCGCTCCCCCTCTGGGCAGGGGACTGGGGGCTAGCGCCCTCGTGATGGCCGGACGCGCCTCGCCAGAAGCCTAGCCCAGAGCCGGTCTGTCCTCCAAGGAAGAACGCAAGGTCGACCCCAGCCAGTCGCCGTCCACAACCAACTGAAGAGCCCAGGGCAGGCTGGCTATGCCCAGGGAGGGCTCGCGAAGGATTGTCGCGAGGTGCGCAGGATCATGACACATCACAGGATGGCCCACCTCTCCAACCGGCCTCACCACAAGGGCAGTGCTTGAGCTCGGGGTGCTTGGGGACGGTGGAGAGGGCGAGGCCTGGGGGGATGGATCCTCAGCCATCTCCGTGAACTCGGCAGGAAGGGCCCTGCAAGGCAATGATCAGCTGAAGCAGCAGGAAAGTAAGGACCTGAGAAAGGGAAAGGCTTACTCATCAGTGGCGAAGTACTTCCTGCGCTTCAATAGACGGCAAGGGTAATCATCACCCAAGGCCTCCCTTCTCTTTCGGAGAGCCTCGAAGTCCATGCGGAAGCGGCCCAGGAGCTCGGTGTAGGGGTCAGCCTGCGACGAAGAAGAAGCGCCAAAGTGACCGACGCCAGGGACATCGTCCTGGCGCACGCCGCTAGACGCCTCACCAAGAAGGGTGACCGGGGCCTCAGGGGCCTCTGCCGCGGGAGCCGCGGGCCGCGGCTCAACACCTTCAGCCGCCGCAGGGCAGGCCTCAGGAGCTGTCGCCTCAGGAGTGCCGCATGGGGTCATCACCCCGGCGGTGGCCCCCTCAGCCCCCGGTGGCCCTTGCCTCCCAGCTCCACCACTCGAGGAAGGACCGTCTTGGGCAACCGGAAGGGCAACCACCACAACTGGGTTCTCACGAGGTCCCACGAGGCCTGCGGGGCGCAGCCCCCATTTGTCGAAGCTGGGCATATGCTTCACAAAATCACCCCTGTTTGAGCAAAGGTACAGCAGGCACCCCCATGCCGGATGCTGCCAGGGGAAGGGTCCCCAGTCAGGATCATGAGAACCTTCCTCAGCACTTCGGGCGTCAGATCTTCCTCATGGAGCCTCATGCGGTCTTCACGCCCCTCGAAGGCCCACATCCGGCAGGAATGGCGCTGGAGAGGGGCAATGCGGCATAGGAGGAACTCCTTCACCACCTTGGGTGCCGTCACCCCGAGCGCCCTCAAGTTCGCGAAGCGATGCCAAACGAAGACGAGCCGAGGGCTCGTGAGTGTCTCCTGGCCCCAGCCCGAATTGGGGATAGCGGGCAAAGTTGGCTCCGAAAGCAGGGGGCTGGGCACCCCGACGTCCACGTACAGCCACCGCTCACGGAACCCGGTCGCAGGCGGAGGAAGGCTGAAATCGATTCCCGAAGCCACTATTTCTGGTGCGGCAAGGAAGCTAACGCACCCCGAGCATTGGGTGGGGTCGCTGAGACGCAAAGAGAAGAAGTGGCGCATCAAGGCAACTGAAGGAGGAATGCCCATCATCGCCCCGCAGACAAAAGCGAAAACGGCAAGAAGAATAATGGATTCGGGACCCAAATGCATCATGTGGATCTAGTAATGGGAAAGCACAGCGTTGAAGAACTCAGAAAAGGGGGGAACCAGTCCCGCCCACAGGGCGTCGGCAAAGTATCGGACCTCGGTGACTATTCTGTCAATGGCAAAGTGAGACGCGGGCCAGACCATCGTCCTCCCGCACTCGTTGAAGATGGTGGCGAGGGCAGAACTGACCTTGTCCAAGCCTTCCCGGTTGAGTATGATCGACCGGTCGACAGCAGGAGCCGTCGACGGCGACGGGCGGGGCGAGGGCACAGGCTTTTGCCCTTTCCCCTTCTTCGTCAGAGCCATGGCGACAGGAAGGGGGAGGATTCGAGATTGTATTGGAAGCGGAGACTGGAGCTCGAGAGAAGGAAGAGCGGGAGGCGCGCGAGCAGCGAGAAGAGAGGCGACTGTGTGCAACCACAGGGTCTGCCTAGCTGGGCGCAAAATAAGGAGGTGTGGGGGAGCAGGGACACCCACGTCCAATCAACCGCCACGCAGCGCCCAAGGCCGCAGGCTATTGGGGCCCGCAGCGCTTCGCACTTGCCCCTTCGCTTCTGTGCTAAGCCAAGTCCGGGCGCGCCTTGGGCCCGGGGGCTCCTGTCGGCATTCTGGGAACGGGGGTACCCAGACTTGCCTGCTTGCAGCCTGCGGCGTGGCTCAAGGAGTGGCCCAGTATGGCCCATCTTCATCAACACATGCTCAAGACCCTCGCGAGGGGTCAAGCCTCGCGGGGCGGACAACAGGAGGCTTCCTCGGGCACGGCCTCGTCAGGCTGGCTCGCGAGGAGGCGGAGGGATCAAGGCGGGGTACCTCGCAAGGTGCTCATGACGCAAGCCATGACGACCAAGGCCAGGCGGGCGCCAGCCTGCGCAGAGTCCTTGTTTCCTCTTTGGTGCAAAGGGGGCAAGCGCAGGCAAGAGTATCAAGCAAAGGCAACCATTTCGGTGCAACAAGACCAAGACGAGCAGGACGGCAGAACGGAGGTCATCGTGGAGCCCAAGCCGGCGTCATCGTCAGGGTCTTTGGCAGGCGAGGACCAACTTTAGTCAGGATAAGTGTACTAGATGTTCCCCTTCAAAATGGCCAATTATTGGCGCCCTTCCCGCTTAATATTTGGGGAGAGGCCCAGGGCCTCTGCCTATAAATAGGACTATCCACCCATAGGGTAGAGGCATCTGGAGACAGAGGGGAGATCGATCCAAGACATCGGCATCTAAAGAGAGAGAAAGAGAGAGAGAGGCGATTGAACTTCCCTAGCAGTTCATCGCTCCAGCCAAGAACAGACCCTCGCGAGGCTGTTCTTCCTTGTACTACTCATCATCATCAGCCCCTGAGGCAATCCACCACACCACAAACTGGAGTAGGGTATTACACCACAATGGTGGCCTGAACCAGTATAAATCTCGTGTTCCTTGTGTTGTTCTTCGTGTAGTTTTAGATCCTTGCAAGGCGACGAGACATGGGTAGGCAGGAGATGTGATCTCTGCGTGCACCGCAGAGTTCGAACCGTGAGGGTCTGCCGGAACCCGTAATCCGACAAGGACGTGGTCGGTGCCCCCGACGAAGCAAGAGGTGTACATGGCCACTTTGCGGGGCTCAGCTTGCTTGGCATCGTTGCCGATCTACTGGCCGTTGGACATGAGGAAGACGTTGGGCGTGCGGGCTTTGGAAGTGGCGCGGCCGCCGACGATGAGCAGAGCGTTGTTCAAGCATGCCTTGGTGTTGGTCTTACTGCTAGCGAAGAGGCCGTCGATGACGGCCTTGAGGTTGGCCTGGGCAAGCTGTGTTACGGAGCGTAGCCGACAGTGTGCCTCATGGCAGAGTTGGCAAAGAAGAGGGCGTAGAGGCGGTCGACGGGGGTGAGCTTCATGACGACGAACCGCGCATCGCTCTCTTCATGTTGTGTAGCTTGTTGCCATGCATGAGTTGTAACTTGAGTATTGTAAGTTTCGTGACAAAAACATGTTTGTTTCGTAAGTTGTAACATGGTAGAACAAGAAAAAACATGTTAGGACTAAAAATGAAATCAAATATACAAAAAGCAGTGCACTTCGAAGAATAGAAGGATGCATATTTGAGGAAGAGAAAAAAAAAGTTAGGAAAAATAGTGTAGTAAATTTTCGTCCAAAGAGTTATGCATGAATTAGCAAGGGATAGGACATTACGTACAGATGAATGAAGATAACGTAAAGGGAAGTAATTGGGCAAACGAAAACAAACATAAAAAGAAGAGGATGAAATAGAACTCGAACATAAGAGCAATACAAGGACGAAGGAAGAATAAGATGAACAAGCAACTTGCGAAAGCAGGGTATGTAACAGAACCGGGACGTAGCATACACACAGGTAGAAAGACGTATAAGAATGGTCCATGAAAATATTTGTACAAAATAAACATTTTTTAGGGTAAAAAACTTTCATCCATTTTTCAAAATAAATACTCCCTTCATTTTTGTATACAAGGCCACAAACCCATATTACAGGTATCAAGGTAGAAATTAATGCTTACTTAAGTCAATGTTGCAAGCTTGTCTTTTCTCCTCGCTCGACGTATTAATATGTACTTTTCTCTTCAACGCACAACAAGACAACCCTCTCACTCCTCGTTGGTTGATTAATGTGGTACATGAAAACCAAGCTTCTTTACTCCCACATGCATGCAAGGGGTATTAATGTCCTTGGTTGCTAGTACGAGGCAAACCTCATCAATTTTACCTCGATTGATGTTAGTGACCTTGTATAGTTGCAAATTGTAATTTTGATAGTGTCTTTGTATACAAAAATGGAGGGAGTCGCCGGCGAGCCGGTGGGTAAGAAATGCCGGTGACTCTGTGGCTGCCTGTCACTTGCTCGTATTCTATCAAGTTGGTTGTACGGCGACTGTTTCGGCGATGGTCGGGCACTCGGGTGGAACTCCGCTGGTGACATGGCGGCCCTCGACTGAGCACCTCTCCACGCCCACCGCCGGCCCCGGCGTGGGAGAAGGTATGGGGGCTAGATCTAGTTTTTTTTTGTCTTCCTTGTTTGGTAAAAAGATTGAAGTCTTTTTTGGTTTTGCTTGAAATCCGTTGCATTTTCGACTATTGAGAAATTGTTCCAAAGTTTTACCGCGATCTCTGAATGCTAGCTTAAATGTAGTGGACGGTTTTTACGTTTTGCGATGCTACGTCTTTTAGGGGAAAAAGATGTCTTTTTTGTTAAGTATCCCACAGAGTTTTGAGCACGATCTTCAAACTGGATGTGGGCTGGGAAATCAGTATTCCACAGCATATCTCTGGGCGTAAGCGAGTAGTAGTAATTTTTAATGGACTTTTAGTTATTAGTCTTGTCTAAAGAACGTACTAGTACCATACAGTAGGGCGGCTACCTCTCCCCTGCCTCTTTCGGCTCCATCAACTTTGTTTTCTCCTCGCTCTTGTTCTGCACCCTGTGCTCCCTCCCTTCCCGACACGGCTACCGCCAAGCTCGCAGCCGAGGTGGGAGAGCGTGTCGAGGTCGCCCCGCGGGCCGACCGACTGTAGGGTGGTTCCTGTACGATGGTCGAGCGCGCGGGTCAAGCGACGCTGGTGACCCGGCGGTCGCCTGCCGAGCCCCTCTGGCAGGCGAACGACGGCCTTCTTTGCCGAGTTGTTGGGAAAGAAACGGCGCCTTGATTCCACGCGCGCCGCCGCCCTGATGTAGAAGGAGGTATGGGGGCTGGATCTAGGTTATCTCCTCTTCCTTGTTTGGTGATAAAGATTGAAGTCCTTTTTGCTTGAAATCCGTCGCATTTCGACTATTGAGAAATTGATCCAAAGTTCTATAGCGATTTTTGAATACTATATTAAATGTAGTGGAAGGTTTATTACGATTTGTGAATGCCACGGTTTTTTAGGGGAAAAGATGTCCCTTTTTCAGTAGGAACAGAGTTTTCAACACAATGTTCATGATTTAGTGACTGAATCTGGGGTGGCAAATCAGTATCCCACAGCATATGCACCCCATTCACTCTAGTTAGCCCACCCCATATCCGCAGCATACCATCTCTCCCTATTTTAGGTACCTGGCAATCCTGGATTACGGCCATGTACTTCCTGATTTCTTTGTAGACCACCCCATGCCACCTTGAGTGGTTGTCTGATTGCCCAATTGCCTGAATCACAGCAGCATAGTCACTCTGTAGAATTATTCTATCCACATCGAGCTGCAGACCAAGCTTCATTCAGTCCTTCGGCACACGCCCTGGCTCTGGCCTCCGTACAGTGCCCCAACAACAGCTTCACCATCATGAGTACAGGTGGCAATGCCAGCGAGTGAATGATCCACTTCCTGCATATACATAGTATTGAATTTTATCTTTATCCACCTGAGTCCAGGCCCCTGTTCCAAGTGATTGTATTGTGATCTTACCCTCCCCCCGTTTCCTCCTGAACTCGAATTTTGCAGGCCATTGCCGTCAATCAACATTGGTTTCTCCCACTTCATGTCCTCCAGGGCAGGCAATCTCATTTGTGAATGCCACATTAAATGTAGTTTGCGGGTCTTTTGCTCAGCTTTCCACGACACTGGCGATTTTTTCAATGTTTATTTAGATTTTCAAAAGTTTAGGGAACACTTCTAATATACTTTGGATGACGGAACAGGTTGGTGGAAACCTGCATTGTGCGTGGTTCTTTCAGAAGTCTTCACCACGGGGACAGTGTTCCTGGGAAAACTTGCTGTGCTGGTGGAATGAGCATATTTGCGTTGCTCTTCTATAGAAGCATGTTCGGTGCTGTGTTCACCCTTCCCTTTGCTCTTTACTTTGAAAGGTACGTTAGACCATTTTTCCATTCAGTTTATATGTACATAAAACCTATTTTCTTCTATAACTGATAACTGACTTGGGCAAATGCATACCCGCAGTGGCAAGTGGAAGGAGGTGAATACAAAAACTGTTGGGTGGCTCTTCTTAAACGCGCTTTCTGGGTATGCTATTTATATGTAACTTATCTCTATTGCAGCCCAAGGGGCATTTATATATTACAAAGGACTTGGGTACAAGGAAGGAAACGTAGCCTAATACGGACTTAGGCTGGTCGTAATGGTAGTACCATAGCTAGTATCATGCATGCCAACTAGACAATTTTGATGAGGTGTCATAGCATTAAATGAAGAAAGAGAGGTGTAGTATCATATCATGATACCGTATCATATTAAATGCTATGCTACTTTGTGTCATGCATGGCAATAAATAAATTACTACATGATACTAATATATGATACTATGCATTAGGGAGGTAGTATCATACACTAGTATCATATGCATGATACTAGTATATGATACTAACCATTACAACCAGCCTTATGTTTTCTTTGGTAAGCTAATAAGTGGTTATAAAATAAAAATCCTAAAATATATTTAGGTAGGTAAATCGCAGGCAGGATTTGGCAAACATTTATTTGCATAATCAGTACTCCCTCCATTTTTATATACAAGGCCACAAACCCATATTACAGGTACCAAGGTAGAAATTAATGCTTACTTAAGCCAATGTTGCAAGCTTGTCTTTTCTCCTCGCTAGACGTGTTAATTAATGTGTATTTTTCTCTTTAACGCACAACAAGACAACCCTCTCACTCCTTGTTGGTTGATTAATGTGGTACATGAAAACCAAGCTTCTCACTCCACATGCATGCAAGGGGTATTAATGTCCTCGGTCTCTAATACGAGGCAAACCTCATCAATTTTACCTCGATTGATGTTAGTGGCCTTGTATAGTTGCAAATTGTAATTTTGATAGTGGCCTTGTATACAAAAATGGAGGGAGTACCAAAGAGTTTTGCAATGACGGGCCAAATAGTCCTAGCAACTACACAGTTAAAGAAAAGCTGTGCAATGCTTTCTTCCTCGTTACAAGACACACAATCCAGAGGCTTGATAATATGTCTTTTCCTAAGGTTGTCTCTTGTTATTGGAGAGAAGCCACAAGAAAATGTGAATTTTTGGGGGACAATCAATTTCCATACTGCAGGGACAAAGACTGGCTGGACACTCCTAAAGTTAATCACATGATAAAGAGAGGACACTCCTAAAGTTAATCACATGATAAAGAGAGTACTAGAGTAATGACCTTGTTTTCTAATTGTCAAATCAGTGTGTCAGTGTCATTGGTAAACTTGATACTTTTTGCATTCTCCACTATCTCATACCACTGCTCCATGAGCAAGTTGTCAAAATTCCTCCTAAAAGTGAGCTTTACTTGGCAACCATCCCAGATATCACAGATAGTTTTAGAATGCTCATTGCAAATAGTGTAAATAGGCCAAAATTGGACAGTTAGTGGTGAATTGCAAACTAATGTATCTTCCCACGACCTAACCACTTCCAGAATCTGGAAGGGTTTGGACATGAGCTAGCAAAAAAATTAGGAGAATCAGGCTTGTATTTCTGGTCTATAATTCGTTTCTGGAGTTTCCCTTCTCCTGCAATTTATCGTTTCAGCCAAGAGCCTAGCAGACAGAGGTTGACCTCTTGCAAGTTAGGGACTCCTAAATCGCTAAAGTCATTCTTTGTACAAATCATCTTCCAATTGGCAAGATGAATTTTCCTATGGCCTTCAAAATCGTTCCAAAGGCAATGAGCCATTTGGGAGTTGATAAAATGTAGAGCCCATTTGGGGAATTTTTAAAAAGAAAGTGGGTAGATTGGGATGCTGGCAAGACAAGATTTTATAAGCACTAGCCTCCCTTTGTAATTAAGGAGCTTTTCCCTCCAGCCGGCAATCCCTTTTAGAATCTTATCTAAAAGAGGTTGTACATCCTCACTCCTAAGCTTGTCATGGTGAAGTGGGACACCAAGGTACTTAATAGGGAATTGGCCTGTTCTACATTCTAGGATATCGACAAAAGGGGGAATCTCATCCTTATCCATATTAAGGAATGAGCTCAATTTTGTTATAATTAATTTGCATCCCAGGAACTTGCTCAAAGCAAGTTAGCACTCATTTCTAGGAAAAGGATTGTGTCGCTCGCGTACTGGAGGCAAACCACACCCCCTTGACAGACCAGAGGACACTATCCTTGTATAACATTTTGAGAAGCAGCTTTACAAAGCATTTTTGTCAGGACATCCACCACTAAGTTGAAGTGGAGGGGGGACAGTGGGCCCCCCTTTCTTAGGCATTTTCCAGTGGGGAAAAAGCTGCCTTCGACATTGTTAACTTCAACACCAACTGAACCCCGTGAACAATTTGTTTAATCCACGAGATCACATTGGCTACCAAAGCCTCTTTTTTGCAAGAGACGCGAAAAATTCATTATAGACAATCTATTTGTCAGGACATTATTGAAAAATTTAAAGTTGCAGTTAAGCAAGCTAATGGGTCTGAATTTTTTTTTCATTTTGCTTGCATCTTTCTCTTTCAGAATAAGAGTGAGCGTAGTCTAAAAAGGTCTAATTTCCCTTCATGAAACTATGAAAGTCTCTAAACATGTCTTGCTAGCAATTTTTTATTTTGTGCAGGTACTCGTTACCAATGGCGTTTTATTACTACGGATTGCGGAACACAGCAGCCTCATATGCGGTGATTTTCTCGAGTATCACCCCGCTAGTCACGTTTGTTCTCTCGATATTGATCGGGTAATATATGTGTGTGTGGTTGTAATATTTTGCTACTTTACAAAGTACAAGCCCTGCATCTGCATTTTTCCATCGGCCTAATATATATATGAAGTTAGTGAACCTTTGGTTGCTTTCATTACTGCAAATTTGATACATTACATAAACATTCAGTGTAAAAATTACAATTTGTTTATTATATTGTTAAAATCTGTATTATCAATAGATACAATAATACGATATTTTCTGTGACACACATAGGATGATTTAAATGTTTGAAACAATAGTTTGGAATTTCATATGCATGTTATTTGCCTGGTATCAACATCATTATTTGAATGCAAAAAAATTAGCTTCAATTACATGCCAAGTATTGAAAGAACAAATATTTCTGAACCACACATAATATTTTGCCTAATTAACTCAATCACGTGATTTTACAGCATAGAGCAGTTGAACATCAAATCAAAGAGTGGCAGTGCAAAAGTGCTTGGAGCACTTTTCTGTTTCACTGGGGCTTTACTTATTAGTCTCTACACTGGAAAAGAGCTCCATCGAGGGAGGCTGGTTATAAGTGTGTCCCCTAAAGGTTCTAATGCAGCTTCTGGAGAGAATCATTTGAGGGGCACACTACTAATGTTGAGTTTTGGCCTCAGTTACGCAACTTGGTACCCTATCCAGGTACTTTTTTTAGAACCGCCCTCATAGGCATTTATTCCTTTTGGTATGCCATTCAGCTGCCGAGCCAGCTCTTTCTCATGTTGCGAGGAACCCCTGTATAGCGATTTTGATGTCTCCTTCTCGAATTTCTTGCACACCTTTTTGATCTTCCGCTGCATCTACTTTTAACTGTTAATAATGTATAAATGCTAATTTCAGGTGAAAGTTCTGAAGGTCTGTCCGTGGAAGCATTGGTCATCTGTGCTGACCTGCATTCTTGGCGGTGTGCAACCTCTTGTCGTTGGCATAACAATTACACGGGACAAAAGTGCCTGGCAGATGAAATGGAACATCCAATTGCTAACTATCATTTATTCAGTAAGTTCAGAATTTATTGCTCTTAATTAGTTTATTCATGCAAAGGGGTTTTTAGATTATCGAAAATGAAAAAAATGGAATGGGCTACAGATGGATCTAGCAGAACTATGGGCACATCATAGTTAATTGTTAATTGTTAACAACCCAGTTCAAGTTTTTGACTAATTGTCTGAGGACTTCATATATGGTTGAGAGCATTACTTTCGCCTTTGAAATAGCCAAACGTTTCTTTCTGTATTTTTCCAACTCAATTTAAGTGAATAAGCAATAAATTGACTAAACTACCTGTGATTTCGAGCTGTAGGCTGCGCTTGGCACAGCAGTCAAGTACTGGCTCAACCTGTATGCCGTCGAAAAGAAGGGACCGGTTTTCCCACCTATGTTCAGCGTTCTATCGACAGTCTTCACCATAATTTTGGGAATATTGTTGCTAGGAGAAAGTCTCACCCTTGGGAGGTAATGCAGATATTAAACACTTCTGCATTAACATAGTTATATATCTTTCTATGCAATAACATGCACTTTTTCTGTTTTATGGCAGTTTGCTGGGTACTGCTTTAGTATTCGGTGGTCTTTACACATATCTTTATGGCAAGGCAAATGAAAAACACGCTGAGACGACGCCAGCTCCAGGTCTGTAATGAAGCAAAAACTTATATTTTGGATGATAGCTATCCCCATCTGCATGTAGTTGGAGTAGGAGGTTTGTGCTGTGGGCATTGTGGAAGCTCAGAACCGGTGCTTGTTTTGAGAAGCTTATTAAGTCGCCGCCTGCTGAGATAAATCTGCTATGTGTGTTCCTTTATAATACATTCGGCAGGGACGCCGCCTGCTGAGATAAATCTGCTATGTGTGTTCCTTTATAATACATTCGGCAGGGATGCAGAAGGAGACAGACGAGGAGCTTCTGGTGCCTGGTACAACGACGCCACAGAGAACGGCTCTCTCTGTGACGACTGCGCACACTAGTAGAAAAAGGGTCAAACGTGAAGCACATTAGTGCCGGTTTGTATTTGAGCCGGCACAAATGTATACATTAGTGCCGGTTCCAACGGCTAGCCGGGCCGCTCTCATTAGTACCGGTTCGTGGCACGAACCGGTGCTAAAGGTTAGCCACGAACCGGTACTAATGAGAGTGGTGGCAGGATGTTGTCAGTCTGGGCCCCCTCCAGCACCTTTAGTACCGGTTCTTGGCACGAACCGGTACTAAAGGTCGTCCTACATAAACCCTTCGTCCATCCGAGCTCGCTCTGTTCTTCCCCTTTCCCCTCTCCTCTCTGTTCTTCCCCTCTTCCTCTCGAGCTCATCACACATTTTGCCCAAAATTTGTCAAGATTTGAAGGCCCCCATCCATTCAAATGATCACAAAGGTTAGCAACTTTGTCCTTTCATCTCTCATTGCTAGATTAGCTCTTGCAATGCTTTATATAGTTATTAATTTGTGAGTTTAGTAATTTGGGAGGAAATATATATATTTGCTAGTATTTGATTTATATGCAATTTGAGGTTAAAATAACACTTAGTTTGCATATGTAGGTGTGGTTTACTTAGTGCCTTCTAAATCTCCGTCGTAACCACCGTTGATCGCTCGCATCGTCCCGTCGCCGGCACCACCTTGTGGTGAGCCTCTTGTTCATGAAATTTTATATAAAAAATTGATGTTTGTGTGATTTGGATATATAGTTACTCGTATAATAATTATCTTACCCGTACGTTCTTTGTTATACATAGTGCCATGGTTTTGATATCCGTCCCCGTTGGCCCTCGTCCTTGTTATGATTCGGCTGTGGTATATTCTCTTTTAAAACTATTTGTTGCATTTCGTGTTTATGATAAATTATGCCCATCAAGTTGACATAGATATTTTTGTCTAGGAGGTATGTGAACCGGAAATTCCAACCGACCCTATTGTCGAGAGGTTAAATTTAGTTGAAAGAGAAAACGAGTACTTGAAAGAAAAATTGAAAAGAATTGAGGGGGAAAAGATGAAATTGGAGTTGCATGTTGCCGATGTCGTCGATGATCACAAGATCAAGAAGGAGAAAATGCGCTTGAAGATTAGAAAGATTAGAAAATATGCCATCGATAGTGAGGCTTGGTATCATTATGCTGTTGGATCAATTGTTACCTTAGTTGCGATCTTGATCGCATTTGTTGTTGCATTTAAATGCTTTAGCTAGAGAGTTATTTGTTTGTTGCATTTAAGTGTTGTATGAACTTTATGTATGAACTTGTATTAATTTGGTCTATTCGGTGTTGTGTAATGAAGATGAGCCGACAATGGATATATGATGACCGATGCTCTCCCCAGTTCGTTGAGGACGTGCATACTTTTCTGCTTGCGGCTGAGGCAAACAAGCGGGCGGATGGTTTTATGCCTTGTCCATGTGCTGCCTGTAAGAATGGTCGCAATTACTCTACGTCAAGAACCATTCACGTCCGCCTGTTTGAGTCCGGTTTCATGCCTCACTATAATGTTTGGACCAAGCACGAAGAAAGAGGGGTTATGATGGAAGACAATGAAGAAGAAGAGGACGACGACAGCTATCCTGGCCATGGGTTCCCTGAATACGATGATACAACAATGGGGGAAGAAGCTGAGCCGGTAATGCGGGAAGAAGCTGAGCCGGCAATGCGGGAAGAAGCTGAAGAGAGGCATCAGATGAGCCCGTTGATGATCTAGGTCGGGCCATTGCCGATGCAAAGAGAAACTGCGCAAGTGATTTGGAGAAGAAGAAGTTGCAGCGCATGTTAGAGGATCACAAAAATTGTTGTACCCGAATTGCGTAGGTGACAAGAAAAAGTTGGGCACCACACTGGAATTGCTGCAATGAAAGGCAGAGAATGGTGTATCTGACAAGGGATTTGGAAAGTTGTTGGTAATGATAAAGGATATGCTTCCAAAGGACAACGAATTGCCCGAGAGTACGTACGAAGCAAAGAAGGCTGTCTGCCCTCTAGGGTTAGAGGTGCAGAAGATACATGCATGCCCTAATGATTGCATCATCTACCGTGGTGAGTACGAGGATTTGAACGCTTGCCCGGTATGTGGTGCATTGCGCTATAAGATCAGCCGCGATGAGCATGGTGATGTCGAGGGCGAGCGCCCCAGGAAGAAGATTCCTGCCAAGGTGACGTGGTATTCTCCTATAATACCACGGTTGAAACGTTTGTTCCAAAACAAAGAGCATGCCAAGGCGATGCGATGGCACAGAGAAGACCATAAGAAAGACGGAAAGTTGAGAGTACCCGCTGACGGGTCGCAGTGGAGAAAAATCGAAAGAAAGTACGGGAAGGAGTTTGCAGATGACGCAAGGAGCGTATGGTTTGGTGTAAGCGCAGATGGCATTAATCCTTTTGGGGAGCAGAGCAGCAACCATAGCACCTGGCCTGTGACTCTATGTTTGTATAACCTTCCTCCTTGGTTGTGCATGAAGCGGAAGTTCATTATGATGCCAGTGCTCATCCAAGGCCCTAAACAACCCGACAACGACATTGATGTGTATCTAAGGCCATTAGTTGAAGAACTCTTACAACTGTGGAATGGAACAGGTGTACGTACATGGGATGAGCACAAACAGGAAGAATTTGACCTAAAGGCATTGCTGTTCGTGACCATCAATGATTGGCCTGCTCTCAGTAACCTTTCAGGACAGACAAACAAGGGATACCACGGATGCACGCATTGTCTGGATGATACCGGCAGTATATATTTGAATAGTTGTAAGAAAAATGTGTACCTGGGACATCGTCAATTTCTTCCGAGCAGGCATCCCGTAAGAAAGAAAGGCAAGCATTTCAAAGGTGAGGCGGATCACCGGACGAAGCCTCGCCACCGTACTGGTGTTGATGTACATGATATGGTCAAGGATTTGAAGGTGATATTTGGAAAGGGTCCTGGAGGACAATCCGTTCCAAAGGACGCTAACGGACGCGCACCCATGTGGAAGAAGAAATCTATATTTTGGGACCTGCCATATTGGAAAGACCTAGAGGTCCGCTCCGCAATCGACGTGATGCACGTGACGAAGAATCTTTGCGTGACCCTGCTTGGCTTCTTGGGCGTGTATGGGAAGACAAAATATACACCTGAGGCACGGGAGGACCAGCAACGTATGCACGGAGAAGACGGCATACATCAGGGTCATGCAAGCTACGCTCTTACCAAAGAAGAGAAGGAAATCTTCTTTGAATGCCTGCTCAGTATTAAGGTACCGTCTGGCTTCTCGTCGAATATAAAGGGAATAATAAACATGGCAGAGAAAAAGTTCCAGAACCTAAAGTCTCACGACTGCCACGTGATTATGACGCAACTGCTTCCGGTTGCATTGAGGTGGCTTCTACCGAAAAACGTTTGATTAGCCATTGTGAAGCTATGTGCATTTCTCAATGCAATCTCTCAGAAGGTAATCGATCCAGAAATCATACCAAGGTTACAGAATGATTTGGTGCAATGTCTTGTCAGTTTCGAGTTGGTGTTCCCACCATCCTTCTTCAACATCATGACACACGTCCTAGTTCACCTGTGCCAAGAGATTAACGTTTTGGGTCCTGTATTTCTACACAATATGTTCCCCTTTGAGAGGTTCATGGGAGTCCTAAAGAAATATGTTCATAACCGTGCTAGGCCAGAAGGAAGCATCTCCAAGGGCCATCAAAATGAGGAGGTCATTGAGTTTTGTATTGACTTTATTCCTGACCTTAAGCCGATTGGTGTTCCAGAATCGCGGCATAAGGGCAGACTGGATGGAAAAGGCACGCTAGGAGGGGAACAAATAATATGTATGGACGGACATTCTCTCACTGAAGCACACTACACAGTTCTACAGAATTCCGCCTTGGTGGCTCCGTATATGGATGAACACAAGAATTTGCTACGCTCCAAACACTCGGAGCGGTCTGATGACTGGATTACACGTGAACAAACCAGGAGTTTCGCCACACGTACCATGCATGACACCTCTATTGAAGATGACCTGTATTTGCTGTCCCAGTTACCATCTTCGAATATAATGACTTTCAAAGGGTACGAGATAAATGGTAATACATTTTACACGATCGCCCAAGATAAGAAGAGCACCAACCAAAACAGTGGTGTCCGCTTTGATACAGAAACCAAGACAGGAAAGGAAACATATTATGGTTATATACAGGACATATGGGAACTTGACTATCGACGTGGTTTAAAGGTCCCTTTGTTTCGGTGCAAATGGGTCAATATGACACGAGGCGGGGTAACGAAAGACCCGCAGTACGGAATGACAACAGTGGATCTCAACAATCTTGCGTATGCAGAAGAACCATTCGTCCTAGCCAATGATGTGGCACAGGTTTTCTATGTGAAGGACATGTCTACCAAGCCAAGAAAAAGAAAAGATAAGGAAGCGAATGCATCATACGATGAGCCAAAGCGGCACATAGTTCTTTCTGGGAAGAGAAACATCGTGGGAGTGGATGACAAGACAGACAAGTCAGAAGATTATGAAAAGTTTGATGAAATTGCTCCATTCACAGTGAATATTGACCCGAGCATCCCGTTAAATGATGAAGATTTTCCATGGTTACGGCGCAAAGGGACACACGCGAAGAAAAAGTTTCACACCCAAAAATCTGGGATGTGATCGGCTTCACTAGCTATCATCACTTTCTTCTGTGTTTCGCACCGAGAGGGGAATCTCTGTAATAGTTAGGGTAGTTATGTGTTTTGGCATTTGAAATGCGAAGAAATTTTATGTGCAAACAAATTCTTTCATGCCTTTACTGATTTTTAAAGTTAAGTTATTCACAAACTAGTGATTCACACTAATTTCAAATAATTCAAAATTTAAACTATTCAAATTTGAAAACTACGGGCACTAACAGAAAGTTTGTAATTTTTTGTACCTAAAACAAAAATGTTCACAAAGAAACTCTAAGTACACAAAAAACAACACAAAAATAAATAAAGCAAAAAAATAATAAAAAAAGCCCTAACAGAAAGTTTGTAATTTTTTGTACCTAAAACAAAAATGTTCAGAAAGAAACTCTAAATACACAAAAAAACAACACAAAAATAAATAAAGCAAAAAATAAAATAAAAATAAGCCCGCCTACTAGGCCAGAGCGGCCTGCATACGACTAGAAACCCAACCTGTCGTTGGGCCAGGATGCAGGCCCGCAAAGGCCAAGTGGGCCCACAGGGCTGCAAGGAACACGTAGGCCTAGTAAGCCTGCTTTGGAGAGGAGCTCGAGAGAGCGACCGCATGGGGGTTTATAAACCAGTGCGGTCGCCCCTCGGCTAGCGAGGTGGGACTAAACTTGCCGCACCGCACCTGCGCCAGCGCACCCCCTTTAGTACCGGGTCGTGGCACAAACCGGTACTAAAGGGGGGGGGCTTTAGTACCGGTTTGTGCCACCATCCAGTACTAAAGGGGGTCGCTTCCCGCCGCTTGGCCTGGCCAAAACAGGCCTTTAGTACCGGTTGGTGGTTCCAACCGGTACTAAAGGTGCCTTCTATATATACAACGGCTATGAAAATTTCAGTTTCCCTCTCTGTTCGTTCCTTTGTTTCCGTCTCCGTCGCCGTCGCCGCCGCCCTCGATCGTCTCCGTCGCCGCTCGTCTCCGTCGCCGCCCCCGTCCCCGTCGCCGTCCCCGTCCCCGTAGCCGCCCTCGTCTCCGTTGCCGCCCCGGGCCCGTCCCCGTCGCGCTGTCCCCGTCCCCGTCGCGCCGTCCCCGCCGTCGCCTCGCCGTCGCCTCGCCGTCCCCGTCGCCTCGCCGTCGCCTCGCCTCGCCGTCGCCTCGCCGTCGCCGTCGCCCGCTGTGAGCCCTCCCAGAGCCCGTACACACACACACAAGCATGTTTAATTACTTTAGATAATTAGTCTTTAATTAGTTTAGATTATTATTTTGTATGTTTAATTAGGTTAGATAATTAGTGTTTAATTAGTACACACACACGTATTTTGTATGTTTAATTAGTTTAGATTATTTAGATTATTATTTTTTCACTATTATATATGTATGAATGCATGTTAGATGGATATAATTAGTGTTTAATCAGTTAGAAATTAGTGTTATATAGAAATGTTAGAAATTAGTGTTATATAGAAATGTTAGAAATGTTAGAAATTTTAGTGTTATTTAGATTGTTTAGATTAGCATAATTAGTGTTATATAGAAATGTTAGAAATTTTAGTTATCAAAATCCAATCATTAAAAAAATGTTACTTTTTGCGGGCATATAGCTAGTATTTGTTCTCGACGATGCCCGGCCCGCATCCTCGCCGTCGACCCGTCCGCGACGACGTCCAGCCGACCCATGTCCGGGACTGGGCTCCGCCGGGCTGGCACTAGGAGGTGCTGCCTGGAGGGGCGCGCCGCTTGATGAGGAACCCGGCCCCGGGTCCCGTCGTCGACCCTGATCTCGTTTGGTGGCGTTCGTGTGGGCCAGTTTTGGTGCGGAGGGACCCGGCCCCGCCGGAGGTGGTACGTCGCCGTGTCAGGGAGGAGGACGAGCACGTCCATCGCTACATGGTTGCGTTAGAGGGCGGCAGGTTCTCCAATACCTGGCAGTATCTTTGGGGATCTCACTTCAGCTATGATCCTGTGAGGGTTCCTTCTCTTTGGGTGTCCACCGCCCGCGCCGCAGGAACCGCGAGTGTCCTAGATTCTTCTGTAGTATTCGATCTTTAATTAGCTAGCCAGTGATGTACTATTCAATATTATATATTATTCGAGACGATGTATTCGAGATTATATCTATTATTCTAGACGAAGTATTCGAGATTATATCTATTATTCGAGACGATGTAATTTGAATACTAAATTGTTTTATATTTCTTTTGAATTAGTTAAATAAAAGCTATGGCAGACAATACCGACAGAGAGGGAGAACAGACCATGTTCGATATGATACGCGGGCCAAATGATGATCAGAACGAAGAAGATTATGACGGCTCCGAATTTCTAAACAACACCGGAGAGGGTGATATGATATTCGATCGCGACGACCAAATTGATGAAGTCATGAACTACGATTATGACGATGACGAAGAACATGTTGATCCTAAAACAACAAAGACCGGCGAGGTATATATATTTATATAAGCAGGTATCTGGTGATCATCACATGTTTTAAATGACTTGAAGATATATTAACGAATCGATCTTTGTTCTTTCAGCCATCCGGATCGAGCAAATCTTCAGGCAAAAGGACGAAACGAGGCCCGAACAAAAAGTTGAAGGAGGGCGTAAAGTACAATATCGAGGCAGTCAGACCTAATGGCGAATCATTAGCGCCTAAGAAGATTGCGGACAAGTTCATTCGTCAGTGCGGAGTTCTTGTGAAGGACCAACTCCCGATCTCCCTTCAAGAATGGAGAGAGCCAGCAAAAGACAAAAGACAAAAAGGCAAAGAGGACGCTGCTCCACGTTCAGATGTTACTTTTGTCAACAAGAATCAAAAAGATCTGCTTTGGGATACTCTCATGGAACATTTCACCCTACCAGATCATTTCACAGAAGCAGATGTGCAGAAAGTCAAGGACACTGCTCTTAGGAAGATGGCGGTTGCATTCAAGAACCACAAGAATCGTGAATGGGACAAGTACGTCAAGGGAGGAAGGAAGACTCCAGTATTCGAGGGAACACTAGAGAACCAACGTGCTCATTGGGACGATTTCGTGAAATTCAAGGATTCGGAATTAGCTAAGGAACGGTCGAGAATAAACAAGAAGAATGCCAAAAAAAAGGATAAGTTCCATAAGCTGGGGCCAGGTGGCTATGCGGTGGCAATGCCTAAGTGGGATAAGTCTGAGAAAGAGGTGGAGGATGCAGGTGCCACTCTGGTTACTAAGAGCTGGCCCCCCAGGGTCAGGACTTGGGTCTATGCGCATGGGGGGGAGTTGGACCCGAAGACAGGCAATGTTTCGATGAGGGCAAGTCTGAAGGGAGCCGACGATGCGATACTTGTTGCAATAGAAGAGGCACGATCGGGGGTGTTCCAGCCCAACAGAGAGAACAACGAGCTTACGCGTGCCCTGGGAAATCCTGAACACCCGGGAAGAACACGAGGCAAGGGCGCTATTCCGTGGTATGAGGGGTTCTCAGACTGGAACACCGACTACAGAACCTGTGCGAGAAAGAAGATTGCGGAGGAGAAGAATAGGAAGATGGAGGAGGAGCAGAGGAAGCGGGACTATGAACGCCTTCAAGGCCTAGAAGCAAGTCAAGCGGAATTGATAGTCAAATTCCAGCGGCAGCAGGAGCAGATCGACTCACTTACCCAGCAAAGGGGGTCTCAGTAGCTGCAGCAGCTAGCGAATGATCCAGCATTGGATAGCACCGCCCCATCCATGTCGAGAAGCAGCGTGGGTTCCGCCCCGGACGATGCAATGCTGGGTAGATACCCCGTGGATGACATCACGGAGAACACTAGCTGCGAGCTACACGTCAAAATGAAGAACATATCCATGAAGGTGGCGGACGTCGTTGCGTTTACAAATCCCCCCGAGGCAATCTTCCATTGCAACCCGATTCCAGCGGGCTATGCTCGTGTCTTGGTTGATGAGGTGGTGGACCCATATTCAGAGCTAGAGCTTGACTATCCTGGAGGTGACGATGAGCGCTTTCTCGGAGACGCCAAACATCATATCATCCTATGGAAAAAGGATTGCATCATCATTCGAAGGCCACCGACACCGCATCAGCCGACTCCTCGTCGAAGTCCGCCACCGAGTCAGCAGTCTCCCGCTCCTGCAAGTCCACCAAGTCCGGCAAAGTGTCAGGCCACTCCTCCTCCAAGTCCGGCAAAGTGTCAGGCCACTCCTCCTCCTCCAAGTCCGCCACAGCGTCAGACATCCACTCCTCCTCCAAGTCCGGCACAAGCTCAGGCCACTCCTCCTCCAAGTCCGGCACAGCTTCAGGCGGCCACTCCTCCTCGTCCAACTCAGCCCTGTCAGCCGTCTCCGCCGCCTCAGTAATCACAGAAGAGACACCCCGCAGCTATGGTGCGTAGCGGTACGAGTTGAGGTAGTACAGGAAGTACATGCGGAGGCAAGCGATATAAATAAGGTCCAAGCCTCACCCCTCTTCCTCAGAGGGCTTATGACAGGTCCGAGGAGGAAATCGCAGCCATATCCAAGTCCGAGGTGGAAGCCTATTTTGCACCGAAACTGCCAACACCGCCAAGGGAGAAAGTGCCTGAGGAAATGATTGACCACTTCATTCGTATGGCTCAACCACCAGCTCCCGAGCCTGTTGACACAGACTATGAGCGCCACATCAGGAAGTTAAATCGAGCACGTGTACGTAAGGAGGCGAGCTCGGGATCGAGCAAACAAGAAGCAGCTGTCAAAAAATGCGGGAAAACCATTCCCTAGCTGGGAGAACAGGCGGCGCAATCGATCCCCTCGCTTATTGTGCCAACAACACGTGACAGTACGCGTGCCCAATATTATTGTGGGCAAACAGTTTACGTTCCTAAGGTGGGCAATGTGGTAGTAACGGAGGAGCATATAATGCAGGCTGAAGTTCTCAAAATCACTGTTGGACAACTCCTCGAGATCGAGCCCATGCCTGTGCTTAGAGAGGATGAAATAAAACGAAAATATGTCCGGGGCCAACCTTTGGTCGAGCCAGACAAGGTCAAGAACCTCCCAACGAGAATGTATGAATTGCATCAATGGTACATGAACATTACCAAGATTTCCGATCGATTGTCCCTCATGGTGAATGTCAAGGAGGATCATTACTACCATGAGAAAGCTGTGTCCGTTGAGTATTCTGAACTGTTTCAGTTATACAATCAAGACGCACTCGACAAATCTATCGTCAGTTGCTATTGTCTGTAAGTGATTTCTTTCTGTAATTTAAGTCTCAAGCTAGCTGTAGTGATCCTTATCATTACCTGCAATTATCCTCCATTATATGCAGGATGAAGATGTATGAAATGAGAAAAGGTGGACGCTATGGCATTGGGTTCATTGACCCAAACACCGTTAATGAATACACATGGAAAATAGATGAACGTCATCAAAAGGCCGTAGAGGACAGCATGCTAGAGTTCTTGAAGCGCCTCAAATACAATGAAGATATACTACTTCCTTACAACTTCTAGTGAGTCACACTGTCTTGTACTACAAATTCTCTGTTTTTGCCTACTAGCTAGCTACATGTTTTTGCTTACATATGCCCGCTTAATTAAGACATGCAAACGTGTGTGCATGCAGATATCACTGGGTCTTGTGTATCATTAAAGTTGACGCCGGAACAGTTGAAATACTGGACTCACTACTCAAAGAAAAAATTGACTATAACATCTTGTTTGGGATAGTCAACAGGTAATTTCAATCATTATTAACTATATATCTCGGCCTATTTAGTTCGTCATTTCATGATATGAACTACTTAATAACCCCTTTATTCATTTTCTTTTTCGGCGGGCAGGGCTTGGGCAAGGTTCATCAGGGTCACGGACGGCGAATGGAAAGAAAAGCTTAAATGGGGAAGACCCAAGGTAAGTAATTAAGTAGTACTAGCTAGCTAGCTAGCTGCCATCTCTTTAATTATCATGCTTGATTAATTATTATCTGATCAAATTTCATTCTCGTAAAGGCCCTGAAGCAGGCGCAGGGGACTGATCTGTGTGCATTCTGCGTTTGCGAGAACATTCGCATGATGGCGTCCGAAAGGAGCAGATCTCAAAGACAGGAATGGGTAAGCTTGTCAAAACACTATTCACAATTTTTACACCATTATCGATATCTAGTCACACAACTAATACACATGCATATTGATTTCCTTCTTAACAGTTCAGAGAGGTGCGGGCGAAGCTCCTAGAAACGGAGCGCGTAGAAGCACTTCAAGTGGAAATAGCGGGATTTTTGCTCGACCAGGTCATAAATCCGAAGGGAGAATACTATTACCCGCTACCGCCCCAATGAAAACCACTTCCAATTGTCATCGTGCTCCGAAGGCACCAATTAGGCTATAATGCCACTGGCTCCGAAGGCAACATGCATATGTAGAAGAAATTGTATATAGCTATACATGTGTGTATGTGTGAATTAATTAATATGATGGTTTGTGAGACATTGATGATATATATATGCATGATTGGTTCTACTAGAAA
>NC_041393.1:151225550-151254767 GCF_002162155.2 Triticum dicoccoides | reverse complement strand
ATGTGCATATCGTGTACAATGTGTAGTATCGTAAAATACCAGCAAACGAAAAAGAATTAAAATGGAAACACAAAATTAAATGAAAAAGAAATCATAAAACTAAAACCCCCCAAACCTTATAGTACCGGTTGGTCTTACCAACCGGTACTAAAGGACTCCAGGCCCCAGGAGCTGGCTCGTGCCACGTGGTTTCCCTTTAGCACCGGTTCGTGCTGAACCGGTACTAAGGGGGGGGGGCCTTTAGTGCCCACACTTTAGTGCCGGTTATGGAACCGGCACTAAAGGGCCTTACGAACCGGTGCTATTGCCCGGTTCTGCACTAGTGCAGAGGGCAAACACCACGCTGTTGGAGCTTATGGTGTCTGATACAACTGCACCATAGGGAACGGCTCCCTCTGCGATGACTGAGAGGCCGCAGACCATGCTGCCGGAGAGCTCCGAGATCCATCTTGACGTGCAGGGCAACACTGGGGTGGGGGGCATGAGGCACTTAGGCTGGAACTTGTAATATGGTCAACTACTTACCTGTTAGGTTGTGTTGGTGGATCTAGGACGATCGTTGGGTGTTCCTCTTTCTTTTAGCCTTCGGAGACTTGTTAAACTGCCATTCTGCTATCTTTGGTGGTTAGCGGGATTATCATCGGTGGTTAGCTGTTGGAGACTTGTTAAACTGCTATTTATATTTAGGTTTGGTGATGGAATCTGGAGCGAAGTTGTGCTTGTCATGAATGCAAACTGCATCATTGGGCTTGGTGAGCTCCCGCTCTGATCGTATTCCTTTTTTTTGATAGAACGTCAGCTTTATTAAACACTTAGACAAAGTTACAAAGGGTCTCCCGGATACACTCTGGAGTAGAATGCAAAACAACAACACTAGAATGCAAAACAACAACACTAGACAAATTTTTACAAGACTTGGCTAACAAATGAGCAGCTATATTCAGTTGTCGACGAACATGCTTGAACACCAGAGACACAAAGCTCCTTGAAGCAAACTTTATATCATTGACCACAATATCAATGGAGTTCAGGCTGCAATGCCCCATGGATAGGTTCAGTGGCGGAGCTAGGTAGGATCCTTTGGGGGGGGGCAAACATAAATATGGGTGTTTAGCTGGCCAAAATATTCTATTTTTCCTAATCTTCCTCTCCCCCCAAAAAATTCTTTCACGAATTTGACCAAGGCTGGGGGGGGCATGGCCCCTGCAGCCTTCAACGTAGCTCCGCCACTAGATAGGTTCTGTACATGCTACCATACATGCTCCTTCATAGTTCAGGGCCACCACACCAACTCTTGACATATCAATCTCTGAAAAAATTGCAGTGTCTAAATCCCATTGTTAGAGTCCAGTGTCTAAATCCCATTGTTAGAGTCCAGAGTTGTAGGACCTTGAAGTAAGTCTAGAGGGGGGGGGGGGTGATTAGACTACTTGACCAATTAAAAACTTAACATTTTCCCAATTTGAGAGTTTGGCAGATTTTAGCGATCTTAGGACAAGTCAAGCAATCATCACACAATTCAAGCAAGCATGCAAAGAGTATATAGGCAGCGGAAATTAAAGCATGCAACTTGCAAGAAAGTAAAGTGAAGGGTTTGGAGGATTCAAATGCAATTGGAGACACGAATGTTTTTGGCGTGGTTCCAATAGGTGGTGCTATCGTACATCCACGTTGATGGAGACTTCAACCCACGAAGGGTAACGGCTGCGCGAGTCCATGGAGGGCTCCACCCACGAAGGGTCCACGAAGTAGCAACCTTGTCTATCCCACCATGGCCGTCGCCCACGAAGGACTTGCCTCACTAGCGGTAGATCTTCACGAAGTAGGCGATCTCCTTGCCCTTACAAACTCCTTGGTTCAACTCCACAATCTTGTCGGAGGCTCCCAAGTGACACCTAGCCAATCTAGGAGACACCACTCTCCAAGAAGTAACAAATGGTGCGTTGATGATGAACTCCTTGCTCTTGTGCTTCAAATGATAGTCTCCCCAACACTCAACTCTCTCTCATAGGATTTGGATCTGGTGGAAAGAAGATTTGAGTGGAAAGCAACTTGGGGAAGGCTAGAGATCAAGATTCATATGGTAGGAATGGAATATCTTGGCCTCAACACATGAGTAGGTGGTTCTCAGAACTGGTAAGTTGGAAGTGTAGGTTTGTTCTGATGGCTCTCTCCATGAATGAAGAGGAGGTGGAGGGGTATATATAGCCTCCACACAAAATCTAACCGTTACACACAATTTACCAAACTCGGTAGGACCGAATCGTTAAACTCGGCCGGACCGATTTAGTAAACCTAGTGACCGTTAGTGATTTTCGGTGGGACTGACATGCATCTCGGTGAGGCCGATTCAGTTAGGGTTAGGGCATAACGTAATCTCGGTGAGACCGATTACACAAACTCGGTGAGACCAATTTGGTAATAAGCTTTCCACAGAGTTGGTCAGGTAAACTCGGTGGGACCGATTTGCTCTTTTCAGTGAGACCGAACTGTTACAAAAAGGAAACAGAGAGTTTACATTGCAATCTCGGTGGGACCGATCGCTCACTTCGGTTAGACCGAAACGTTACGAAGGGAAAACAGAGAGATTGCAACCCCATCTCGGTGAGACTGAGATCCCTATCGGTAAGACCGATTTGCTTAGGGTTTGTGGCAGTGGCTATGACTTTTGGAATCGGTGGCGCCGGATAGAAAGAATCGGTGTGACCGATTTTGGCTTTAGGTTTAGGTCATTTGTGGATGTGGGAAAGTAGTTGAGGGTTTTGGAGCATATCACTAAGCACATGAAGCAAGAGGCTCATTAAGCAACACCTCATCCCTTCTTGATAGTATTGGCTTTTCCTATAGACTCAATGTGATCTTGGATCACTAAAATGTAAAATGAAGAATCTTGAGCTTTTGAGCTTGAGCCAATCCTTTGTCCTTAGTATTTTGAGGGATCCACTTTCATCATCCATGCCATGCCATTCATTGAGCTTTCCTGAAATAATAGTCTTGGAATAGCATTAGCTCAATGAGCTATATGTTGTTATGAATTACCAAAACCACCTAGGGATAGTTGCACTTTCAATCTCCCCCTTTTTGGTAATTGATGACAACATATAGATCAAAGCTTTGACAAATGATAATAAAATTTAAATAACATTGTCGCTTTGAGAAGTATGTGATAAGCAAGAGCTCCCCCTAAATTTGTGCATAGTTTTAGATTTGCTTTGGACTGCAAATGCACAATGAATTAGGCTCATGGGTTACTCTTCCATGTCACATACATCTTGGTGGAGCGCTCAAAATAATAAACAATGAATACATGCACTCATCACCAAGCATAGTGAGTGATCACATAATATAGATAGGATAATATCAAGCATGGATAAGTGTAGCTTATGATCAAACACATGATCATCAATGTCTCACAAACATAGTATCTCAACCAAAAGCAAACAAAGACTAAAAAACCACCAAATAAAGCAAGAGAGAACAAAAGCAACACTCTCTCTCTCGAAGCCTATGATCTATACATTTTTCTCCCCCTTTGGCAACAAGTTACCAAAAAGTTCATAGAAAATGCATAGTGCTAGATCGACTCTCAGGCTTGATCTTCTGGTGGTGGTGTAGAGATGACTCCTTGGATGAAGGCTTCAGTTGAAGTAGATGGAGCTGGAGGAGTTGGTGCTGGAGCTGGTTGCACTGGAACTATAGGGGCAGTGGCTGGTGCTGAAGTTGTTGCTCTAGTGTCTGTCACTGGCACTGCAACTGACCTCTGGGCTCTGGGCACTCTGGCAAACACATTGGTGGTAGTCTTGCCCTTCCTCTCCTGCATGTCATCCTGCAGCTGCTCCACAACTGACTGAATCTTAGTTACCTTGACATTTAGATCATAGAATTTTTGTTCCATGATTCCTTCCAGGCTCTCCTGGTTTTGAGTTAGGGTGGCCAACCCCTTCTCAATCCTCAGAGATGATGCTATCAAGTAACCAAGCTGCTCCTGTTTGGTTTTCAAGAAATATTCAGATGCCTCCTCTTGAGTTGGCATCTTGGCAGCCTTCTCCCTCTTTGCCTTCTCCTTCTTCTCCTGAGCTTGAACTGATTGTGGATCATCTTCATTCATGACAACCTCATTGTCCTCAAAGTCTAGATAAAGTGGTAAGTGTTCCTTATCCAACTGATATTTTCCTGTGCCCATCTTTGAGTTTATCAATTCTTGAATCTGAGGTGCATATCCACAGCTCCTCTTCTGATCTGCTGCAGTTCTCTTGATTGTTTCAATGATCAGGCTCATGACTTTGAACTTCTGTGGCACATCAAACACATGCAACATGTTGATGGCATGCCCTCTGATCATGTTATGGTCACCAGACTTGGGCAACAAACTGTGCCTCAGAATCCAATTTATGGTTGGCAACCCTGACAGCAGAAAGTGAACTGATCCAAACTTGTGAGTCTCTAATGCCTTGTTTGGAATTTCCTTGTACATGTGAGCCATTGAATTGTGACCCAACTTCTTCTTTGCATAAATGTCTAGGTCATCCTCATTCTCCTTGGGGGCATTGATCAGACTTGCCCATTCTTCAATAGTGGACTGGTACCTTGTACCTTCAGACATCCAAACTATTCTTCCATTTGGGTAAAAGTGTGATGTGGAGTAGAACTGCATGATAAGCTCATCATTCCAGTTGGTGAACTTCTGTCCAACAAAATCTGCAACTCCACAAGCAACAAAGCTGTCTTGCACTCCAGGATAGTGCTGTTCATTTTCCTTGATGAATTTCCAGTCAACCCACCTCATGTCACAGACTATGGGCTTCTTGTCCAACAGAATTGTTTCATAGAAGTCCTGCTGTTCCTTTGTGTGGAACCTGTAGTCAACATCAGTTCTTCTTCTCGAAGCATATGGATCTTCCATTCTCCACAGTCTCAGCCCTGAATCCTTCCTGATTCTCATGTCCTCAGCCACATGATGGGCATCATTGTGGTCTAGTATCTTGGGCTTGAGCTTTCTTAGAACCTGTCCTTCTTCTTCTGAATCTTCAGCAACATTGAGCACTGGGGCCTTGTTCTTCTCAGCAGCTGGAATACTTCTAGTATTCCTCTTTGGTGCAGACTTGGCCTTGGGGGCAGCTTTGGGTGCTTCCTTGGGCTTAGATGTTGCAGCCCCAGATTTAATAGCATCACCCATAAGCTTTGGTGCCTTTGGTGCTGGTGCAGAAAGCTCTTCCTCTTCCATCATGGAAGGTTGACCAACAATTTTGGCCATGGTCTTCTTGACCCTTTCCTTCCTCTTCTTTCCTTCAGCAACTGGCTCTTTGGGATCAGGCCTTTTAGGCAACTGAGTTGATGCTCTGGCCTTGGGCATAGGTTGCCTTCTTGCAGGCCTTTTAATTTTCATGCCTGGCTTTATATCCTTTGCTGAGCCATATTCCTTCTTGAGCACCACTTTCTTGGAAGTAGCCTCATCTTCCTCAGCTTTGTAATCTTCATCCTCTGAATCTGAAGTTCTTTTCCTCCTTTGCCTAGTTGCAGCCTTAGGCAAATTGCTAGGAGTACTTCTGCTCCCTTCATCTGAAGTTGAGGGACTAGTGCCCTCACTCAAGTCCATCTGCTCTTCTGACCTGTTCTGGCTGTCACTTTGATCAGACATACTGCAAAAGCTGACTGCTGACCCTGTGAAGAGTTATAGATGAGATAGAAAAGATGAGCATCACAAAATGCAGAGGTTTTTGCAAAAGAATGACTCAAAAGTTCAGTCTTAGTTTTCCACAGAAAGCATTTCCAATCCATCGATTTTCAAACTCGGTGATACCGAAGCAGTTTTGGAACCTAAACTGATGATCTCGGTTGGACCGAGTTTCAGTTCGGTGGTACCGAGACCGCTAGGGTTTCACAGAATCCTCAAATCGGTTGCACCGGTTAGTAATTCTCGGTCAGACCGAGAGTCACTAGTGCAATGGCATAAGCCAAATCGGTGAGACCGAGTTTTTCAACTCGGTGGGTCCGAGATGGTTTCGGCGGAAACCTAACCCTAAAAATTTGAATCACATCTAATCTATGAACTACTTTGGCTGGATAGAACAGTTTCAATTGTGGCAAGAATCAATATGAAAACAATGTGCCAGGAATCAGACGTGGATAGCACAAACATTAAGTCCATACCCTAACTTGGCGGTGGACTTGCTACGGCGGCAACGGCGGGGATGAAATTCGTTGACGGCGGCGGAGACCAGCGACAGGAGGCTGCTGGCGACGAGGAGACGATCCGGAGACCACGATGGGAGAGCGAGCTGTTGCGCGGGCGAAGGGTTTCGGAGAAATTTCCAAAATTTTGCCCGTGGCTATTGATATAGCTCGACCCTGTCGGTGTGACCGAGTGGAACAACTCGGTGGCACCAAGATGCATAACTGTGTTCAGTTACAGCAAATCGGTGAGACCGAAAAGTTCAAATCGGTTGCACCGAGATTGAAAACTCAGATCAACTTGATGATCTCGGTAGGACCGAAATGGAAGAATTGGTCAGACCTAGAATCACTAAGAGGTTTTGGAAGTTTAAGTCTATGAAGAATCGGGGACTCCGAGTGCTCCTCACACAGAGTGGTTCGAATCTGACTTGATCAAATTTTGTGATGTAGCATGAATAGAGTTTGAGACAAGAAAAGCATAGATAGCTAAAGAAGGTTCTTAGGCATTCTTGTCCATCCACTTGGCACAAAGAAAAGAATCCAAACAAACAAAACAACAAGTGGATGTCCTTGAATGAGTAAAATATGCACCAACATGCTCACACAATAAGATGGCAATTTAAATATGTGGCAAAGCATGCACAACCAATTTTAGCATCTATCAAGCAATTGGCGATGACTAGGTCATCTATATATGAGTATATTGACTTAGGAGTCAAATGAGAACATTTGATCATAGGTCATACTCATCGTTTAAGCTCAAGTGGGGTTACTACTTTTACATAATGCATTAATGTGTTCACACCATTAGAGTTGCTTTGACTCAATTCTTAGAGTTAAGCTCCCCCTAGATGTGAGATCCCCCCTTAGAGGGATGAACTAACCTTGGGTTTTGTCGATGATGACTTCATGTAGGTGTTGAAGATGTAGATGCTCAATGTTGAAGTAGATCATTTGGAGCAATCCTTTGGAGTGAGTTGCACTTTCAACTTGCCTACATGGGTTAGTCCCACAAGGAACAAACAAGAATATCCATAGACATAGAGTGATGCACACACAAGATGATGTCCATGAAATCATTAGGTTACCTTGTCCCTTGCCTTACCAACAAGAGGGTTTGTGACTCCTTGAACTAGTGCAAGATGTGAAAGTTGATTGCACTTGTTCTTGCCAAAATGATATGAGTGAAGAATGTTGGCGGAGTCACCCTCAAGAACTCTCTAGTTCTTCTTCTTCGAGATCCACATCGTCTTGATGGGAATCCTTGGAGTTGTAGTTGTACTTGATGAAGTAGAACTTGACGTAGTCTTGGGTACCCAACTGAACGAGGCTTTAGGTGCTTCTTCAAATGCATCAATCTCTTCTTGAAGCTTGTCCTTGCCTTTGTTCTTGTGGTCTTGTGGTGGAAGATCATCTTGAGCTTGTGTCCCCTTGAAGGAAGTAGGATCATACTTCTCTTGTTGAGGAACAAACTTTGTCTTGGGTATTGATCTTCTTCCCACTCAACTCCATTGGTGTTGAACTTTCGTTCAAAACCAACACCTTGATTCTTCCGGTGCCTTCCTTGCTTGCGTACAATTTCCTCGAATTGCTTACTCCCGGCAAGGCTCTTGTAAACACCTTTCTCTATAATTCCCTTCAATAAACTATTTTCTTGCTCAAGTGTAACTTGGCTAAGAGAATCATTAGTGGAATCAAGAGAACTACTAGAAGCAACAACATTGGATTTAACATTATTATTGTTACTACTAGAGGAAGTATATTTCTTGTACTTGTTACTAGACTTGACTTGAGGCATGTAAGTAGATAAGAGTAAACGCTTGGCAATGTAAGAAGAACTTTTCTTGCGGAGATTATCATTGATTTCCTTTAAGAACTCATGCTCTTGCTCAAGATTGAGCTTTTCAAAGCGTAACTTCTCATGAGCCCTTAAAAGTTCTCAATGATCTTCGAAGATAGTTTCATGAGCCAACTTAAGAGTGTTTAGTTCTTTAGTTAGAAGCTCAATTTTCTCCTTATCATTGTCATTCGTTTGATTAGCATGATTAATTGACGTTTCATTATAGTATTCATCACTAGAGTTGTCAAAAGTAAATCATCATCCGCAAGCAAGTCATCTTCATCACTATTAAAATCAACATACTCAGGATGTGTTACCTTTGGACCTTTGGCCATGAAGCATCTTCCAATTCCTTCATTTGGTGAATCAAATATGTCGTAGGAGTTGGTTGACACAAGTTCTAGACCGGCAACACCTTCATCTTGAGTATGTTCGGAGTCAGAGTGATAGCTTCTCTCGGAGTGATTGTCGGAGTCGGAGCCGGATACCCATTCACCAACATGAGCTTGATGTCTTCGTTTTGTGTATCTCCTTGATGACTTGTCCTTCCTTTCCGAATCCTTGCTTCTCCGTGAGGGTATTCGTTACGATCATCTCTACTCCTCCTCTCTCTTGGTGGTGATTCTTCTCTTTTGCTTCTTCTTTTTGGAGAATCTTCTCTTCTTTTGTAGGGTGCCGTACACTCATTGGAGTAGTGTCGAGGCTTCCCACAATTGTAGCAATTGCACTCTCGACTAGAAGATCTCTTGTCATGATAAGACCTTGACTTGGAGCTTCTTTCTTTGCTTCCACTCTTGTAGAATTTGTTGAAGTTCTTCACCATTAAGCTCAATTCTTTATTGAAGGTTTGTTTCTCACTTGATGATGTGGGGGCTTCACTTGAGGCTTTGTAAGATCCACTTGACTTGTTGTGAAGTTCCTCCTTATCCTTGAGTGACATCTCATGAGCAACAATTCTTCCCATGACTTCTGTTGGCTTGAGATTTTTGTAGTTTGGCATCATTTGGATCAATGTGCACACGGTATCATACTTTCCATCCAATGCTCTTAGGATCTTCTTGATGATGAATCTGTCGGTCATCTCTTCACTCCCTAAGCCGGCAATCTCATTTGTGATAAGTGCAAGCCTAGAGTACATTTCAGCGACACCTTCACCATCCTTCATTTTGAACTTGTCAAGCTGACTTTGGAGCACATCCAACTTGGATTCCTTGACGGATTCGGTACCTTCGTGCATATCAATCAAAGTATCCCAAATTTCCTTTGCATTCTCAAGACGGCTGATTTTATTGAATTCTTCGGGGCACAATCAGTTGAAGATGATATCACAGGCTTGAGCATTGTATTGCAGCACCTTCAGTTCTTCCGCATTCGCTTCACGGTTCGGTTCTCTCCCATCAAAAATTCACCTTGCAAGCCAATACAAATAATTACCCAAATGGCAGGGTGATGTCCGAGAATATGTATTTTCATCTTATGCTTCCAACTATCGAAATTAGTACCATCAAAGTAAGGACCTCTACGGTGATAATATCCCTCGCTAGACGCCATACTCTCCTAGGTTGTGAAACCAAGGCTATGACAACCAAAAGCTATGGAAATCAAAGCAAATGGAGATCAAAGCTCTGATACCACTTGTAGGACCTTGAAGTAAGTCTAGAGGGGGGGGGTGATTTGACTACTTGACCAATTAAAAACTTAACCTTTTCCCAATTTTAGAGTTTGGCAGATTTTAGCTATCTTAGGACAAGTCAAGCAATCATCACACAATTCAAGCAAGCATGCAAAGAGTATATAGGTAGCGGAAATTAAAGCATGCAACTTGCAAGAAAGTAAAGGGAAGGGTTTGGAGGATTCAAACGCAATTAGAGACACGGATGTTTTTGGCGTGGTTCCGATAGGTGGTGCTATCGTACATCCACGTTGATGGAGACTTCAACCCACGAAGGGTAATGGCTGCGCGAGTCCACGGAGGGCTCCACCCACGAAGGGTCCACGAAGTAGCAACCTTGTCTATCCCACCATGGTCGTCGCCCACGAAGGACTTGCCTCACTAGCGGTAGATCTTCACGAAGTAGGCGATCTCCTTGCCCTTACAAACTCCTTGGTTCAACTCCACAATCTTGTCGGAGGCTCCCAAGTGACACCTAGCCAATCTAGGAGACACCACTCTCCAAGAAGTAACAAATGGTGTGTTGATGATGAACTCCTTGCTCTTGTGCTTCAAATGATAGTCTCCCCAACACTCAACTCTCTCTCATAGGATTTGGATCTGGTGGAAAGAAGATTTGAGTGGAAAGCAACTTGGGGAAGGCTAGAGATCAAGATTCATATGGTAG
This sequence comes from Triticum dicoccoides, assembly GCF_002162155.2. Classification (NCBI taxonomy): domain Eukaryota; kingdom Viridiplantae; phylum Streptophyta; class Magnoliopsida; order Poales; family Poaceae; genus Triticum; species Triticum dicoccoides. The sequence goes on along the minus strand of NC_041393.1, from coordinate 151,244,414 downwards.
GAATGGAATATCTTGGCCTCAACACATGAGTAGGTGGTTCTCTCTCATAACTTGTAAGTTGGAAGTGTAGGTTTGTTCTGACGGCTCTCTCCACGAATGAAGAGGAGGTGGAGGGGTATATATAGCCTTCACACAAAATCTAACCGTTACACACAATTTACCAAACTCGGTGGGACTGAATCGTTAAACTCGGTCGGACCGATTTAGTAAACCTAGTGACCGTTAGTGATTTTCGGTGGGACTGAGATGCATCTCGGTGAGGCCGATTCGGTTAGGGTTAGGGCATAATGTAATCTCGGTGAGACCGATTACACAAACTCGGTGAGACTGATTTGGTAATAAGCTTTCCAGAGAGTTGGTCAGGTAAACTCGGTGGGACCGATTTGCTCTTTTCGGTGAGACCGAAATGTTACAAAAAGGAAACAGAGAGTTTACATTGTAATCCCGGTGCGACCGATTGCTCACTTCAGTTAGACCGAAACGTTACAGGGAAACAGAGAGATTGCAACCCCATCTCGGTGAGACCGAGATCCCTATCGGTAAAAGCGATTTGCTTAGGGTTTGTGGCAGTGGCTATGACTTTTGGAATCGGTGGCGCCGGATAGAAAGAATCGGTGTGACCGATTTTGGCTTTAGGTTTAGGTCATTTGTGGATGTGGGAAAGTAGTTGAGGGTTTTGGAGCATATAACTAAGCACATGAAGCAAGAGGCTCATTAAGCAACACCTCATCCCTTCTTGATAGTATTGGCTTTTCCTATAGACTCAATGTGATCTTGGATCACTAAAATGTAAAATGAAGAGTCTTGAGCTTTTGAGCTTGAGCCAATCCTTTGTCCTTAGTATTTTGAGGGATCCACTTTCATCATCCATGCCATGCCATTCATTGAGCTTTCCTGAAATAATAGTCTTGGAATAGCATTAGCTCAATGATCTATATGTTGTTATGAATTACCAAAACCACCTAGGGATAGTTGCACTTTCAAGAGTAAAATGAAGCCTTCTCAGGCCATGTGATTTTGGACCGTCCGATTGAGTTTCCAGACGCATCCTATCCGTCGGATCTCAAGATGAACTGATCTGGGCCGCCGGATCGATAGAACACTGCTACAATGAATAGTGTGGTCAATCTCGTGCCACCGCCTGTAAATCCCGTGCCCCACCGAGTGCATTCTCGTCTTTTCACCCGCTGGCGTATAAAAGGCGGCAACCCGTGTGTAACCCTAGCCTCCGCTCGTCCCGCATCCTCTTCCTCTCCATCTCTCAATCTCCCCGCGCCTGCACCGCATCGCACACGCCCCAGGAAGGAAGGGGCCCCGCCGAACCCTAGCCCCGCCCTGCCCTCCTCGCAGCCACCACCATCACCGTCCCCACCTCGCGCCATGGTGAGCCCCCTCCTCCTCACCGCTCTCACTCACGCGCATTGATGGGGGCCGACACGGTTGTCAGTGACCTCCTCCCAGACTGCCGACCTCACGCCGCTGCGTCCGTCCTCCGTCCCGTTGCCCCTCCTCTTGAGCCGCCGGCAGGCGCTCTCCATTCACCGGAGAAGCCCCCCTCCTACTCCAGAAGCTATTTGTGGCCCAGGTTAGCTTCTTTTCTTGTCCACTGCTCAGATTGTGTTCATTTTTCATGAAATTAGCTTCGTTTTGAGGACATCACAATATTTAGTTTTTGAGATGTGCTAAATCAATTTTGGCGATAAATTTCTTCTCCTGTTTGGAAGGATTCGTAGCTGTACATGTATGTTTATGATTCAATTGCACTGGCAATGTTAGGCGTAGAACTACTATCATTTGCGAGGTTGTTCTGCTGCTTTCCTTGTGATGCTCAACTGACCATGAGATTCATCTCTTTGTTACAAGAGACGCTTTGCTCGATGTATACAACTACTGATGCTAGGAACTTCTGGTCAAATTATGTGCAAGAGTACATGTAGTGACTCTCTCCTGCAATGTGAGATTATATTGGATGTTGATATACATGCTTCACTTGTGTAATCCTCAATGGTTTGTTCATTAAGCGCTACTTGGATTTTTCTCTCTACATAAATAAATTTGCTACTTCTCTTGAACTAATAATAATGCTTTTGTGTCAGTGGAAGCTCACTTTATTTAAGACAATGACAGTTCTGCTGCTGATTTATTCCTTAACTGAAAGTGCAACTATCCCTAGGTGGTTTTGATAATTCATAACAACATATAGCTCATTGAGCTAATGCTATTCCAAGACTATTATTTCAGGAAGCTCAATGAATGGCTTGGCATGGATGATGAAAGTGGATCCCTCAAAATATCAAGGACAAAGGATTGGCTCAAGCTCAAAAGCTCAAGAATCTACATTTTATATTTCAGTGATCTAAGATCACATTGAGTCTATAGGAAAAGCCAATACTATCAAGGAGGGATGAGGTGTTGCTTAATCAGCCTCTTGCTTCATGTGCTTAGTGATATGCTCCAAATACCCTCAACTACTTTATGACATCCTCATTTGACCTAAACCTAAAGCCAAAATCGGTTACACCGATTCTTTCTATCCGGCGCCACCGAGTTCAAATATCATAGCCACTGCCACAAACCCTAGGTAAATCGGTCTCACCGATAGGGATCTCGGTCTCACCGAGATGGGATTGTAATCTCTCTGTTTCCCTTCGTAACGTTTCGGTCTAACCGGAGTGAGCGATCGGTCCCACCGAGATTGCAATGTAAACTCTCTGTTTCCCTTTTGTAACATGTCGGTCTCACCGAAAAGAGCAAATCGGTCCCACCGAGTTTACCTGACCAACTCTCCGGTTAGCTAATTACCAAAATCGGTCTCACCGAGTTTGTGTAATCGGTCTCATTGAGATTACGTTATGCCCTAACCCTAACCATATCGGTCCTACCGAGTTGCATTTCGGTCCCACCGAAAATCCTAACGGTCACTAGGTTTACTAAATCTGTCTGACCGAGTTTGTTGATTCGGTCCCACCGAGATTGGTAAATTGTGTGTAATGGTTAGATTTTGTGTGGAGGCTATATATACCCCTCCACCTCCTCTTCATTCGAAGAGAGAGCCATCAGAACAAACCTACACTTCCAACTGTAACACCCCAAAAATTTAACTTGGTTTAATATATTAAAATTTTGCCAGGAGTTTTAAAATTTTGCCTGCAGGAAATTTTTCTGTTGATTTCAGAGCCTTTCTTTTAATATTGAGGAGTTTTCCCAAGTGGATCTTTCCAAAATATATTGGACTTCTATGCTCTCTATATAACATTCCTTGATTAGTAGATTTACTTATTCAATTATTTCACCCCGAGCTTTATTCATTAAAATGACTTTCTTTAAGTTTTGGAGCTCCTTTAGAACTACAACCATTTGTTAAATTTAACTAAAATTCCAACCAAAATTTGGAGATGTCAGGTGATGTCTCTAAAACACTTTTATGCAATAATATATTTATTTCGTTGCATATTTTGAGTTTTACACCTGATTTTCAAATCTGGTCCAGTGGACACTTTTGCACTATAGCCTAATTAACTATCTCCTCAGAGCCTCCACCAAAATTATGGGATGTCAGTGGTAGCATGCCATCCAACTTTATGCAAAAACCTAGTGATGTTCTTTGGGGAAATTAAGTGTATCAACCTCCTTTTCATTCTGGACCAGCCTTGTGTTTTCTACTGCAACCCTATTCATTCTTGCTCTAGTGACCTTGTACTCCCTCCTGCTTGTAGTCAACCCTACAAAACCCCTAAATCCAGTAGCATGCACTTTTTGGAACACTTTTGGTCCATGTAATGATGCCATTTACCCCCTGTCCAGAATTGTAGTTTTGCAAAACTTGCACTAGCAAGTTTCTCCTTTTGGCAAACTAACTTCACCACCCTCTCATACATCCATAGGACACTGATCTAGAGAATTTGGCCACCCCAAGTACTGCCTGGATGCCCTTGGCATTTTGACAAACACCCTGAGTGCATAGCCAGATTTGGCATGATTTCAAGTTTACATTGTGAACTTGAGCCCCTGACTTATCCACCATGTCCCTTGATTCCCTTGCTAACCCTAAACTAGCCCTGTTTCTTGCCAGCCTCACCCGCGACCTCTAGGCTACCCTGGCATTTCGTCGAGCACGTCCCGGGCGTGCTCTGGGCGCGCCTAGAGCGTGTGTTTGGCACGCACGTGCGCCCAAGCCACCGCGTCTCGCCCCGCACCCGTTCTGGCCCTTGGCCAACAGCAGCTAGCACGCCACATATCCCCTTGCACCGCCACGCCACCCCGACCACCCCTGGCACCCCACAGCGCCACCGTCAGGACGGCCGTGGCGGCTAGCTGACGGCCGCATGCAGGCCCCGGCCGTGTCAGCGCCGCCCGAGCCACTCCCGCTCGCCAGCTCGCCCTGGAGCAGTGCTCCGGTCGTCCGCTAGCTCCTGCCGCCATCCTCAGCCCTGCCACGTCCCCCTGCTGCTACAGAACGTCGGTCGCCGGCGATCTTATCCCCACCGCCGCAGAACCGACCTCGTCGCGCTATAAAAGGAAGCCCCGAGCTCTTCAAGCCCTCAAGAAACTTCCCTCACTCCCTCACTGACCCTCCCGTGGTAGTAGAAAGACCAGAGGGATCGTCTTCTTCCTCTCCGGCAACTCCTACCGCCGCCATTGCCCCAGCCACTCCGGCACCACCAGGGCCTCCCCCTCTCCACTCTCTCCACCAGAAGCTCTCTCTTCCTCCCGTGAGCCCGTCCCCCTGCTCGATTTTGATTGGGAGCCACCGTAGCCCCAAACCCACTTTGCTCCCGAATGCCTCCTCCGCCGCGAAGCTCGCCGCCGGCAGCTCACTCCGTCCCCGCCGACCCAATGACCACCGGGAGGACCGCCCCGGTCTTGCGGATCCATCCCGACCCTTTGGAGCCCGCGGGGAGCTGCCGTTCGCCGGTGTTGATCGCAATTGCCTCGCCGCAGTTCGGGCAGAGGAAGAGGAGGGAGAGATGGACTGGTCAAACCTGACCAGTGGGCCCCCTGGACCCACTGTCAGAGACCCAGCTCCGCCTCCACGTGTTTAAGTGGAAGCGCAAAACCCCGAGTACGTCTCCCCTTATCGAAGACATATTCTGCCCGAAACGTTTTCTTTTCTGTTAAAAAAAACAGATTTTTGACCAAATCTTTGACTGGCCATAACTTTTTAAATATAACTCCAAATGAATTGATTCTTTTTCCTACATCTCTCAAATTCTGTCTAGTTTATTTTAAGATTTATTTGAAAATTTTCCAAAACAACTTTTCTGCTGTTTTGAAATTGTGTGTTAATTCAAATATATTTATAAAATAGGATTTTGAAGAGAGGAGAAAGATTTCAAGAGTTTTGGAATGCACCCTTGCCTCCCCACGACTTGAAGGCAAGCATTCTGAACCCTGGTATAATTTTTGTGTGTGTTGTTTGACACGGTGATAACACCACCCCGACACGAGCATACGTCATTTTATGTGATCCTACTCATGAGTGCATATTAATGATTTTTTATGCTGATGGAGTTGATATGGTTGTGATGGAAATCACCGTCATATGCCTTTCATGCATACCGGAAGGGAAGCCGGGAAGGCCTCTATCTTGGGTAGACATGGTCTTGTCCCTAGTCCTCCGTCGAGACGGTCGTGTCCGGTATGGCATGAGGGGGTATGTCGCGTGGTGTTTCTATCTGTTGGTTGAAGTATATGTATTGTTATGCTAATCTTACAGAGAATATTACAACCTCCTGAGTCGATCATAGATCGAGTCTTGTGCCAGTAACCCCCATACTTGCTTCGTACTACCACTCGTCTCTACAACAAGTAGGGTACGGTTCAGTAAGTTTGTCAACCCCTTTCCTAGCACACACCATACAGAGAGGCCATGGTGGAAGATACTGGAGGCATCTGGTAGTCATGCCACCGGGTCCGGGAGCATGGGTGTTTCGGTTGTAGCCGAAGGGGGTAGCTCCCCTAGTTTGCGCGCGGTATAAATTTTCTGATCCCATGTTACGTCGAGGTTGTAGCCTCCCCACTTAGAGTTTTGCTTGACAGGTGTCGTGGGTGATGCCAGACACATGTGAGTTAAACTGGTGTGTGCAAATTAGGTGTGTTTCCAACTAAAAGACCATAGACGGAATTAGTCCAGATGGACTAAAGGAATCGGTTACTCGTGTGTAAAGAGTACACCCTCTGCAGAGATTAAACCTATTCGAATAGCCGTGTCCATGTTTGAGGACTACAGTCTGGGATGGGTCAAGTGTCGGTCTTAGTGTCGGTCTTCCGAGGTGAAACTGTTAAACCAGAACTGGAATCACGACTTGTGACTTGTGATAATTATGATTATTATTTTTGTTGTGGACTAACCCGTGATATTATTGGTATTATCGAATATCTCCGGGATGGTTCTACCTCCTGGATATTCACTATGATTGTTTTTAAAAGCCCTTTATGTGGTGTCGCTAAGACGCCCGACTACGGCATTTCTTTTAAAGCCCTTTATGTGGTGTCGCTAAGACGCCCGACTGTGGCATTTCTTTTAAAGCCCTTTATGTGGTGTCGCTAAGATGCCCGACTGCGGCATTTATTTTAAAGCCCTTTATGTGGTGTCGCTAAGACGCCCGACTGCGGCATTTCTTTTACAGCCCTTTATGTGGTGTCGCTAAGACGCCCGACTGTGGCATTTATTTTAAAGCCCTTTATGTGGTGTCGCTAAGACGCCCGACTGTGGCATTTCTTTTAAAGCCCTTTATGTGGTGTCGCTAAGACGTCCGACTGTGGCTTGCTTGTTATTTATTTCATAATTTTAATACTACTATGTTATTGCACATTCATAAATAACATGCTCGCATGCATCAGAGTTTTTATTACCTTTTGTGACTAATGTCATGAGCATAAAATATTTTCAGCACATCACTGTTATATTATACCTGTGTTCATAATGTTTGCGAGTACATTCAAAGTACTCACTGGCTTGTCCCTGGCTATTGTCTTGGCCAGATTTTCTTGCGCGGAGAGGAGCGACCGTGGCGACAGCCCCGGAACCTAAGCAACGGTGATAGCAGCCTCGCGAAGATAGGAGTTAACCTGGTCAGCTGTTCCTGTGGGAATTGGAGTCCCATAGACACTGATGATCCACAAACTGCTTCCGTCATCAATCATTAGAAACCATTTGTTGTACTCACAGGCCAGAATGATCTTGTACTACATATTTTGCATTTTTGCTTGGAATTTCTGTATCAAGTTGGTGCCTCGTCAGCTAACAGTAATCCTGGGGCTGGTGAGCACAAGGGCCATTTTCTGGAAATTAATACCCGGAAATCCGGTCCCCACAAACTTGGTACCAGAGCCAGGCTGACCATTGGCTAATCCTATCCTAGCCAGGTCGATAAACCTCGGTAAACCAACCCACCAGACCCTAACCAAAAACCCAGCCAAGCTTCCCGTGCAAGATACCCACACAGTGACCCTGACACTTTTGGCAGTCGGTGCCCAACCTATCAGCCTAGCTTGTCGATCACACGCCAGTGACCGATGGCTAAAATGTCTCATTCGCAAGCGTGCGAAGGAAGACTCCGTTCCCTTTTCTATAAAAAGGGCACGCTAGCCTCAACTCAGCACAGCACAACCTCTTCCCCGAACCTAGCCACTATGCCTGGTCCCATAGTGCACAATGAGACCACAGCAACCAATCTTGGAGGTTTTGTGACCATACTCGCAAACCTCACCCGTCGTGCCTATGCGTTAGAAGAACCCCCAGAACATGTTGTGTACCAAGGACCCATGAGCGGTGAGGACCGCCAATTCTGGGCCACTGTGCACATCTACGGTAGGGGCTGTCGCCAGAACGCCCCTACAGGTTCACCGGAAGAACAACTTCCTTCGAGCCACAAGCCATCCAGCTAGCTGCTCGAGAGGCTATAGTTCAACTCCGGCAGTTGTCACCCAAAGTTAACTGTCGCTCGTTCTACTACTACCCCAGGCGTGAAGGGTATGTTAGACCACCCCAAGTTGCCAACGGAGATCACGAGACGGATCCTGCCTTATTGCACCTAGTGCGCTATCTAAGTGCACTAGAGGCACTGTTCGACCAGATCACCATTGATCTGATCGCAGCTCGAGGAGAGCTGGTTCGCCGGGCCCCGGCAAGCAGGGAAGCTGAGCGCGACGCCGACAACCCGGTCGTGCTGTTTGGACACCCGATCGAGACCCTGAGGTCAGCTCCAGCCAGTGGCCAAGGTACTTTGATGACCCCAGAAGTGCTTCGTCACCTTTTGGGAGCACACTCCAACGGAATTGTGGCCAACAATCCCCGCGATGGTCATCATCGCCACCCCGACCCTGCAGTCCCTCCACCATCTCCGACTAATCCCGACAGTGAGACACGTGGAGAGACTTCGACATCCACCAAGCACGCCCGTTTGGACATAAACGAGGTAGACTAAGCCGTACGAGTAGTACCGAGTCTCAGTGTATCCTCACTTTGTAATCGTGTAACCTTGTGAATAAACGCAGCCTGTCGTTGTGCCTCTGTTTTAATAGTAGCCTTGCGTATGTTTGTCAGTGCATAGTTGCATATTTTCCGGGCACAGCTACCAAAACCAACCCCGACGACACCCACAGTAACACATCTCTTTATGAGATATGTGTATCTCTGACACTGACCCCGACCTTGGAGCTAATCTGGCAGATTTATTACCTTTCACCATGGTAAATAAACCAGCCCAGATGCTATATAAGAAGGCCACCTTGTGACCTCACCCAGCACCCCTCACCTCGTGCACCACTCTCACAACCATTTCTTGCCATGCCGAGCCCTAGTATTTATCTGAGAACCCCAGATGCAACCCCGGGTAGCTTTGTCAAAATATTGTGGGACTTTACCTACAGTACCATGGGTTCTACCCAGCCACCCCAGTACGAGCTGTTCAAATCAAGAATCACCTCTTCCACCTCGGAATATTGGGCAGCAGTACACATCCCTCCCGTAGACTCCAACCAAGACCCAATGGAAGTCTCCTTCGTGGGGAAATCTATGCCGACCCCACGCTTGGCCATAGAAGCTGCTACGAACGAAGCAATTGCTCATCTTCGATTCGCGGTACCCTATGCCCGCGAACGAGGATATTATTACTTTCCGAGCCGTGCAACACCCGGAGGAGTAACATCCTTTTCCAGTGGATGGATTGAGAGAGACCCAGTATTGGCCAACCTTATCCAGTACATCATCGCTCAAGAGCATTTGAACCAGCGACTGATGGATTATCTCCAGAGTCTCACTGATTTGAATCCTCAGATTGCCATCGGCAGACCACTGAGGCCCGACCCGGAGAGACACATACATCGACTGGTCAATGCACTTCCTCCAATAGAAGAGGAATGTATCTCATTACCAGCGACATTTTCTCAGGACCCCGTCCAGTTACCGTTCTCATTTTAGACGTCACTGCTGGGTTTGTTATTGCAGCATTTATTATTACGTTGTAACTTATGCATGGTACCTCGAATTTGTGCGATGATTCGAGTATTTAGTTTCTACTACTATGAGTAGTTTTCATTGTGATTAACCATTGTACCCGCGAAAATCCTGGAGTAAGATCTCTTTTCCCTGAGTTGCTGCATCGTTTATACTCTCACTACATGGATTATTTTTATTCACGCAGCACCACGGCAACAGACCACAACCACTCGGACCCTTACACTGTCTTGCGATGATACGTAACCATGTTGCATCTCACCGACCACCTCCCTAAACGCACCACAGCCTCCAAAGGAGAGATTAGTGGATAATCATCCATATACTAGTCACCTCCAACACACCGACAACAGTTAACACCCGGTATTACGCCTAGTCCTCGTGATCACCGCCACCGCGGAGAGCCAGCACCCGAGCGACAGCATCACGGCGATCATCAAGGATCATCGCGCACAGGAGCACAGAGAGCCCCAGCACTGCCGCCAGCCCTCCACACACCAGGATCACGTACCAGTCCGGCACCGCCTCCGCCATTGGAGCCTCGTCTCGAGCTCCGGTAAGCAGAAATGGAGGAGAAGGAGGAGGAGAAACAAGGCCAGGTGCGAAGAAGAAGAAGGAGCACCGCGGTCGTTTTATAGCTCGAGACCGGTGTACGGTGGGCGAAGTCCACCAGCGCCGCTCGTCGCCCGATCGCCGGTGTTCGGAGGCGAATCCGCGAGCAGTGCTGACAGCGCACTGGCCCACGAGGTGAGTGCACACTGCACTGGCAGCAAGCACGCCGCGCACTACCGCAGTATGGCCTAGATGCCCTACGCGCTAGACGTCGCCGGTGGAGAAAGCCCGGAAAGCGCGCGGGAGAGAGGAAGAAGAGAGAGCCAGAGGAAGAAGGAGAGACTGACTATGGGCCCTGGGCCCACCTGTCAGCCAGAGGGAGCACTGTGCTCTCGGGTACGACCAACGTATTTTAGAATTTAGAACTTATTGTAAATTTACTGCGTCCAGCGTAGAAATCGCTCGTTTTTCTTAAACGTGGATTTCTCCACACAACGCCAGTATCCCACACTGTAGTTATTCACCACTTATTGTCCTCTCACTATAGACGCATTTTACCGCTTAAGTTAAGTGATCCTTTTGACCTGGTAAAAGTAAAATTTTCCAAAAGCAACCTTTAGCAAATCTCGAGGACGAGATTTTTCATTAGGGGGGTAGTAATTGTAACACCCCAAAAATTTAACCAGGTTTTAAATATTAAAATTTTGCCAGGAGTTTTAAAATTTTGCCTGCAGGAAATTTTTCTGTTGATTTCAGAGCCTTTCTTTTAATATTGAGGACTTTTCCCAAGTGGATCTTTCCAAAATATATTGGACTTCTATGCTCTCTATATAACATTTCTTGATCAGTAGATTTATTTATTCAATTATTTCACCCTGAGCTTTATTCATTAAAATGACTTTCTTTAAGTTTTGGAGCTCCTTTAGAACTACAACCATTTGTTAAATTTAACTAAAATTCCAACCAAAATTTGGAGATGTTAGGTGATGTCTCTAAAACACTTTTATGCAATAATATATTTATTTCATTGCATATTTTGAGTTTTACACCTATTTTTCAAATCTGGTCCAGTGGACATTTTTGCACTATAGCCTAATTAAATATCTCCTCAGAGCCTCCACCAAAATTATGGGATGTCAGTGGTAGCATGCCATCCAACTTTATGCAAAAACCTAGTGATGTTCTTTGGGGAAATTAAGTGTATCAACCTCTTTTTCATTCTGGACCAGCCTTGTGTTTTCTACTGCAACCCTATTCATTCTTGCTCTAGTGACCTTGTACTTCCTCCTGCTTGTAGTCAACCCTACAAAACCCCTAAGTCCAGGAGCATGCACTTTTTGGAACACTTTTGGTCCATGTAATGATGTCATTTACCCCCTGTCCAGAATTGTAGTTTTGCAAAACTTGCACTAGCAAGTTTCTCCTTTTGGCAAACTAACTTCACCACCCTCTCATACATCCATAGAGACACTGATCTGGAGAATTTGGCCACCCCAAGTACTGCCTGGATGCCCTTGGCATTTTGACAAACACCCTAAGTGCATAGCCAGATTTGGCATGATTTCAAGTTTACATTGTGAACTTGAGCCCCTGACCTATCCACCATGTCCCTTGATTCCCTTGCTAACCCTAAACTAGCCCTGTTTCTTGCCAGCCTCACTCGCGACCTCTAGGCTACCCTGGCATTTCGTCGAGCACGTCCCGGGCGTGCTCTGGGTGCACCCAGAGCGTGCGTTTGGCACACACGTGCGCCCGAGCCACCGCGTCTCGCCCCGCACCCGTTATGGCCCTTGGCCAACAGCAGCTAGCACGCCACGTATCCCCTTGCACCGCCACGCCACCCCGACCACCCCTGGCACCCCACAGCGCCACCGTCAGGACGTCCGAGGCAGCTAGCTGATGGCCGCATGCAGGCCCCGGCCGTGTCGGCGCCGCCCGAGCCACTCCCGCTCGCCAGCTCGCCCTGGAGCAGTGCTCCGCTCGTCCGCTAGCTCCTGCCGGCATCCTCAGCCCCGCCACGTCCCCCTGCTGCTACAGAACGTCGGTCGCCGGTGATCTTATCCCCACAGCCGTAGAACCGACCTCATCGCGCTATAAAAGGAAGCCCCGAGCTTGTCAAGCCCTCAAGAAACTTCCCTCACTCCCTCACTGACCCTCCCGTGGTAGTAGAAAGACCAGAGGGATCGTCTTCTTCCTCTCCGGCAACTCCTGCCGCCGCCACTGCCCCAGCCACTCCGGCACCACCAGGGCCTCCCCCTCTTCACTCTCTCCACCAGAAGCTCTCTCTTCCTCCCGTGAGCCCGTCCCCCTGCTCGATTTTGATCGGGAGCCACCGTAGCCCCAAACCCACTTTGCTCCCGAATGCCTCCTCCGCCGCGAAGCTCGCCGCCGGCAGCTCACTCCGTCCCCGCCGACCCAACGACCACCGGGAGGACCGCCCCGGTCTTGCGGATCCATCCCGACCCTCTGGAGCCCGCGGGGAGCCGCCGTTCGCCGGTGTTGATCAGCGTTGCCTCGCCGCCGTTCGGGCAGAGGAAGAGGAGGGAGAGATGGACTGGTCAAACCTGACCAGTGGGCCCCCTGGACCCATTGTCAGAGACCCAGCTCCGCCTCCACGTGTTTAAGTGGAAGCGCAAAACCCCGAGTACGTCTCCCCTTATCGAAGACGTATTCTGCCCGAAACGTTTTCTTTTCTGTTTTATTTTTAAAAAACAGATTTTGACCAAATCTTTGACTGTCTATAACTTTTTAAATATAACTCCAAATGAATTGATTCTTTTTCCTACATCTCTCAAATTCTATCTAGTTTATTTTAAGATTTATTTGAAAATTTTCCGAAACAACTTTTCTACTGTTTTGAAATTGTGTGTTAATTCAAATATATTTATAAAATAGGATTTTGAAGAGAGGAGAAAGATTTCAAGAGTTTTGGAATGCACCCTTGCCTCCCCACGACTTGAAGGCAAGCATTCTGAACCCTGGTATAATTTTTGTGTGTGTTGTTTGACACGATGATAACACCACCCCGACACGAGCATACGTCATTTTATGTGAGGATGTGATCCTACTCATGAGTGCATATTAATGATTTTTTATGCTGATGGAGTTGATATGGTTGTGATGGAAATCACCGTCATATGCCTTTCACGCATACCGGAAGGGAAGCCGGGAAGGCCTCTGTCTTGGGTAGACACGGCCTTGTCCCTAGTCCTCCGTCGAGACGGTCGTGTCCGGTATGGCATGAGGGGGTACGTCGCGTGGTGTTTCTATCTATTGGTTGAAGTATATGTATTGTTATGCTAATCTTACAGAGAATATTACAACCTCCTGAGTCGACCGTAGATCGAGTCTTGTGCCAGTAACCCCCATACTTGCTTCGTAGTACCACTCGTCTCTACAACAAGTAGGGTACGGTTCAGTAAGTTTGTCAACCCCTTTACTAGCACGCACCGTACAGAGAGGCCATGGTGGAAGATACTGGAGGCATCCGGTAGTCATGCCACCGGGTCCGGGAGCATGGGTGTGTCGGTTGTAGCCGAAGGGGGTAGCTCCCCTAGTTTGCGCGCGGTATAAATTTTGTGATCCCATGTTACGTCAAGGTTGTAGCCTCCCCACTTAGAGTTTTGCTTGACAGGTGTCCTGGGTGATTCCAGACATATGTGAGTTAAACTGGTGTGTGCAAGTTAGGTGTGTTTCCAACTAAAAGACCGTAGACGGAATTAGTCCAGATGGACTAAAGGAATCCGTTACTCGTGGGTAAAGAGTACACCCTCTGCAGAGATTAAATCTATTCGAATAGCCGTGTCCATGGTTAAGGACTACAGTCTGGGATGGGTCAAGTGTCGGTCTTAGTGTCGGTCTTCGGAGGTGAAACTGTTAAACCAGAACTGAAATCACGACTTGTGACTTGTGATAATTATGATTATTATTTTTGTTGTGGACTAACCCGTGATATTATTGGTATTATCGAATATCCCTGGGATGGTTCTACCTCCTGGATATTCACTATGATTGTTTTTAAAATCCCTTTATGTGGTGTCGCTAAGACGCCCGACTACGACATTTATTTTAAAGCCCTTTATGTGGTGTCGCTAAGACGCCCGACTGTGGCATTTCTTTTAAAGCCCTTTATGTGGTGTCGCTAAGACGCCCGACTGCGGCATTTCTTTTAAAGCCCTTTATGTGGTGTCGCTAAGACGCCCGACTGCGGCATTTCTTTTACAGCCCTTTATGTGGTGTCGCTAAGACGCCCGACTGTGGCATTTATTTTAAAGCCCTTTATGTGGTGTCGCTAAGACGCCCGACTGTGGCATTTCTTTTAAAGCCCTTTATGTGGTGTCGCTAAGACGCCCGACTGTGGCTTGCTTGTTATTTATTTCATAATTTTAATACTACTATGTTATTGAACATTCATAAATAACATGCTCGCATGCTTCAAAGTTTTTATTACCTTTTGTGACTAACGTCATGAGCATAAAATATTTTCAGCACATCACTGTTATATTATACCTGTGTTCATAATGTTTGCGAGTACATTCAAAGTACTCACTGGCTTGTCCCTGGCTATTGTCTTGGCCAGATTTTCTTGCGCGGAGAGGAGCGACCGTGGCGACAGCCCCGGAACCTAAGCAACGGTGATAGCAGCCTCGCGAAGATAGGAGTTAACCTGGTCAGCTGTTCCTGTGGGAATTGGAGTACCATAGACACTGATGATCCACAAACTGCTTCCGTCATCAATCATTAGAAACCATTTGTTGTACTCACAGGCCAGAATGGTCTTGTACTACATATTTTGCATTTTTGCTTGGAATTTCTGTATCAAGTTGGTGCCTCATTGTCACGCCCAATATGCGACCCTATCCAAAAGGAACTCGAAGGTCCCACCAAGGATAGACCCGCATATTGAAACGCTTTTGCAAGGTGGATATCATTACATCAACATTACATAATATATGGGGATACATACAAGAGGCATACAATGCCACATGAATACAACATCACAATACATCAGATCATCATCCGACTACGGATGAAACACAAAAAGAAACTCAAACGACATCCACCCTGCAAGCCCAGGCTGCCGACCTGGAACCTATCCCATGATCGAAGAAGCAAAAGAAGAACTCAACGCAAGCAAGCATCGCTCTCGCGTCATGATCATCGCAAAACCTGTACCTGCAACTGTTGTTGTAGTAATCTGTGAGCCACGAGGAGTCAGCAATCCCATTACCATGGGTATCAAGACTAGCAAAGCTTAAAGGGAAAGGAAGGGGTAAAGTGGTGAGGCTGCAGCAGCGACTAAGCATATATGGTGGCTAACATACGCAAATAAGAGCGAGAAGAGAACAAGCGGAACGGTCGTGAAGCTAGCAATGATCAAAAAGTGATCCTGAACTCCTACTTACGTCAAACATAACACAGAAACCGTGTTCACTTCCCGGACACCGCCGAGAAGAGACCATCACGGCTACACACGCGGTTGATGCATTTTAATTCGGATCTGGTGTCAAGTTATCTACAACCGGACATTAACAAATTTCCATCTGCCTATAACTGCAGGCACGACTTTCGAAAGATTATACCCTGCAGGGGTGTCCCAACTTAGCCCATGACAAGCTCTCGCGATCAACGAAGGAATAGACCTTCTCCCAGGAAGACCCGATCAGACTCGGAATCCCGGTTTACAAGACATTTCGACAATGGTAAAACAAGACCAGCAAAGCCGCCCGATGCGCCGACAAATCCCGATAGGAGCTGCACATATCTCGTTCTCAAGGCACACCGGATGAGCGAAGCGTACAGGAACCGACGTAACCCAAGTTTCCAAGGGATGGCCCCACACGGTGCTCTAGTTCGGACCAACACTTAGACAAGCACTGGCCCGGGGGGCTAAAATAAAGATGACCCTCGGGTTGGCTGACCCAAGGGAAAGGGATAGGTGGTGGTGAGGCAAATGGTAAAACCAAGGTTGGGCCTTGCTGGACGAGTTTTATTCAAAGCGAACTGTCAAGGGGGTCCCATAAATCACCCGACCGCGTAAGGAACGCAAAATCCGGGAACATAACACCGGTATGACGGAAACTAGGGCGGCAAGAGTGGAACAAAGCACCAGGCAAAAGGCCAAGTCTTCCACCCTTTACCAAATATATAGATGCATTAATAATATAAGAGATATTGTGATATCCCAACCAAAATCCTGTCCACCATGGAGCAATCTTCAACTTTACCTGCAACTAGCAACGCTATAAGAGGGGCTGAGCAAAAGCGGTAACATAGCCAATCAATGGTTTGCATAGGAAAGGTGTCAAAGGTTAGAGGTTCATGGCAATTTGGGATGGCTTGATAAACAAGTAATAAGTAGCGCAGCGAAGCGATAGAACGAAGCAACTAGCATAGCAATGATAGTAGTAAGATCCAGGGTAGCGGTCATCTTGCCTGAAATCCCGCAAGGAAGAAGAACGAATCCATGAAGAAGACGAATGAATGAAGCCGAACCAATCGTAGACGAACGAATCCTCATGATCGCAACGAAACAGGAACTAACAAGAAGAAGCACACAACATAGTAAACACACCACACATGAACAAGGCATGATGCACAACAAGCATGATGCATGACAAAGCTATATGAAGCTACTCATGGCAAGAGATGATGCAAACAAGAGCAACACATCCAGGCAAGTTTAAATGAGGCCGGGGACAACATATAACAATTCCGGTAAGTCCTCATATGCATATTTCGAAATTGGTCCAGATCTGAATAAACATTAAGTTCAAGTAGTTAAACATCAAGTTAAGATGCACAAAGATGATCTACACGAGATTCTAGTCAAGTTACATATAAAGTTCATTTAGTTCGGAGCTACGGTCTAGAAGATATGAGCAAAACAAGTTAAACATGGCATTGATGCAAAATGCACTCAAACATCAAGCAAACACTCCAAAACAATGATTCAACATGATAATATGAAGCTACATGCAATTCTAAGCAAGTTTCATATAGATCACACTCAAAACGGAGCGACGGTTCAACACACACATAAAACAAGTTTAAAGGACAAGCTGTCCAAAACAGCGACTAGGCATATTGCAAGCATCAAAACAATATGCTACAGCACCCAAACATAATAACAAAAGGTATGGGCATGATGTACAGGTAAATCACAAGAAAACATGAACACTGAGCTATCTCCAGAAATCATTAGAACATGCTCAAACACACATGGTAAGATAGCAAGTTATAACAATTACAGACTTTGCAGAAAATAACATCACGATGCAATGTTCAGAGCTATCAAACAACATGTTACAGGAACTTATCATGGCAAACAAAGGCATGACATGAATCTACTAAATGCATAGATCAAAAATCCCTTACTGACCATAAGCCAAAAAGGATCAGAAAATATGATGGCACCCATGTAAACATAGCAAGTTATATTACAGATTCAAACATGGCAGAAACATAATTATGAAGGCATGTAGATGAGCTTGTGCAACTCACTACAGAGCAAAACATGGCATGGCAAGGCACCCAACAGTAAGAAGACATATTTGTGAAGCTAAGCATGGCAATAGCAAGGTCATAGGGTGCATCGAACACTAGCAAAACACATGGGAACAAGTGAACTTAACGTAAACAGGCTGATAGCAACATTATGAAGCAACTTTGGAGCAAGATATGAACAAGCTACAGCAACCTATAAATGCAACCAGGGGCATGGATGGATAGAGGATGACATGTAGATCAAAACATGTTTATAGAACATCTCCAGATTATGCATAGAATGATTAGTAGCAACATGTTTATATAGCATCACGAAATAACAGATTCAGCCTAGCAAAACAGCAACATCATGAACACTACTTAACAAGCTCGATACACTCACCAGAAGTCATTGCATGACAATATAAGCATAGCATCATCAAGAAGACATGTTTGTGAAACAAACCAAGTCAAGAACAAATCCATAGCATGCAAGGATCAACTATAGCAAGCTTGGCCAAATTGAATAACATGTAAACAATCTGCCAGGAAACATTTTGAAGCAAAAGTAGAGCACGAAAATGACATGCTAGACTACTCCATAATTGCAATAAAGGGCATTAATGGATAGACAAAAAGCTATTGTTCAAAACACCCTTACTGAAGTATCTCAAAATATGCATGGATCTCTCTGTAGCATCAAGTTTACATGGCATGAAAACAACAGCAGAAAAGAGACTAAAATCAGCAATATCACGATGCCTAGTTTGCATGCTTGTGCTAGTCACCACATTGATCACAAAAATACATGGCATACACCACTGTAAAGAAGACATGGCATAGTTCAAAACACATGTAGACATCAACCTCATAGGATGCACACATCAATCATGGCAAAAATGACAAAAGAGATCGTTCTGATAACAGACAGCAGAAAACATCATGAAGCACTCTTACAACGATGATTCAGGCATCTAGATGACCTCAAATGAATATGATGCAATGGAACGAAATGATGTACTCGTTGAGGCGAACAATTTGACATCTTATACGCACGAAACGGAGCTACGGATGCAGAGATACGGCATGATGAACATGGCATGAAAATTACTGAATCTGGGGACTTAGACGAAAATATACCCTCCGAAAGTCAACCCGGGGCGGGACGGTTCGGGACGGAGAGATCCGGACGTTTGGATGAGATCCCGATGGATCTCATTCCGATCCGGGGCATCGCCGGAGTAGACGCTGGAGTTGAGGAAGAGATGGTCGGAGAGGCTCGGGGAGGCCGGCGGGGTCGCTCCGACGACGGGGGCCGGCGGTGGGGCCTCTCCCCGACCGGATCCGGCCGGATCCGGCCGCGAGGA
>NC_041393.1:151218053-151225050 GCF_002162155.2 Triticum dicoccoides | reverse complement strand
GGGCCCGACCCGGGCCTCGCGGGCCGCGGCAGCGCGTGGGACGGACGGCGGCGACGCCACGTGGCGGACGCCGGTTGGACGAGGGGGCGCGGGGCGGATGTGTCCGGCCAGAGACGGACCCGTCCGGTGGCGGCGGAGGGTGATTTCTAGGGTTTCATCTGCGGATTCGTCCGCGAATTTCGGGGGGAGGGGCTTATTTATAGGAAGAGGGAGCTAGGAGAGTCCAAATGAGGACCGGTTTTCGGCCACGCGATCGTGATCGAACGACCGAGAGCATGGAGAGGAGTTAGGTGGGTTTTGGGCCATTTTGGAAGGGGTGTTGGGCTGCAAAGAGAGAGGGGCTATACGGTTACCCGGTTAACCGTTGGAGTATCAAACGCCCTCCAAATGGCACGAAACTTGACAGGCGGTCTACCAGTGCTATACAAAGGCCGCTTGGCAAGACTCGGTCCATTCCTAGAAAGTTTAATACCCGCACACAACAAGAGACGAAAGGGGAACGCCGGAGGACATAGGAGCGCCGGATTGCAAAACGAACAACGGGGAAAATGCTCGGATGCATGAAACGAACACGTATGCAAAATGAAATGCACATGATGACATGATAAAATGCAACACGCAAGCAAATGACATGGCAATGACGGCGAATAACTGGCAGACACCTGGCGCATCATATCCGGGGCGTTACAACACTCCTCCACTAATAAGAGATCTCGTCCCGAGATCTTAGGACTGAGACGGAAGGGAAAAAGGAATGAGGTGAAACCAGAACTCGAGAGAAGAAACAAAGAATCAAGAGCACTCAAGAAGAAGAGAGGAACAACGAGAATGACGAGAATCGAAAGCTCACGAAATCAGATAGACTATGAAATCACTCGTTCTAACCGGAGTGGTTAGAATGAGAAAAGAAACGAATAAGACTGAAAGGATTTAGGCAGCACTCCGGTTAAAAATGGAAAGAATAGAACATGAACTAGAGAGGATGGAATGATACTTGATGAACTCTTGCAGAATGAATTAAATCATGAAGAACCACCATGAAGAACTCCGATGACAAAAGGATGATGAGATAGAATGAAGGAAGACAGAATAAGATGAGCCTTGCGATGATTTAGATGGAGGATCCGACGAAATGGCTGAGGAAATTTTGAACTCCGGAAAAGAAAAGATGAAAGCACTTCGAACTAGAATTTATTCATGAAGAACAAACTCCGAAGAAAAGGATTGAATCACCTCGAGGAAATAAGAATAAGATTTATTGTATGCTTATCCTTCCTCAAAATAAATTGATGACAAGCAATGGATTTCGCATATTACTTATTCTACTTGAAAAGGATTGAGAAGTGACATGTCGCAAACTTGAGAAGGTCTTCATGAACCACCGGTAGGATTGGAAACAACGAATGAAGTAAAATGATAATCAAGGAAAAAGAATCTTGAACGAACCACCGTAAGAATTCGAAAATGAATGACGAAATGGAATGAATCACCGGAAGAAGTGGACGATCGAATATGCCTGAGGGGATTTAGATGCACAAGAACGTAGAGATTACGAGCTGATTGAAGAACACTTGAGCGAAGCACCGGGATAATTAGATAACGGTAACTGAAATGATGGCCTCCGGTGAAAAGAAACGGAAAAACAACTCCTGAAATAGTCCGGATGGATGAAAAGAATATCTGACGAATGGAATAATTCGCGAGGATAACATGAAGCTAGAACCACGAAACTTCGAGAGAACGGACAAGATTTAGAGGAAAAACTCTTCTTCGATCTTCAAAGGACGACGAGAAACAACACCAAAATTACTGAGATACTCTGGGAGAATGAAAAAGGAGGAAGGGTTGAACCAAAAGATGAAAAGAATTTGAAAGCAAACTTGGAGATGGCATCTGACTGATGGAATCCATTCTTACGTCACACTTAAAAGAATTGAGAATCACACCGGGGGAATTAGAAGAGCATGGTAAGATCCTGGGAAAAGACCTGTGGGTTAGGGCCCACTGAAGAGAAAACACCGTTGGAAAGGATTGTTGAACAGATAGATGATGCACTGGAACGATTGAAATATTTGGATGAGGTGACAACCTCGAATTAATTCAAACACAGACGAATCTCCTGAGATGTCTTACAAACTCCGGATTGATTGAATGGCGAGAGGCGAACGGGCAGGGAAGACACTTTAACCAAGGAAAAGAATGTGATCAACCCGAAAAACTTGAATTGAATCCACTGGAGAAGAAAAAGAGATGGAGAATGACGAACGAGAGGAGAATTCACCGGTTGAAATGATTGAGGGAAGACTGAAGAACCTTCGTACGAATGAAATTGATTGTCGATATAGACTCAAGCTCCGGGAAGAAGAGGGTGGGAGGGCGGGAAAAACAAAGACAACTTGGAAGGGAAAACGACGAATAACTTGAAGAGAAAACACCGGTTGAATTCATTGAGGAAAGAAAGCAAAGATTTCGCACGAGCAGGATGGATACTCGATTACGGACTCCGGTTCCGAGATGAAAAAGGGGTGGGCGGGTGGGAAAGAAAACAACTGGGGATTGAACTCAAAGATGAAGAGGCTCGAGTCGACTTGACGAGAAATGCACCGGATAAAAGAGCTGAGGAACAACGATCGGAAAACCAACTGCGTGATCCTAAAGAAAATTTGAAGGGAAAGAGGAGTATTTCAAAACACCTACGTCAAGATTCCTTACCAGAGCGACGAAGGGGATGAGGAGTAAAAAGAATTCCTACTCTCCGATATAACTAGACTCCGAAAACAGTTTTCTTCTAGACTCAACAACGGCTAAACTACCGATCAATCAAGGGGGCTCCTAGGGTCGGTCGAGGCTCTGATACCAACTTGTCACGCCCAATATGCGACCCTATCCAAAAGGAACTCAAAGGTCCCACCAAGGATAGACCCGCATATTGAAACGCTTTTGCAAGGTGGATATCATTACATCAACATTACATAATATATGGGGATACATACAAGAGGCATACAATGCCACATGAATACAACATCAAATACATCAGATCATCATCCGACTACGGATGAAACACAAACAGAAACTCAAATGACATCCACCCTGCTAGCCCAGGCTGCCGACCTGTAACCTATCCCATGATCGAAGAAGCAACAGAAGAACTCAACGCAAGCAAGCATCGCTCTCGCGTCATGATCGTCGCAAAACCTATACCTGCAACTGTTGTTGTAGTAATCTGTGAGCCACGAGGACTCAGCAATCCCATTACCATGGGTATCAAGACTAGCAAAGCTTAAAGGGAAAGGAAGGGGTAAAGTGGTGAGGCTGCAGCAGCGACTAAGCATATATGGTGGCTAACATACGCAAATAAGAGCGAGAAGAGAACAAGCGAAACGGTCCTGAATCTAGCAATGATCAAGAAGTGATCCTGAGCTCCTACTTACGTCAAACATAACACAGAAACCGTGTTCACTTCCCGGACTCCGCCGAGAAGAGACCATCACGGCTACACATGCGGTTGATGCATTTTAATTCGGACCTGGTGTCAAGTTATCTACAAACGGACATTAACAAATTCCCATCTGCCTATAACCGCAGGCACGGCTTTCGAAAGATTATACCCTACAGGGGTGTCCCAACTTAGCCCATGACAAGCTCTCGCGATCAACGAAGGAATAGACCTTCTCCCAGGAAGACCCGATCAGACTCGGAATCTCGGTTTACAAGACATTTCGACAATGGTAAAACAAGACCAGCAAAGCCGCCCGATGCGCCGACAAATCCCGATAGGAGCTGCACATATCTCGTTCTCAGGGCACACCGGATGAGCGAAGCGTACAGGAACCGACGTAACCCAAGTTGCCAAGGGATGGCCCCGCACGGTGCTCTAGTTCGGACCAACACTTAGACAAGCACTGGCCCGGGGGGGGCTAAAATAAAGATGACCCTCGTGTTGGCCGACCCAAGGGAAAGGGATAGGTGGTGGTGAGGCAAATGGTAAAACCAAGGTTGGGCCTTGCTGGAGGAGTTTTATTCAAAGCGAACTGTCAAGGGGGTCCCATAAATCACCCGACCGCGTAAGGAACGCAAAATCCGGGAACATAACGCCGGTATGACGGAAACTAGGGCGGCAAGAGTGGAACAAAGCACCAGGCAAAAGGCCGAGTCTTCCACCCTTTACCAAATATATAGATGCATTAATAATATAAGAGATATTGTGATATCCCAACCAAAATCCTGTCCACCATGGAGCAATCTTCAACTTCACCTGCAACTAGCAACGCTATAGGAGGGGCTGAGCAAAAGCGGTAACATAGCCAATCAATGGTTTGCATAGGAAAGGTGTCAAAGGTTAGAGGTTCATGGCAATTTGGGATGGCTTGATAAACAAGTAATAGGTAGCGCAGCGAAGCGATAGAATGAAGCAACTAGCATAGCAATGATAGTAGTGAGATCCAGGGTAGCGGTCATCTTGCCTGAAATCCCGCAAGGAAGAAGAACGAATCCATGAAGAAGACGAACGAATGAAGCCAAACCAATCGTAGACGAACGAATCCTCACGATCGCAACGAAACAGGAACTAACAAGAAGAAGCACACAACATAGTAAACACACCACACATGAACAAGGCATGATGCACAACAAGCATGATGCATGACAAAGCTATATGAAGCTACTCATGGCAAGAGATGATGCAAACAAGAGCAACACATCAAGGCAAGTTTAAATGAGGCCGGGGACAACATATAACAATTCCGGTAAGTCCTCATATGCATATTTCGAAATTGGTCCAGATCTGAATAAACATTATGTTCAAGTAGTTAAACATCAAGTTAAGATGCACAAAGATGATCTACACGAGATTCTAGTCAAGTTACATATAAAGTTCATTTAGTTCGGAGCTATGGTCTAGAAGATATGAGCAAAACAAGTTAAACATGGCATTGATGCAAAATGCACTCAAACATCAAGAAAACACTCCAAAACAAGGATGCAACATGATAATATGAAGCTACATGCAATTCTAAGCAAGTTTCATATAGAGCACACTCAAAACGGAGCGACGGTTCAACACACACACATGAAACAAGTTTAAAGGACAAGCTGTCCAAAACAACGACTAGGCATATTGCAAGCATCAAAACAATATGCTACAGCACCCAAACATAATAACAAAAGGCATGGGCATGATGTACAGGTAAATCACAACAAAACATGAACACTGAGCTATCTCCAGAAATCACTAGAACATGCTCAAACACACATGGTAAGATAGCAAGTTATAACAATTACAGACTTTGCAGAAAATAACATCACGATGCAATGTTCAGAGCTATCAAACAACATGTTACAGAAACTTATCATGGCAAACAAAGGCATGACATGAATCTAATAAATGCATAGATCAAAAATCCCTTACTGACCATAAGCCAAAAAGGATCAGAAAATATGATGGCACCCATGTAAACATAGCAAGTTATATTACAGATTCAAACATGGCAGAAACATAATTATGGAGGCATGTAGATGAGCTTCTGCAACTCACTACAGAGAAAAACATGGCATGGCAAGGCACCCAACAGTAAGAAGACATATTTGTGAAGCTAAGCATGGCAATAGCAAGGTCATAGGGTGCATGGAACACTAGCAAAACACATGGGAACAAGTGAACTTAACGTAAACAGGCTGACAGCAACATTATGAAGCAACTTTGAAGCAAGATATGAACAAGCTACAACAACCTATAAATGCAACCAGGGGCATGGATGGATAGAGGATGACATATAGATCAAAACATGTTTATAGAACATCTCCGGATTATGCATAGAATGATTAGTAGCAACATGTTTATATAGCATCACGAAATAACAGATTCAGCCTAGCAAAACAGCAACATCATGAACACTACTTAACAAGCTCGATACACTCACCACAAG
Organism: Triticum dicoccoides; assembly: GCF_002162155.2. Lineage (NCBI taxonomy): Eukaryota > Viridiplantae > Streptophyta > Magnoliopsida > Poales > Poaceae > Triticum > Triticum dicoccoides. The sequence goes on along the minus strand of NC_041393.1, from coordinate 151,219,126 downwards.
TCATTGCATGACAATATAATCATATCATCATCAAGAAGACATGTTTGTGAAACAAACCAAGTCAAGAACAAATCCATAGCATGCAAGGATCAACTATAGCAAGCTTGGCCAAATTGAATAACATGTAAACAATCTGCCAGGAAACATTTTGAAGCAAAAGTATAGCACAAAAATGACATGCTAGACTACTCCATAATTGCAATAAAGGGCATGAATGGATAGACAAAAACCTATTGTTCAAAACACCCTTACTGAAGTATCTCAAAATATGCATGGATCTCTCTGTAGCATCAAGTTTACATGGCATGAAAATAAAAGCAGAACAGGGACTAAAATCAGCAATATCACGATGCCTAGTTTGCATGCTTGTGCTAGTCACCACATTGATCACAAAAATACATGGCATACACCACTGTAAAGAAGACATGGCATAGTTCAAAACACATGTAGACATCAACCTCATAGGATGCACACATCAATCATGGCAAAAATGACAAAAGAGCTCGTTCTGATAACAGACAGCAGAAAACATCATGAAGAACTCTTACAACGATGATTCATGCATCTAGATGACCTCAAATGAATATGATGCAATGGAATGAAATGATGCACTCATTAAGACGAACAATTTTACATCTTATACACACGAAACGGAGCCACGGATGCAGAGATACGGCATGATGAACATCGCATGAAAATTACTGAATCTGGGGACTTGGACGAAAATATACCCTTCGAAAGTCAACCCGGGACGGGACGGTTCGGGACGGAGAGATCTGGGCGTTTGGATGAGATCCCGGTGGATCTCATCCCGATCCGGGATCTCGCCGGAGTAGACGCCGGAGTTGAGGAAGAGATGGTCGGAGAGGCTCGGGGAGGCCGGCGAGGTCGCTCCGACGACGGGGGCCGGCGGTCGGGCCTCTCCCCGACCGGATCCGGCCGCGAGGAGGTGCGGGGCGGCGGGTTGAGGCGGCGCGGCCCTTCTCCGGCCGGCGAGGCGCAGCGCCGGCGAGGAGACGGAAGCCGGGAGCCGGAGGCGAGGCGGGGCGCGGGAGGCGCAGGCGAGGAGACGG
>NC_041393.1:151142861-151217586 GCF_002162155.2 Triticum dicoccoides | reverse complement strand
GGCCGCGGCGGCGCGTGGGACGGACCGCGGCGACGCCACGTGGCGGATGCCGGTTGGACGAGGGGGCGCGGGGCGGACGTGTCCGGCCAGGGACGGACGCGTCCGGTGGCGGCGGAGGGTCATTTCTAGGGTTTCATCTGCGGATTCGTTCGCGAATTTCGGGGGGAGGGGCTTATTTATAGGAAGAGGGAGCTAGGAGAGTCCAAATGAGGAGCGGTTTTCGGCCACGCGATCGTGATCGAACGACCGAGAGCATGGAGAGGAGTTAGGTGGGTTTTGGGCCATTTTGGAAGGGGTGTTGGGCTGCAAAGAGAGAGGGGCTATACGGTTACCCGGTTAACCGTTGGAGTATCAAACGACCTCCAAATGGCATGAAACTTGACAGGCGGTCTACCGGTGCTATAGCAAGGCCGCTTGGCAAGACTCGGTCCATTCCAAGAAAGTTTAATACCCGCACACAACGAGAGACGAAAGGTGAACGCCGGAGGACATAGGAGCGCCGGATTGCAAAACGAACAACGAGGAAAATGCTCGGATGCATGAAACGAACACGTATGCAAAATGAAATGCACATGATGACATGATAAAATGCAACACACAAACAAATGAGATGGCAATGACGGCGAATAACTGGAAGATACCTCGTGCATCGGATCCGGGGCGTTACACTCATCAGCTAACAGTAATCCAGGGGCTGGTGAGCACAAGGGCTATTTTCTGGAAATTAATACCCGGAAATCCGGTCCCCACACCAACTTACCAGTTCTGAGAGAGAACCACCTACTCATGTGTTGAGGCCAAGATATTCCATCCCTACCATATGAATCTTGATCTCTAGCCTTCCCCAAGTTGCTTTCCACTCAAATCTTCTTTCCACCAGATCCAAATCCTATGAGAGAGAGTTGAGTGTTGGGGAGACTATCATTTGAAGCACAAGAGCAAGGAGTTCATCATCAACGCACCATTTGTTACTTCTTGGAGAGTGGTGTCTCCTAGATTGGCTAGGTGTCACTTGGGAGCCTCCGACAAGATTGTGGAGTTGAACCAAGGAGTTTGTAAGGGTAAGGAGATCGCCTACTTCATGACGATCTACCGCTAGTGAGGAAAGTCCTTCGTGGGCGACGGCCATGGTGCGATAGACAAGGTTGCTTCTTCGTGGACCCTTCTTGGGGGTGGATCCCTCCATGGACTCGCGCAACCATTACCCTTCGTGGGTTGAGGTCTCCATCAACGTGGATGTACGATAGCACCACCTATCGGAACCACGCCAAAAACATCCGTGTCTCCAACTGCGTTTGAATCCTCCAAACCCTTCCCTTTACTTTCTTGCAAGTTGCATGCTTTAAGTTCCGCTGCCTATATACTCTTTGCATGCTTGCTTGATTTGCGTGATGATTGCTTGACTTGTCCAAAGATTGCTAAAATCTGCCAAACTCTAAAATTGGGAAAAGGTTAAGTTTTTAATTGGTCAAGTAGTCTAATCACCCCCCTATAGACATACTTCAAGGTCCTACAAGTGGTATTAGAGCTTTGGTCTCCATTTGTTTTGATTTCCATAGCTTTTGGTGGTCATAGCCTTGGTTTCACAACCTAGGAGAGTATGGCATCTAGCGAGGGAAACTATCACCGTAGAGGTCCTTACTTTGATGAAACTAATTTTGCTAGTTGGAAGCATAAGATGAAAATCCATTTTCTTGGACATAACCCCGCCGTTTGGGCTATTATTTGTATTGGCTTGCAAGGTGAATTCTTTGATGGGAGAGAGCCGAACCATGAAGCTAATGCGAAAGAATTGAAGATGCTGCAATACAACGCTCAAGCTTGTGATATCATCTTCAACGGATTGTGCCCCGAAGAATTCAACAAAATCAGCCGTCTTGAGAATGCAAAGGAAATTTGGGACACTTTGGTTGATATGCATGAAGGTACCGACTCCGTCAAGGAATCCAAGTTGGATGTGCTCCAAAGTCAGCTTGACAAGTTCAAAATGAAGGATGGTGAAGGTGTCGCTGAAATTTACTCTAGGCTTGCTCTTATCACAAATGAGATTGCCAGCTTAGGGAGTGAAGAGATGACCGACAGATTCATCATTAAGAAGATCCTAAGAGCATTGGATGGAAAATATGATACCGTGTGCACATTAATTCAAATGATGCCCAATTACAAGAATCTCAAGCCAATGGACGTCATTGGCAGAATTGTTGCTGATGAGATGTCACTCAAGGATAAGGAGGAACTTCACAACAAGTCAAGTGGTGCTTACAAAGCCTCATGTGAAGCCCCCACATCATAAAGTGAGAAACAAACCTTCAATCAAGAATTGAGCTTAATGGTGAAGAATTTTAACAAATTCTACAAGAGTAGAAGCAAAGAAAGAAGCTCTAAGTCAAGATCCTACAATGACAAGAGATCTTCCAGTCGAGAGCACAATTGCTACAATTGTGGGAGACCCGGACACTATTCAATGAGTGTACGGCACCCTACAAAAGAAGAGAAGATTCTCCAAAGAGAAGAAGTAGAAGAGAAGAATCACCGCCAAGAGAGAGAAGGAGTAGAGATGATCGTTATGAATGAAGACCCTCACGGAGAAGCAAAGATTCGGAAAGGAAGGACAAGTCATCAAAGAGCTACACAAAACAAAGACATCAAGCTCAGGTTGGTGAATGGGTATCCGGTTCCGACTCTGAACATCACTCCGAGAGATGCTATCACTCCGACTCTGAACATACTCAAGATGAAGGTGTTGCCAATCTAGCACTTGTGTCAACCAACTCCTATGACATATTTGACTCACCAAATGAAGGAATTTGAAGATGCTTCATGGCTAAAGGCCCTAAGGTAACTCATCCCGAGCATGTTGATTTCAATAGTGATGAAGATGACTTGCTAGGTGATGATGATTTACTTGTTGACAACTCTAGTGATGAATACTATGATGAAACATAAATTAATCATGCTAAACAAGATAAAACGAATGACAATGATAAGGAGAAGATTGAGCTTCTAACTAAAGAACTAAACACTCTTAAGATAGCTCATGAAACTATCTTTGAAAATCATCGAGAACTTTTAAGGGCTCATGAGAAGTTACGCTTTGAAAAGCTCAATCTTGAGAAAGAGCATGAGTTCTTAAAGGCAATCAATGATGATCTTCGCAAGAAAAGTTCTTCTTATATTGCCAAGCGTTTACTCTTATCTACTTACATGCCTCAAGTCAAGTCTAGTAACAAGAACAAGAAAGATTCTTCCTCTAGTAGTAATAATGATTATGCTAAATCCAATATTGTTGCTTCTAGTAATTCTCTTGATTCCACTAATGATACTCTTAGCCAAGTTACACTTGAGCAAGAAAATAGCTTATTAAAGGGAATTATAGAGAAAGGTGTATACAAGAGCCTTGCCGGGAGTAAGCAATTCGAGGAAATTGTACGCAAGCAAGGAAGGCACCGGAAGAATCAAGGTGTTGGTTTTGAACGAAAGTTCAATGCCAATGGAATTGAGTGGAAGAAGATCAATACCCCAAGACAAAGTTTGTTCCTCAACAAGAGAAGTACGATCCTACTTCCTTCAAGGGGACACAAGCACAAGATGATCTTCCACCACAAGACCACAAGAACAAAGGCAAGGACAAGCTTCAAGAGGAGATTGATACATTTGAAGAAGCACCTAAGGCCTTGGTCAAGTGGGTTCCCAAGACTACGTCAAGTTCTACTTCATCAAGCACAACTACTACACCAAGGATTCCCATCAAGATGATGTGGATCCCGAAGAAGAAGAACTAGAGAGTTCTTGAGGGTGGCTCCGCCAACATTCTTCACTCATACCATTATGGCAAGGACAAGTGCAATCAACTTCCACATCTTGCACTAGTTCAAGGAGTCACAAACCCTCATCTTGGTAAGGCAAGGGACAAGGTAACCTAATGTTTTCATGGACATCATATTATGTGTGCATCACTCTATGTCTATGGATATTCTTGTTTGTTCCTTGTGGGACTAACCCGTGTAGGTATTGAAAGTGCAACTCACTCCAAAGGATTGCTCCAAAAGATCTACATCAACATTGAGCATCCACTTCTTCAACACCTACATGAAGTCATCATCGACAAAACCCAAGGTTAGTTCATCCCTCTAAGGGGGGATCTCACATCTAGGGGGAGCTTAACTCTAAAGAATTGAGTCAAAGCAACTCTAATGATGTGAACACATCAATGCATTATGTAAAAGTGGTAACCCCACTTGAGCTTAAACATGAGTATGACCTATGATCAAATGTTCTCATTTGACTCCTAAGTCAATATACTCATATATAGATGACCTAGTCATCGCCAATTGTTTGATAGATGCTAGAATTTGTTGTGTATGCTTTGCCACATATTTCATTTGTCATTTTATTATGCAAGCATGTTGGTTGCATATTTTACTCATTCAAGGACATACACTTGTTGTTTTGATTGATTGGATTCTTTTTCTTTGGCCAAGTGGATGGACAAGAATGCCTAAGAACCTTCTCCAGCTAACTATGCTTTTCTCGTCTCAAACTCTATTCATACATCACAAAATTTCATCAAGTCAGATTCGAACCACTCTGTGTGAGGAGCACTTGGAGTCCCCGATTCGTCATAGAGTTAAACTTCCAAAACTTCTTTGTGATTTTTGGTCTGACTGGTTCCTCCATTCGGTCCTACCGAGATCACTAAGTCGATCTAGGTTTTCAATCTCGGTGCACCCGATTTGAACTTTTCGGTCACACTGAGTTGCTGTAACTATTAACAGTTATGCATCTCGGTGCCACCGAGTTGTTCCACTCGGTCACACCGACAGTGTCGGGTTATATATACTCACGGGCAAATTTGGAAAACTTTTTCCAAAACTCCTCGCCCGCGCATAGCTCGCTTTGCCTACTAGGTCTACGGATCGTTGACTTCGTCGCCAGCCGCCTCCTGTCGCTGGTCTCCGCCGCCGTCAATGGATTTCTTCTCCGTCGTTGCCGCCGTAGCGAGTTCACGCCTAACTAGGGTATGAACTCGATCATAGTGCTATCCTCATCTAATTCTCAGCACATTGTGTTTGTAATGCATCTTGCCACGATTGAGATACTCCTATCCAGTCAATGTGATCCTTAGAATAGATGGGATTCGAAAATTTAGGGTTAGGTTTCCGCCGAAACCATCTCGGACCCACCGAGTTGAAAAACTCGGTCCCACTGATTTGGCTAACGCCATTGCACTAGTAAGTCTCGGTCTGACCGAGAGTTACAAATCAATGTGACCGATTTTAGAACTTTGTGAAACCCTAGCAGTCTCAGTGCCACCGAACTGTGACTCGGTCTGACCGAGTTCACTAGTTTAGGTTCCAAAACTGCTTCGGTATCACCGAGTTTGAAAATCGGTAGATCCGAAATGCTTTCTGTGGAAACTAAAACTAAGTTTTTTGAATCATTCTTTTGCAAAAATTTCTGCATTTTGTGATGCTCATCCACTCTATCTGATCTATTACTATTCACAGGGTCAGCAGTCAGTGATTTGTAGCATGTCAAACCAAACTGATAGTCAGAACAAGTCAGCAGAGCAGATTCACATGAGTGAGGGCACTAGTCCCTCTAGCAACTCAGATGAAGGGAGCAGAAGCACTCCAAGAAATTTGCCCAAAGCAGCTACAAGAGCTAGAAGGAAGAGAACCTCAGACTCTGAGGATGAGGATTATGTTGCTGTTGAAGATGAGGCTACTTCCAAGAAGGTAGTGCTCAAGAAGGTGCTCAGTTCAACTGCAGTAAAGCCAGGCATGAAGATCAAAAGGCCAGCAGGAAGACATCCAATGTGCAAAGCTAGAGGATCAACTCAAGTACCTGAAAAGCTTGATTCCAAAGAGCCAGCTGCAAAAGGAAAGAAAAGGAAGGAAAGGGTCAAGAAGACCATGGCCAGAGTTGTTGGGAAACCTTCCATGATAGAAGAGGGAGAAGAGGTTGCTGAACCAGCACCCAAGGTACAAAAGCTGATGGGTGATGCTATAAAGTCAGGGGCTGCAACATCAAAGCCCAAAGAAGCACCCAAAGCTGCCTCCAAGCCCAAGATTGCACCAAAGAGAAATACCAGGAGTATACCAGCAGCTGAGAAGAACAAGGCCCCAATGCCTGAGGTTGCTGCTGAGGAAGATGAAGAAGGGCAGATCTTAAGGAAGCTCAAACCCAAGATCCCAGACCACAATGATGCTCATCCTGTGGCTGAGGACATGAAGATCAGGAGAGACTCAGGGTTGAGGCTATGGAGAGAGTCAGATCCATATGTCGCCAAGAGAAGGACTGCTGTAGATTACAGGTTCCACACCAAGGAGCAGCAGGACTTCTATGAGACAATCTTGTTGGACAAGAAGCCCATAGTGTGTGATATGAGGTGGGTCGACTGGACCTACATGAAGGAAAATGAGGAACACTATCCTGGAGTGCAAGACAGTTTCATTGCTTGTGGAGTTGCAGATTTTGTTGGGCAGAAACTCACCAACTGGAATGATGAACTCATTATGCAATTCTACTCCACAGCACACTTCTATCCAGATGGATGGATAGTTTGGATGTCTGAAGGAACGAGATACCAGTCAACCATTGAGGAATGGGCAAGTCTGATCAATGCCCCAAGGGAGAGTGACGATGACTTGGACATTTATGCCAAGAAGAAAATGGATCATAACTCAATGTCACATATGTACAAGGAGATCCCTGATGAAGCACTTGAGATTTTCAAGTTTGGACCAGTTCATTTTCTTCTGTCAGGGCTGCCTACGATCAACCAGATCCTAAGGCACACTCTTTTGCCCAAATCAGGTGATCACAACATGATTCGAGGGCATGCAATAAAATTGCTACATGTATTTGATGTGCCCCAGAAATTCAAGGTCATGAGCCTTATGGTTGAAACTATCAAGAGGTCTTCAGCAGACCAGAAGAGAAGTTGTGGATATGCCCCATAGATTCAGGAGTTGATTAACTCAAAGATGGGCATAGGAAAATATTAGTTGGATAAAGAACATTTTGCTCTCTATCCAGACTTTGAGGACAATCAAGTTGTCATGAATGAGGATGAACCATCATCAGTGCAAGCTCAAGCAAAGAAGGAGAAAGCAAGGAAAGAGAAGGCTGCCAAGATGCCAACTCAAGAGGAGGCATCTGAGTATTTCTTAAAGAATAAGCAGGAGCAGCTTGGTTACTTGATAGCATCAACACTGAGGATTGAGAAGGGGTTGGCCACCCTAACTCAAAACCAGGAGAGCCTGGAAAGGATCATGGAACAAAAATTCTATGATCTTGATGTCAAAGTAACTGAGATTCAGTCTGTTGTGGAACAGCTTCAGGATGACATGCAGGAGAGGAAGGGCAAGACAACCACTAATGCATGTTCCAGAGTGCCTAGAGCTCAGAGGTCAGCTGCAGTGCCTGTGACAGACACAAGAGCCACATCATCTGCACCAGCTACAGCTCCTACAGCTCCAGTGCAACCAGCTCCAGCACCAACTCCTCCAGCTCCATCTACATCGACAGAAGCCTTCATTCTTGGAGTTATCCGTACACCACCACCACCTGAAGACCAAGCCTGAGAGACGATCTAGCACTATGCATTTTCTATGAACTTTTTGGTAACTTGTTGCCAAAGGGGGAGAAAAATGTATAGATCATAGGCTTCGAGAGAGAGATTTGCTGTGTTTTTGTTCTCTCTTGTCTTCTTGGTTAAACTTGTTTGCTTTTTGATTGCTTGAGATACTATGCAATTACCTGTGAGACATTGATGATCATGTGTTTGATCATAAGCTAAACTTATGCATGTTTGATGATATTATCTTACCTATCCTTATATGATCATTCACTTTGCTTGGTGATGAGTGCATGTATTCAATCTTTATTATTTTGAACGCTCCACCAAGATGTATGTGATATGGAAGAGTAACCCATGAGCCTAATTCCTTGTGCATTTGCAGTCCAAAGCAAATCTTAAACTATGCACAAATTTAGGGGGATCTCTTTCTTATCACATACTTCTCAAAGCGACGATTTTTTTTAATCTTATTATCATTTGTCCAAGCTTTGATCTATATGTTGTCATCAATTACCAAAAAGGGGGAGATTGAAAGTGCAACTATCCCTAGGTGGTTTTGATAATTCATAACAACATATAGCTCATTGAGCTAATGCTATTCCAAGACTATTATTTCAGGAAGCTCAATGAATGGCATGGCATGGATGATGAAAGTGGATCCCTCAAAATATCAAGGACAAAGGATTGGCTCAAGCTCAAAAGCTCAAGACTCTACATTTTATATTTCTGTGATCCAATATCACATTGAGTCTACAGGAAAAGCCAATACTATCAAGGAGGGATGAGGTGTTTCTTAATGAGCCTTTTGCTTCATGTGCTTAGTGATATGCTCCAAATACCCTCAACTACTTTCTCACATCCTCATTTGACCTAAACCTAAAGCCAAAATCGGTCACACCGATTCTTTCTATCCGGCGCCACCGAGTTCAAATGTCATAGCCACTGCCACAAACCCTAGGCAAATCGGTCTCACCGATAGGGATCTCGGTCTCACCGAGATGGGATTGTAATCTCTTTGTTTCCCTTCGTAACGTTTCAGTCTAACCGGAGTGAGCGATCGGTCCCACCGAGATTGCAATGTAAACTCTCTGTTTCCCTTTTGTAACATTTCTGTCTCGCCGAAAAGAGCAAATTGGTCCCACCGAGTTTACCTGACCAACTCTCTGGTTAGCTAATTACCAAAATCGGTCTTACCGAGTTTGTGTAATCGGTCTCATCGAGATTACGTTATGCCCTAACCCTAACCATATCGGTCCTACCGAGTTGCATTTCGGTCCCACCGAAAATCCTAACTGTCACTAGGTTTACTAAATCGGTCTGACCGAGTTTGTTGATTCGGTCCCACCGAGATTGGTAAATTGTGTGTAATGGTTAGATTTTGTGTGGAGGCTATACATACCCCTCCACCTCCTCTTCATTCGAAGAGAGAGCCATCAGAACAAACCTACACTTCCAACTTACCAGATCTGAGAGAGAACCACCTACTCATGTGTTGAGGCCAAGATATTCCATTCCTACCATATGAATCTTGATCTTAGCCTTCCCCAAGTTGCTTTCCACTCAAATCTTCTTTCCACCAGATCCAAATCCTATGAGAGAGAGTTGAGTGTTGGGGACACTATCATTTGAAGCACAAGAGCAAGGAGTTCATCATCAACGCACCATTTGTTACTTCTTGGAGAGTGGTGTCTCCTAGATTGGCTAGGTGTCACTTGGGAGCCTCCGACAAGATTGTGGAGTTAAACCAAGGAGTTTGTATGGGCAAGGAGATCGCCTACTTCATGAAGATCTACCACTAGTGAGGCAAGACCTTCGTGGGCGACGACCATGGTGGGATAGACAAGATTGCTTCTTCGTGGACCCTTCTTGGGTGGATCCCTCCGTGGACTCGCGCAACCGTTATCCTTCGTGGGTTGAAGTCTCCATCAACGTGGATGTACGATAGCACCACCTATCGAAACCACGCCAAAAACATCCGTGTCTCCAACTGCGTTTGAATCCTCCAAACCCTTCCCTTTACTTTCTTGCAAGTTGCATGCTTTAATTTCCGCTGCCTATATACTCATTGCATGCTTGCTTGATTTGTGTGATAATTGCTTGACTTGTCCAAAGATTGCTAAAATCTGCCAAACTCTAAAATTGGGAAAAGGTTAAGTTTTTAATTGGTCAAGTAGTCTAATCACCCCCCCTCTAGACATACTTCAAGGTCCTACATTAACCCTGAAGATGTCATCACAATTATAAACATGATTTCTGATGTAGTTGTTCAGAGATGTTCGGAGATGGACACATCGCACCGGAGGAAGAACTTACCGTCTCGAACGAGGAGCAATAGGGGTAGAGGCGCAAGGCGAGGAACGCTTGATGCAAACCGCTCATGATAGCCACATCTGCCTTTATGGCGAGGGCATTAAGGTTTTCCACCAACTTGTTTCTTTTTCTTCAGATGATGATAACACTGCTGATTAGATACCCCCATTCAAATTTCCCAACCTGTTGGGGATATAACTATTAGGTATGACCCGCCCAGGAGGGGTTGGGTTATACCTATGAAGATTCATGATATGAAGTCCACGAAGATATTAAAGATGGCGGTTCATAGATAAGGGCCCAAGGCCCAAGGGCGACTTAAAGCCCGTAGGAGTAAACCGCCACATATGTAAGACTTGTATTGTAAGGCATGTATAGATAGTCACCTAGCCGGACACGTTGTCTATGAGCCAACCGGGACTCCGTGAGCCGCTGGGAGTCAACCTGTGTATATAAAGGGACGACCCAGCGGCGGTTCAGGGCAAGAGACAATAGACCAAAAGCTAGGTCAAGCGGATTCGCTCCCTGGTAATCGAGACATTAGCAATACCACCTCAAACTGGATTAGGCCTTTACCTTCACCGCAAGGGGCTGAATCAGTATAAACTCATGTGTCATTTGTTCCGTTTAACCCCTTTAATCTAACCTAGTTGCGATGGCTCCACGACTAAGTCCTTCGCTAGGACATCTCCCGTGACTATTCCACGACAGTTGGCGCCCATCATGGGGCCAGCGCACGATGGTTTCGAGTTCTTAAAGGGCAGCTTCGAAGGGCTCAAAGGATACACTATGGGTCGAATGACCAAGAGTCGTCGTGGCAAGCTCAATTGAGTACGGGTACCGGGTCCCCTTCGGCGGAATTCATGTCTTCATCGGCAAGATCAGCGAGCCGGGCCCTGAGCCGGACATCTGCACCGACACATCGAGACGGCTTAGCATGTGAGACCCGCCCGTGCTTAGCCCGCCGTGAAGCGTGCCTTCGTGGGATTCATCCATGGAGCGGAATTTGATGAAGGGTCAATGTCTGGCGGTGAGACGGCCATCTATTCTGATGGTGAGTCATCCACAGGCGAGACTACTTATTTGTACCAACTACAAGACGATGAGCTTGGGGGTTGTTGTGATGGCGACAGTATTCCAGACCCCTATGAGCCGCCGGACCAGGTTGCAATCTTCATGGCTGGTACGCAGCCTGGGCAAAATTCTTCAACTACGGCAGCGATGACTTCCGGGTCAGCAGCGGTGATGGCAGCCGTGGCAGGAGGCCCTGTGTGCGCACCGGCTCGGGTGTTGACGGAGTTGCTGGATAGACTCACAACCTTGTTAATAGCAGAAGTTAACCTAGCAAATCAAGCTCATCATAGCGTGGAAATTGCAAAGTTGCGGGATGAGGTAGCGCAAGCCAAGGAGAACCTGGCGGCAAAGGACGTCAAGATGGCCGTGGAACGGGCTGCCCTGGATGCTCAAGCCCAGCGGATTCAGTCAGAGGCTTTACGGCTTACAATGGATCAAAACACTTCAAATGAAATCATGAGGAGGAGGCACAAGTCTCATCTACCTCTGGTTTATGAGGCGAGAAACCTCTTTTGCACGCCTGGAGCAGGGACCAGTAACCCGCCGGACATAAACCGGGCTGCATCACCTGGAGTTGGAGCGCCGGTTCAGCCACGCATGACAGAACCCCCTCGTCTGAATAGCACTCCGCCTCAACATGTCCCAACACCACCGGGTCATTATTCCAATCCCTTGGAAAACATGATTGATGCGGCGACATGATTGGAGGCTCTCCCGGTGGATGGCGACTCTCGAGCAGTGGTTGAAACACGAAGGGCTAGAGAACTTCTTCAGACATCATTGGTGCAGTAGGAGGCATATTCTTACTGTCGAGATAGGATTCACTCGACCCCTCGCCCAAGCCGGAGTTATAGCAGGCACATGGACTCACCAGCCGTTTCAACCAACGCCCAGCGCCGTAACCAGCCACGTGGGCATGACCCGGCGCGTGATGGGGCTCATAACTTGGTCGATCAGGACAGAGTGCGTCAAGAGGCTGAGCAGGCGGCTCAGCGGGCGACTCACCAGCCCCTTCCGGTTTATCCAACAACTTTGGTAGAGGCAGGCGTGACCTCCAGAACTACAGGTGTACCCTGTTTAGTGCCAGCTCTACGTAATTAGCGTTTGCCCAAGGATTTCAAAGGACCTCGTAAGGTGCCTAATTACACAACCGACTTACCCCCTAAGGCGTGGATTGAAAGTTATGAGATGGCCATGGAACTGTTGGAGGACAGTGATGCCGCATGTGCTAAGTACATCACCATTATGCTGGATGGAACGTCCCATACTTGGTTAAAGGGGCCGCCAGCTAATTCCATCGGGTCATGGGCTGAGCTAAAGGCCCGGTTTATTCCGAACTTTAAATACACATGCAAACAGCCAATGTCGATTGTGGACTTAGCTGCTTGCGCCCAAGAGGAGGGTGAATCAACGACCCATTGGGTGTGCCGGGTCAAAGCTATCATACACTCATCCTATAACATGAATGCCGGCTCTGCAGTCTTAATGTTGGAGAAAAATTGCCATTTTTTGCCTCTTAAGCAGAAGCTGGGGCGGCTCAAGCGCGATTGCAATGATATGGGGTAGCTGATGGCTTCTCTAATCAAATATGTCGACTCTGATAGTACCAAGGACCCCGAGTCTGATGATGACAAACCAGGAAAGGAAAAGAAGAATGGCAACGCCAAGGGTCCGCAGCATAACCCGGCGAATCAGGGGGCAACGGTAAGCGCAAGGTTGTTTGTAGGTCGGAGTTTGTGGCTAACACCAATGTATAGGGTAATAATCAGCGTCATAAGGGGAGGCCGCCTCCCCAGACCGGTGGATCAGGTCCTAGCCTTGAGCAGTTGCTGAATGAGCCCTATTCAAAGCATGGCATGCAGGACAAGCCAGCTACTCACCTTTGGAAAGATTGTTCAATTATGAGGGATTTCAAAAATTCTAATTTGTTTCACAGTAACCATGGGCCGGGCGGAGGCTCAGGTTCCGGTGGCGGCGGTTCTCATGGCCCGGGCTACGGAGGTGGCGGTTCTAATTCCGGCTTCCAGATCCACCAACACCATCAAGGTAATCAGGGTGGTTATAATCAAGGTAATCAGGGTGGTTACAATCAACAATCTGACTCGGGGGGTCAGCAGCAGCAACAATCTGGATATCAAACTAATCCAAAGCAGTTGAATAGTGGGCAGTATCACATTTTCAACACAAGTTTATGCAAGCGGGACCAGAAGTTCCACAAGAGGGCTGTGAACGCCGTTGAACCGACAGTTCCCATTACTTGCAATGGTTTGAGCAACCCATTATGTGGAGTCGAGCGGATCACCCACCCCGGGTCGATAACCCGGGTCACTTGGCTTTGGTGGTGGCGCCTCAAGTTGGTGGATATAAGTTCACTAAAGTACTCATGGATGGGGAAAGCAACATTAATATCCTTTATTATGAAACCATCTGTCGCATGGGGTTAACCGATAAAAATCTTAAGCCGTCTAATACTGTTTTCCATGGAGTGGTGCCTGGTAAGTCGGCGTACCCTATAGGCAAGATTGAGCTGGAGGTGGCCTTTGGTGATGAGCATGATTCCAGGGCCGAGAAGTTAACCTTTGAAGTGGTCAAGATTAGAAGCCCATACCACGCTCTATTTAGACGATCGGCTTATGCTAAGTTCATGGCACGACCTTGTTATGTTTACTTGCAACTCAAGATGCCGGGTTATAAGGGAACCATCGTGGTGCATGGAAGCAGGAAAATAGCTTTGGAGTGTGAAGAAGGTGATGCTGCTTATGCTGAGTCTGTCTGTGCAATAGAGGAGTTGAAGTTTTACAAAGACAATGTTGATCCAACATATATTAAAAAACAGTATAACTTAGCTAGCTACAAGCCTCCACAACGTTTTGACGCTCTCAGTCATTGGATCGCTCGAACATACGTCCTGGATCAGCTCATGGCAAAAGCTGTTTCACTGGCCGTTGCTCCGCAGAGCGAGCTGCTATTTCTGTCCGTAATCAGGCCGCAAAGGCCCAGGTCCAGTCGAAGCGCTATGCCCCCCAAGCCCACCTACCCCGCTACTCGATTTCTATCCCTCGTTCCATGATGCGCCGCCATTACTTCGTCCGTGATGTGTCGCCGCCGTCCTCCATCCCGCCGCGAGGAAGATTGGCCGCCCTTTTTTGCTTCCTTTTCTAGGTCAGCCATTCCCCCTTCTGTTCTATCCTCTGGCGCGCCCTTTCGCTGGCTGGCTGCGATGGATGGCCCCCAGGTGCTATGGAATCCTCTCCCCACATCCCTTGGCGCTGTCGTATGTTCTCTTCTCTCGCTTCCGCTTGCATGTTTGATCCACTGGTGTGGTTGCAGTTTATGCAGCAACTGCTAATTTTTTCAGGTAGAACGTGTGTACAAGAAGTACATTTTGGTGATTGAATTTTGTGGTGTTTTGATTTCAAAGTTCATCTCGCCGCATTCATGGTGTACCTAAGAAGATCTCCTCCAAGGTACAACCTCTTTATGATGCTCACCCAAGGAACATGCCATCAAGACATTCTTCACCTGTCTCACCTCCCAGATCGCATGTTCGTATTTGTGGACATCTCTCTGTGCCACGTACAAAAATCTATGTGATTTTGCTGGTAACTATAGTCTCGAGGCGGTAAAGCCTTAACTGATTATGTTTTTGGTTATCATGGCATGAGTGATGCCATCACCGAGATGCTTGAACGCTAAAAAATTAACATCATGAGTAATGCGAAGGTTCTCAACAAGGGGGTATATGTTGCTCTGATGCTTTCTTCGTGTCTCATTTGATTTCTTTCAGTCCTAACTGAATTTGAAATTTGTATGCCTTATGGTTGTTGCATCCTCTATCTGATGCTTTTGATGGCATTTCAGGATGATCAAGGAGAAAGCGACGAGCCAAGCACCTCCTCCATCCCTTGACAAGCCATAAAAAAACTCTACTGCCATTGTTAACACATGCTCCATCTTCATGCCCAATTAACGGCTCCCTCCAAACTCTATCATCCATTTGACTAGACTTACTTGACCTGCTGGCGTACAGTGATTTGAACATCGACGTGCCATTCACCTAGGTCGAGAGCGATGCCAAGCTCATTGATAACCTGCAAATGGTGAAGCTGCACTCGCGCAATTATCACAAACAAAACACATCTGCATTATTTCTTGGTATTCAATAGTGAGGATGGGTGCTTGAATAAATGATAGACATGATGTATGTTCTTCCGATGGCAGATGCACAAGGTTGACAAGCTGGTGTTCATACAAGAACGACAGCTTAGGCAATGCGGGCTGAAGATAGCTGCTCAACTGAATTGTGGAGCTTGGTTTTACTTATGGTTTATAATGTTAGTTTATTACTTCTTTTCTTTCTACAAAACTATAATTAGTAATCCATGCTGTGCTCGAGAGATTATTTTATATTCTCTAGGCGAAGGCTCCCTCTCCAAACAAATAATATGTTTAAACTTAAAATTAAAAAGTTAAAAAGTTGTGGAATGGCAGCCTAATTTTCATTAGTATGTAAATGTAAATATTTCATCTTGATTTTTCTAAATTTGTTTCCCCTACATGGTGAAATAATGCATTTTTGCTGTTTGACTTTGCATCCGTTCTGAACTAATCATTGCTTGTCTGGTAACATATTGTCAATTCAAAACTTGTGTTGTTTCCTTTCATGTGATGCTCTCTAACCTGTCAGTACCACGCCGAAATAAATCAGAAATGTTAGTTACACATTGTTCACTATGTTTCAGTTTCTCTGTTGTGAGTCTTAATATTCTTAGTATTTTGTTGGCCAATGCTAATTTGCCGACGGGCCTAACTACACTTGGCTGGGGATCCAACATTTACGGAATTCATCTTTTTAGCTCTGTTATTATAGTCCTTGCTTGCATATAAAGTTGATTTAATTTCTTTATTTAGGTCAAGGCGTCAATTCAATTGCAACCTATGTATTCAGTACACATTTATAAATTTAAGGGTATTTGCTATTGTTTTAGTTTAGAAGGAAACTGATATTGCTTTTCTTACTAAAAAGTGGGTCATGCTGAGAATGTATTTTTATCATTTCCTTCGACAGATTAGTTCAATCTAAAGTAACATAAATGCTATTGTTGTTCAATCTGGTTGCTGGTAGCTTGCAAGCTTTTTTCTTCTGCCCAATTTTAGTTGTGGAACACATAGCCCTTGCTTGTGTGAAGACTTGTTGAATCTGTTGTGTGCATCAATAATATCATTTTTCTTCTTATTTGGCAGTTGGTAACCTATTTTGATTTTGTATCAAGTGGTTTCATTGATATCATTTCAGTGGGTATCCTTGTATATATATGTGTGTGTTTTTGTTCATTACAATTGTGAGAGAAAAGGACCAAACAAAGTTGTGCAATATAGTAGTCCAATGAGTGTCGTTCTGCACTAGAAACTTCATCTTGCTAAGAACAATGTGGCATGCCTTCTTATGTTACTCATGTCAGTGCTCATGTTTATCTCTGTGAAGTATCATTGCAATGTTGAAATGTACACTGCTTATATATGCCTCCTTTTATGTGGCGTATTATTGGTATTTTCTATCTAAATAACATCTTGCAGGAGCTGGCTACCTATGGTACCCTATGATACATCGATGGATTTTTATCGGTTGCGTGAGTAATCCTATCATTCTGCACATGTTTGGTAACTCTACCAATGGCCATTTATAGTGCAATTTGATTTCTACTGGATGAAACCTAGCTCAACTGGGTCAGCATGCATAATAGTGGATATCGGGCTTATTAGTTTGGTCTAAATGTACTTAGTAAAGTGGACAATAGGAGGAAATCATATTTATCGCTACCCGTTAATTTACATAATAACCATCTTCATATGAAAACTACAGATTTTGAATGTTCCAAGTTAATTATATTATTCCTTCAACAAAATAGGCGGGCGCGGCAACGCGTGCTCTTATGTTCTAGTGATAGCATTAAAAATGCCAACTACAGAGCATGACCCGGTGCTAAAGTTTAAGTCGGCCAATGACACTAAGCTGGTTGACTTTGTTCCCGGCGACTCATCCAAGTAGTTCAGTATCAGTGATAACTTGGATCCAAAATAGGAA
Source organism: Triticum dicoccoides (assembly GCF_002162155.2). NCBI lineage: Eukaryota > Viridiplantae > Streptophyta > Magnoliopsida > Poales > Poaceae > Triticum > Triticum dicoccoides. The sequence continues at coordinate 151,200,532 of NC_041393.1, read as the reverse complement.
AGCGCGCTCATCGAGTTCATCCGTGAGAACCGGGACATCTTTGCATGGAAACCTTCTGACATGCTGGGTGTACCGAGGGAACTCGCTGAGCAAACTCTTAATATTGATCCGAAGTTTAAGTCGGTCAAGCAATTCGTTCATCGCTTCAATGAGGAGAGGCGCAAGGCTATCGGTGAAGAAGTAGCCCGGCTCTTGGCGGCTGGGTTCATTGTTGAAGTTTTTCATCCGGAGTGGTTGGCTAATCCGGTGCTGGTGCTTAAGAAGAACGACACTTGGCGTAAGTGTGTGGACTACACGACCTTAAACAAGGCTTGTCCGGCCGATCCTTTTGCTCTCCCTCGTATTGATCAAATCATTGATGCTACGGCGGGTTGTGAGCGTTTGAGTTTTTTGGATGCTTATTCTGGTTATCATTAGATCAAGATGGCAGTTAACGACTAGGAGAATACAACTTTCATTACTCCCTTTGGAGCCTTCTGCTATGTGTCTATGCCCTTTGGGCTTAAGAGCGCCTAGGCGACTTATCAGCGGTGTGTGCAGAACTGTCTCCACAGTCATATTGGGCGCAATGTTCATGCTTATGTGGATGATATTGTGGCGAAATCCAGAGAGAAGGAAACTTTGCTAGATGATTTGAAGGAAACCTTCGACAATCTCCGGGTCTACAAGATGATGCTTAACCCGGCCAAGTGTGTTTTTGGTGTGCCAGCAGGCAAGCTTTTGGGTTTTCTGGTTTCTAACAGAGGCATTCAGGCTAACCCAGAGAAGATCAAGGCCATTACCTCCCTGGAAAATCCGGCGTGTATCAATGATGTTCAGGGTCTGGCGGGTCGTATTGCTGCCTTAAGCCGGTTCATAAGCCGGTTGGGTGAGAAGGCCATACCACTGTATCAGATGATATAGAAGACAGATAACTTCATCTGGATTGATGCTACTAACGACGCATTTGAAGACTTGAAGAGGCAGCTAGCTAAACCGCCAGTTCTTGCTGCTCCCATTGATAAGGAGTCATTATTGTTATATGTGACTACTAACACCCGGGCCATCAGCATAGCCATTGTGGTGGAACGGAAGGAGGCTGGCAAGGAATATCCGGTTCAACGGCCGGTTTACTATATCGGTGAGGTGCTTATTGAGTCCTAGCAGACGTATCCACACTGGCAGAAGCTCGTTTATGGGGTGTTCATGGCCAGCCGGAAGCTTAAGCAATATTTTCTGGGTCATCCTATCACTATGGTCAGTTCTGCTCCATTAGGGGATATTATTGAAAACAGAGAAGCCACAGGCGGGTAGCCAAGTGAGCCATTGAGCTTGGGCCTCATTGTTTGAAATATATGCCTCGCACTACTATCAAGTCTCAAGCACTTGTGGATTGGACAGAACTGCAGATGCCTGAAGAGAAGCCAGATAACACATATTGGACTATTCACTTTGATGGGTCCAGGCAATTGGAGGGCTCGGGGGCTGGAGTTGTCTTAGCTTCCCCTTGAGGTGACAAGTTTTGTTATGTTCTAAGGTTGATGTTTCCCTGTACTAACAATGCATCTGAGTATGAAGCCTTGCTCCAAGGTATTTGGATGGCTAAGGAGATGAACTTAAGCCAAGTGAGATGTTTTGGCGACTCAGACTTGGTAGCTCAGCAAGTCTCAGGCACATGGGATTCTAAGGATCCACTCATGGCGGCTTATTGCCGCAAAGTTGATGCTATTGCTGGGCACTTCAAGGGTTATCAAGTGGAACACATCGATCGCAGGAAAAATGAGGCGGCTGATGCCTTAAGCCGGTTGGGGTCTCAACGTAAGCCGGTGCCACCTAACACATTCTTGAATATTCTGCATAACCCTTCTGTCAAGTTGCCTACAGAGGAAGATCTGGCTGTTCCTGACCCAAAGGCACAATTGGTGGCGGCTCCTCATGCTATCCCAAATTGGACAACACCATATCTTCCTTATATGACCCGGGGGAATTACCTGAAGAAGAAACTTTGGCCAGACAGATAACCCGGCGGTCTAAGTCAATGACAATTGCCAATGGCGAGTTACACCATCGCAGTGTCACTAGGGCGTTTCAGCGTTGCGTCTCTCCTGAGGAGGGCCGTGAGATTCTTCATGAGATTCATGAAGGATATTGTGGTCATCATGCCAGTTCAAAGTCCTTTGTGGCCAAAGCTTTTCGTCATGGATTTTACTGGCTGATGGCTCATGCTGATGCGGAGGATTTGGTCAGTAAATGTGATGGTTGTCAGTTTTCATGGCGAGCTCACGTGGCAGCTCAAGAATTGAGGATGATTCCAATTACTTGGCCGTTTGAAGTCTGGGGGCTCGATATGGTTGGGCCTTTTAAAAGGTCCAAGGATAAAAAGACCCACCTTTTGGTGGCGGTTTACAAATTCACAAAGTGGGTTGAAGCAGAGCCGGTCAGTAAGTATGACGCGACAACGCCGGTTCAATTCATTAAAAAGGTGATTTTTCGCTTTGGCTTTCCCCACAGCATCATAACTGATAATGGCACTAATCTGTCCAAGGGTGTTATGAAAGAGTTTTGTCAATGTGAGCATATTCGACTTGATGTGTCGTCAGTAGCTCACCCCCAATCCAATGGTCAAGCTGAAAGAGCCAATCAAGAAATTTTGAGAGGCATCAAGCCCTGGCTTATGGTTCCTTTGCAAAGGATGCCAGGTTGTTGGGTGGAGGAGTTACCTTCACTGATATGGAGTATCAATACTACCCCCCAACAGATCTACAAGTTACATGCCTTTCTTCATGGTATACGGAGCAGAGGCGGTTCTCCCTAGTGACATCCGTCACGACTCACCCCGTGTGGCGGCTTACGTTGAAGCTAATAATGAACAAGCACGTAAGGATGCACTTGACATGTTAGATAAGAAGCGTGACCTTGCGGCAGCCCGCTCGACGATTTACCAACAAGATCTGTGCCGTTACCACAACCGTCGGGTTAAGTCCAAAACCTTTCAAGAAGGTGATTTGGTGCTCCGGCTCATCCAGGATCAAGCCGATATGCACAAGTTATGCCCACCTTGGGAAGGGACCTTTGTGGTCAGCAAGAACTTGAACAATGGGTCATACTACCTTATCGATATTCGAGAGAACAAGGACTCACGTAAGTCGAAGGAAGAGACCCACCGGCTGTGGAATATTTCTCATCTTCGGCCCTACTACACTTGAGCCACCGGCTCTTATGATGTACATATTTTGACGATGTATATATTATGATGATTATAATAAAGAAGGGCCTTTGTCCTTTCATCTTCAAGAATAATGAGTCTTCTTCATCATAATTTCATGACCATTTGGGGGCTTGATCGTATTCGAATCACAACCATTAACCTTTTTGGTCCGGCTTCCTGATCGTATTCGAATCATAGCCGTTAAACACTTTGATCACTTGGGGGCCTGGTTGTATTCGAATCATAGCTGTTAACCCTCTTGGTCCGGCTTCCTGGTCGTATTCGAAACATAGCCGTTAAATATCACAAACCACTTGGGGGCTTGATCGTATTCGAATCATAGCTGTTAACCCTCTTGGTCCGGCTTCCTGGTCGTATTCGAAGTATAGTCGTTAAATATCACAAACCACTTGGGCGCTTGGTCGTATTTGAATAATATCCATTAACCCTTTTGGTCTGGCTTCCTGATTGTATTCAAATCATAGCCATTAATCATTATGGTCACTGGGGGGGCTTCCTGATCCTATTCGAATCATAGCTGTCAGTACCCCTTTGATCGGCGCAATGCCAAAAACCATTTGGGGGCTTCCTGATCATACTCGAATCATAGCTATTAACCCTTATGGTCCGGCTTCCTTCTCATATTCTAAGCATAGCCTCGCTTTTCTCATTTGGCTTGATTTTCTGAAGATTTTTCCGGTTCTTCTTGATACTATCTTGCCTTTTTTGGTTTCAAGTGATTCCGGCCATGTAGCCTTCAATCTCACAGTTCATATGTGAAGCATGCCCGTGGTTTCTATTACCCGGCTTAATGAGAGGCGACAAGTCGCCCATACATGATGATATCAAGTACTTGGAAGTTTTGACTTCTAAAAGTTTTGGGTTATCACCCTCACTGCATAGGTATCGTAAACCGGCAGTACGATTCAATATCACAGGTATGATGTTGTTATTCTAATTATGTCTAATTCTGGTTAAACTAGCCTTATCTATAATCCATGTTCAAGAATTCATCTGATTAACCAGTTAACTTGCCGATTAATCCCTACTCGTAGGGTCACCGAGTAGCCAATAAACCGATAAATCGTCCAATTAATTAATTAAATGGCCGATTAACTTGTCGATTAGCCAATTAATCCCCTACTCACGAGCCAACCGAGCAGCTACCAGTTAACGATTTCCTCAATAATGTCTAAAATTGTTTTAAACATCAGTGGTTATATGAGGTATTATGACCTGCCCTGCGGTAAACCGCCAAGGGCTCTTGTGATCTACTTGTGTGCAGGATAATTCAAAATGTTCATCTGCACCAGTCAACGTCATGATAAGTCTAAAAGGATAATTATTAAGTGGCGGCTTAACAGCGTTGAGGCACGACATAAACGTGCACGATGGCACGGCAGAGCAAAGTTATCGCTACCCTATTACATGACTCAAAATAGTCAAAATGATTAACTATTTTTTAGAAGATCACAAATATGAACCACCCAGCGGACTATCTTCTTGACCCTGATGGCCTGACGCTTCCGGATCACCCCTCTCTGCTTCTTCGTCCTGTTCTACTTCCTGGAAGGTTGGTCATGACCAGTCAATGCCATTCAAAGCTTGGAATTCAGCTTCATCATCAATAAGCTCGGACAGGTCAACTTCAGGAGCAAAAGTGTGCTTACGGATTGGGGGTATTAGATCCTTCACTTTGTAAGACGGCATCGACATGTTCTGATTTTCCAAGTCGTAAGCCGGCTGATATTTGGTAAGGTCTATTTCATTGGCAATCAGACTGGCTAGGGGATGTATGTTCTTTACGCAGGAGGCAAAGTCTTTCTTGTCAAAAGGGGTGTCGTCTTCTTTAAAGCTTGGATATACAATAGACATATCGGCCAGGTCAAGCTCTGGTAGCCATGCTTTGGCCCGTCTTAAAGCCGTGACAACTCCGACTCTTGCATATGATCGCTTCATCTCACTAAACCTCTCAGGCAGAATGGAAAGCTTCCTCAATGCGTCAACCACGAGAGTGGGGGCTTGGTTAGATGGAGAAATTGTGGCCAATGCACACTGAGCCCCAGTATAAAGCTGCTCCACTAGCGTGTAAACCGCCTTCAGCTTCACAAGCATATCCTGGTTGAGATTGGTGCTCCTGGGACCTGCATAATGATCATGGACGGATTAAAGGGGGTTTATATCAAACAAGGAAGATATTAAAGGGGGTCACCAAGATCTATCTATGGAGAGACTAGCAACGAGAGAGAGGAGAGTGCATCTACATACCCTTGTAGATCGCTAAGCGGAAGCGTTCAAGAGAACGGGGTTGAAGGAGTTGTACTCGTCGTGATCCAAATCACTGGAGATCCTAGTGCCGAACGGACGGCACCTCCGCGTTCAACACACGTACAGCCCAGTGACGTCTCCCATGCCTTGATGCAGCAAGGAGAGAGGGAGAGGTTGAGGAAGACTCCATCCAGCAGAAGCACAACGGCGTGGTGGTGATGGAGGAGCATGGTAATCCAGCAGGGCTTCGCCAAGCACCGCGAGAGACAAGGATAAAGAGAGGTAGGGCGGCGCCAGGGAGAGGTGGAAACTCTTGTCTCTGGCAGCCCCAAAACCTCAAGTATATATAGGGGAGGGGGAGGGGGCTGCAGCCCCTCTAGGGTTCCCACCCCTAGGGGTGCGGCAGCCCAAAACCCATCTAGGGTGGCGGCCAAGGGGGGAAAGAGGGGGAAACTTGCCCCCCAAGCAAGGTGGGCGCCCCCTCCCCAAACCCAAGGCGCCTTGGGCCCTTATGGGGGGGGGGGTGCACCAGCCCACCTGGGGCTGGTGCCCTTCCAAACTTGGCCCACGCAGCCCTCTGGGGCCGGTGGCCCCACTTGGTGGACCCCCGGGACCCTCCCGGTGGTCCCGGTACATTACCGATAACACCCAAAACTTTTCCGGTGCCCAAAACAGGACTTCCCATATATAAATCTTTACCTCCGGACCATTCCGGAACTCCTCGTGACGTCCGGGATCTCATCCGGGACTCTGAACAACATTCGGTAACCACGTATATCTATTCCCTATAACCCTAGCGTCATCGAACCTTAAGTGTGTAGACCCTACGGGTTCGGGAACCATGCAGACATGACCGAGACCTTCTCCGGGATCTCATCTGGGACTCCGAACAACATTCGGTAACCATGTATATCTATTCCCTATAACCCTAGAGTCATCGAACCTTAAGTGTGTAGACCCTACGGGTTCGGGAACCATGCAGACATGACCGAGACGTTCTCCGGTCAATAACCAACAGTGGGATCTGGATACCCATGTTGGCTCCCACATGTTTCACGATGATCTCATCGGATGAACCATGATGTCGAGGACTCAATCAATCCTGCATACAATTCCCTTTGTCTAGCGGTATTGTACTTGCCCGAGATTCGATCGTTGGTATACCGATACCTTGTTCAATCTCGTTACCGGTAAGTATCTTTACTTGTTCCGTAACACATCATCCCGTGATCAACCCCTACCGAGTGGGCCCAGAGATACCTCTCCGTTACACGGAGTGACAAATCCCAGTCTCGATTCGTGCCAACCCAACAGACACTTTTGGAGATACCCGTAGTGCATCTTTATAGCCACCCAGTTACGTTGTGATGTTTGGTACACCCAAAGCATTCCTACGGTATCCGGGAGTTGCACAATCTCATGGTCTAAGGAAATGATACTTGACATTAGAAAAGCTTTAGCATACGAACTACACGATCTTTGTGCTAGGCTTAGGATTGTGTCTTTTCCATCACATCATTCTCCTAATGATGTGATCCCGTTATCAACGACATCCAATGTCCATGGTCAGGAAACCGTAACCATCTATTGATCAACGAGCTAGTCAACTAGAGGCTTACTAGGGACATGGTATTGTCTATGTACCCACACATGTATCTGAGTTTCCTATCAATAAAATTATAGCATGGATAATAAACGATTATCATGAACAAGGAAATATAATAATAATAACTTATTTATTATTGCCTCTAGGGCATATTTCCAACAGTCTCCCACTTGCACTAGAGTCAATAATCTAGTTCACATCGCCATGTGATTAACATTGACAGGTCACATCGCCATGTGAACAACATCCAAAGAGTTTACTAGTGTCACTAAACTAGTTCACATCACCATGTGATTAAGACTCAATGAGTTCTGGGGTTTGATCATGTTTTGCTTGTGAGAGAGGTTTTAGTCAACGAGTCTGCAACATTCAGATCGTATGTATTTCGCAATTCTCTATGTCATATTGTAAATTCTGCTTCCACGCTCCACTTGGAGCTATTCCAAATGGTTGCTCCACTATACGTATCCGGTTTGCTACTCAGAGTCATTCAGATAGGTGTTAAAGCTTGCATCGATGTAACCCTTTACGCCGAACTCTTTATCACCTCCACAATCGAGAAACATGTCCTTTATTTACTCCAAGGACAATTTTGACCGCTGTTCAATGATCCATTCCTGGATCATTCCTGTACCCCTTGACTGACTCATGGCAAGGCACACTTTCGGTGCGGTACACAGCATAGCATACTATAGAGCCTACGTCTGAAGCATAGGGGACGACCTTTGTCCTTTCTCTCTCTTCTGCCGTGGTCAATCTTTAACTCTTAACTTCATACCTTACAACTCAGGCAAGAACTCCTTCTTTGACTGATCCATCTTGAACACCTTCAAGATCATGTCAAGGTATGTGCTCATTTGAAAGTACTATTTAGCATTTTTGATCTATCCTCATAGATCTTGATGCTCAATGTTCAAGCAGCTTATTCCAGGTTTTCTATTGAAAAACACCTTTCAAATAACCCTATATGCTTTCCAGAAATTCTACATCATTTCTGATCAACAATATGTCAACAACATATACTCATCAGAAATTCTATAGTGCTCCCACCCACTTCTTTGGAAATACAAATTTCTCATAAACTTTGTATAAACCCAAAATCTTTGATCATCTCATCAAAGCGTACATTCCAACTCCGAGATGCTTACTCCAGTCCTTAGAAGGATTGCTGGAGCTTTGCATATTTGTTAGCGTTCTTCAGGATTGACAAAACCTTCTGGTTGTATCACATACAACCTTTCCTCAAGGATATCGTTGAGGAAACAATGATTCGACATCCTATCTACAAGATTTCATAAATCATGCAGTAATTGCTAATATAATCCCAGCAGACTCTTAGCATGGCTATGAGTGTCTTATCGTAGTCAACTCCTTGAACTTGTCAGAAAACATCTTAACGACAAGTCGAGCTTTCTTAATGGTGATACTTACCATCATTGTCTGTATTCCTTTTAAAATCCATCTGTACCCAACGGCCTTACGACCATCAAGTATTTCTTCCAAAGTCATGGATCCTTTCTCGGATTTTCTGGCCTCGAGCCATTCATCGGAATCCGGGCCCACCATCACTTCTCCATAGCTCGTAGGTTCGTTGTTGTCTAGCAACATGACCTTCAAGACATGATTACTGTACCATTCTGAAGTAGTACGCATCCTTGTCACCCTACGAGGCTCGGTAGTGACTTGATCCGAAGTTTCATGATCACTATCATCAACTTCCACTTCAATTGGTGTAGGTGCCACAGGAACAACTTCATGTGCCCTGCTACACACTGGTTGAAGTGATGGTTCAATAACCTTATCAAGTCTCCACCATCCTCCCACTCAATTCTTTCGAGAGAAACCTTTCCTCGAGAAAAGACCCGTTTCTACAAACAATTACTTTTGCTTCCGGATCTGAGATAGGAGGTATACCCAACCATTTTCGGTATCCTATGAAGATGTATTTATCCGCTTTGGGTTCGAGCTTATCACGATGAAACTTTTCATATAAGAGTCGCAGCCCCAAACTTTCAAGAAACGACAACTTAGGTTTCTCCAAACCATAGTTCAAACGGTGTCGTTTCAACGGAATTACGTGGTGCCCTATTAAAGTGAGTGCGGTTCTCTCTAATGCCTAACCCATGAACGATAGTGGTAATTCGATAAGAGACATCATGGTACGCACCATATCCAATAGGGTGCAACTATGACGTTCGGACACACCATCACACTATGGTGTTCCAGGCGGTATTAATTATGAAACAATTTCCACAATGTCTTAATTGCGTGCCAAAGCTCGTAACTCAGATACTCATCTCTATGATCATATCATGGACATTTTATCCTCTTGTCACGATGACCTTCAACTTCACTCTGAAACTACTTGAACCATTCAATAATTCAGACTTGTGTTTCATCAAGTAAATATACTCAACATCTACTCGAATCATCTGTGAAGTAAGAACATAACGATATCCACTGCGTACCTCAGCACTCATTGGACTGCACACATCAAAATGTATTACTTCCAACAAGTTGCTTTCTTGTTCCATTTTACTGAAACGAGGCTTTCAGTCATCTTACCCATGTGGTATGATTTGCATGTCTCAAGTGATTCAAAATCAAGTGAGTCCAAACGATCCATCTGCATGGAGTTTCTTCATGCGTACATACCAATAGACATGGTTCGCATGTCTCAAACTTTTCAAAACGAGTGAGTCCAAAGATCCATCAACATGGAGCTTCTTCATGCGTTTTATACCAATATGACTTACATGGTAGTGCCACAAGTAGGTGGTACTATCATTACTATCTTATATCTTTTGGCATGAACATGTGTATCATTACGATCGAGATTCAATAAACCATTCATTTTAGGTGCAAGACCATTGAAGGTATTATTCAAATAAACAGAGTAACCATCATTCTCCTTAAATGAATAACCGTATTGCGATAGACATAATCCAATCATGTCTATGCTCAACGCAAACACCAAATAACAATTATTTAGGTTTAACACCAATCTTGATGGTAGAGGGAGCGTGCGATGCTTGATCACATCAACCTTGGAAACACTTCCAACACATATCGTTAGCTCACCTTCAGCTAGTCTCCGTTTATTCCGTAGCTTTTATTTCGAGTTACTAACACTTAGCAACCGAACCGGTATCTAATACCCTGGTGCTACTAAGAGTACTAGTAAAGTACACATTAACATAATGTATATCCAATATACTTCCGTCGACCTTGCCTGCCTTCTTATCTACCAGGTATCTAGGGTGGTTCTGCTTTAGTGTCCGTTCCTCTCATTACAGAAGCACTTAGTCTCGGGTTTGGGCTCAACCTTGGGTTTTCACTAGAGCAGCAACTGTTTTGCCGTTTCATGAAGTATCCCTTCTTGCCCTTGCCCTTCTTGAAAAACTAGTGGTCTCATTAACCATCAACAATTGATGCTCCTTCTTGATATCTACTTTCGCGGTGTCAAACATCGCGAATAGCTCAAGGATCATCATGTCTATCCCTGTTATGTTATAGTTCATCACGAAGCTCTAGTAGCTTGGTGGCAATGACTTTGGAGAAACATCACTATCTCATCTGGAAGATTAACTCCCACTCGATTCAAGCGATTGTTGTACCCAGACAATCTGAGTACAAGCTCAACGATTGAGCTTTTCTCCCTTAGTTTGTAGGCCAAGAAGCTCGTCGGAGGTCTTATACCTCTGACGTGGGCATGAGCCTGAAATCCCAATTTCAGTCCTCGAAACATCTCATATGTTCCGCGATGTTTCGAAATCATCTTTGGTGCCTCAACTCTAAACCGTTTAACTGAACTATCACGTAGTTATCAAAACGTGTATGTCAAATGTTCACAACATCCACAGACGACATTCGAGGTTCAGCACACCGAGCGGTGCATTAAGGACATAAGCCTTCTACGAAGCAACGAGGACAATCCTCAGTTTACGGACCCAGTCCGCATAATTGCTACTATCAACTTTCAACTAAATTTTCTCTAGGAACATATCTAAAACAGTGGAACTAAATCGTGAGCTACGACATAATTTGCAAAAACCTTTTGACTATGTTCAGGATAATTAAGTTGATCTTATGAACTCCCACTTAGATAGACATCCCTCTAGTCATCTAAGTGATTACATGATCCGAGTCAACTAGGCCGTGTCCAATCATCACGTGAGACGGAGTAGTCATCATCGGTGAACATCTTCATGTTGATCGTATCTTCCATACGACTCATGCTCGACCTTTCGGTCTCTTGTGTTTCGAGGCCATGTCTGTACATGCTAGGCTCATCAAGTCAACCTAAGTGTTTCGCGTGTGTAAATCTGGCTTACACCCGTTGTATGTGAATGTTAGAATCTATCACACCCGATCATCACGTGGTGCTTCGAAACAACGAACTTTCGCAATGGTGCACAGTTAGGGGGAACACTTTCTTGAAATTTTAATGAGGGATCATCTTATTTACTACCGTCATTCTAAGCAAATAAGATGCATAAACATGATAAACATCACATGCAATCAAAAAGTGACATGATATGGCCAATATCATTTTGCTCCTTTTGATCTCCATCTTCGGGGCTCCATGATCATCATCGTCACCGGCATGACACCATGATCTCCATCATCATGATCTCCATCATCGTGTCTCCATGAAGTTGTCTCGCCAACTGTTACTTCTACTACTATGGCTAACGGTTTTAGCGATGAAGTAAAGTAATTACATGGCGTTGTTCAATGACACGTAGGTCATACAATAAATTAAGACAACTCCTATGGCTCCTGCCGGTTGTCATACTCATCGACATGCAAGTCGTGATTCCTATTACAAGAACATGATCAATCTCATACATCACATATCATTCATCACATTCTTTTGACCATATCACATCACATAGCATACCCTGCAAAAACAAGTTAGACGTCCTCTAATTGTTGTTTGCATGTTTTACGTGGCTGCTATGGGTTTCTAGCAAGAACGTTCCTTACCTACGCAAAAACCACAACGTGATATGTCAATTGCTATTTACCCTTCATAAGGACCCTTTTCATCGAATCCGATCTGACTAAAGTGGGAGAGACTGACACCCACTAGCCACCTTATGCAACAAGTGCATGTTAGTCGGTGGAACCTGTCTCACGTAAGAGTACGTGTAAGGTCGGCCCGGGCTACTTCATCCCACAATACCGTCGAAACAAGATTGGACTAGTAACGGTAAGCATATTGAACAAAATCAATGCCCACAACTACTTTGTGTTCTACTCGTGCATAGAATCTACGCAATAGACCTAGCTCATGATGCCACTGTTGGGGAACGTAGCAGAAATTCAAAATTTTCCTACGAGTCATCAAGATCTATCTATGGAGAGACTTGCAATGAGATAGAGGAGAGTGCATCTACATACCCTTGTAGATTGCTAAGCGGAAGCATTCAAGAGAACAGGGTTGAAGGAGTCGTACTCGTCGTGATCCAAATCACCGGAGATCCTAGTGCCGAACGGACGACACCTCCGCGTTTAACACACGTACAGCCCGGTGATGTCTCCCATGCCTTGATCCAGCAAGGAGAGAGGGAGAGGTTGAGGAAGACTCCATCCAGCAGCAGCACAACGGCGTGGTGGTGATGGAGGAGCGTGGTAATCCAGCAGGGCTTCGCCAAGCACCGCGAGAGACAAGGAGAAAGAGAGGTAGGGCTGCGCCAGGGAGAGGTGGAAACTCTTGTCTCTGGCAGCCCCAAAACCTCAAGTATATATAGGGGAGAGGAAGGGGGCCGCGCCCCCTCTAGGGTTCCCACCCCTAGGGGTGCGGCAGCCCAAAACCCATCTAGGGTGGAGGCCAAGGAGGGAAAGAGGGGGAAACTTGCCACCCAAGCAAGGTGGGGCTCCCCCTCCCCAAACCCTAGGCGCCTTGGGCCCTTGCGGGGGGGGGGGGGCGCACCAGCCCACCTGGGGCTGGTCCCCTCCCACACTTGGCCCACGCAGCCCTATGGGGCCGGTGGCCCCACTTGCTGGACCCCCGGGACCCTCCCGGTGGTCCCGATACGTTACCGATAACACCCTAAACTTTTCCGGTGCCCAAAACAGGACTTCCCATATATAAATCCTTACCTCCGGACCATTCCGGAACTCCTCGTGACGTCCAGGATCTCATCCGGGACTCCGAACAACATTTGGTAACCATGTATATCTACTCCCTATAACCCTAGCATCATCGAACCTTAAGTGTGTAGACCCTACGGGTTGGGGAACCATGCAGACATGATCGAGACGTTCTCCGGTCAATAACCAACAGCGGGATCTGAATACCCATGTTGGCTCCCACATGTTTCACGATGATCTCATCGGATGAACCACGATGTCGAGGACTCAATCAATACCGTATACAATTCCCTTTCTCTAGCGGTATTGTACTTGCCCGAGATTCGATCGTCGGTATACCGATACCTTGTTCAATCTCGTTACCGGTAAATCTCTTTACTCATTCTGTAACACATCATCCCGTGATCAACCCCTTGGTCACATTGTTCACATTATGATGATGTCCTACCGAGTGGGCCCAGAGATACCTCTCCATTACACGGAGTGACAAATCCCAGTCTCGATTCGTGCCAACCCAACAGACACTTTCGGAGATACCCGTAGTGCACCTTTATAGCCACCCAGTTACGTTCTGACGTTTGGTACACCCAAAGCATTCCTACGGTATCCGGGAGTTGCACAATCTCATGGTCTAAGGAAATGATACTTGACATTAGAAAAGCTTTAGCATACGAACTACACGATCTTTGTGCGAGGCTTAGGATTGGGTCTTGTCCATCACATCATTCTCCTAATGATGTGATCCCGTTATCAACGACATCCAATGTCCATGGTCAGGAAACCGTAACCATCTATTGATCAATGAGCTAGTCAACTAGAGGCTTACTAGGGACATGGTGTTGTCTATGTACCCACACATGTATCTGAGTTTCCTATCAATACAATTATAGCATGGATAATAAACGATTATCATGAACAAGGAAATATAATAATAATAACTTATTTATTATTGCCTCTAGGGCATATTTCAAACAAGGACCGGCTCATTCATGCTGATTCAACCGGCCCTTGGGGGCTACAGATTCAGTGTTAAGTCATTACAGATTTATTTTAAACCGGATGCTTAAGCCGGATATTAAAGGATTTTATCAAAGGATATTATTTATGCTCATGGTTAATCTAAGTCTACAGCATATTCATCATACACAATAGACTTGGGGGCTGACAAGATGTGCATAACTCAATAAAGAAGGAGCTCATACTGTCGGATATCGGGTTCTGGCAAAGTCCTTAAGGTTCAAACTCTGGGGTGCGCACGAAGATCTTCTCCCTACAGATCCATGCCCCAAAGCCTCGTCATGAATCTAAGCTACACGATGAACAACACAAGGGACATAAGGTTTATACTGGTTCGGGCCACCGTCGTGGTGTAATACCCTAATCCAGTGTGTGGTGTGGTGGATTGCCTCTAGGCCTGGTGATGAACATTACAGAGGAAGAACAACCTCGCGAGGGGTGCTCTTGAGCTGGTGCGCTACTTGGGATGGATTCGATCAGCTTTAGATGAGATTGTCCTCTACTGTGGTGGTGGCTATCTCTATTTATAGGGGCCCTGGTCCTCTTCCCAAATATTGAGTGGGAAGGGAGCCAAAAACGTCCATTTTTGAAGGGGGACAGCTAGTACAAGCTATCCTGACTAAAGTTGGTCTTCGACTGCCAAAGGCACTGGAGATGATGCCGTCTTGGGCTGCACGGTGACCTCCGTCCTGCCGCTCTGCTGGTCTTGGTCTCGTTGCACCGATATGGTAACCTTTGCTTGATGCCTCGGTACTCCGCGCCTGCACTTGCTCCCTTTGCACCAAAGAGGAAACGAGGACACTGCGTTGGCTAGCGCCCGCCTGGTCTCGATCGTCATGGCTTGCGTCACGAGCACCTCGCGAGGTACTCCTTGCCTTGATCTCTCCGCCTCCTCCCGAGCCTGCCTGGTGAGGCCACCCCTGAGGAAGCCTTGCGTCATCTTCCCCGCAAGGCTTGGCCCCTCGCGAGGGTCTTGATCCTGGGTTGATGAAGACGGGCCGTACTGGGCCACTGCTTGAGCCACGCCGCAGTCCGCAGGCTGGCAAGTCTGGGGACCCCCGTTCCTAGAACGCCGACAATAGCCCCCGGGCCCAAGGCGCGCTTGGACTTGGCTTAGCGGTGAAGCCAAGGGGCAAGTGCGGAGCGCTGCGGGCCCCAATAGCCTGCGGCCTTGGTCGCCGCGTGGCGGTTGATTGGACGTGGGCGTCCCCGCTTCCCCACGCTGCCTCGGCAACTGCCTGACTGACAAAAGGCTGGCCTGGGTTAGGCTTATCTTCATTGCTATCATTCGCCTTGCTTCAGACCCCCTTTCTTGCTCTTGCTCTCTTGCTTCCGAAATGTCCAGATCTGCCTCATTCTTCCTCCTCCAGCGAGCGATGGCGCCCCACAAGGCCACGACCAAGGCTCCACCGGCTTGGTACTTGCCGGCCTTGGATCCCCCAAACATGACGGAGAAGAATCTCGCCACTACGCGCCTGATGACGGCAGCGCAAGGCAACGAGATGGGGGAGACTGTGCTCCGAGCCGGCTTCGCCACGCCGGAGGCTAAGGGGAGCACCTTTTACCCCTTCTTCATGAGCACAGTCATCGCCGGCCTGGTGCCTCCCTTCTTCGAGTTCTTCTACGCCGTCCTCCGCCATTACAGGTTACATGCCCTTCATCTCCATCCTAACTCCGTTCTCGTTCTGTCGATTTTTGCCTACTACTGCGAGGCGCACGTCGGGGTGATGCCTTTCATGGCCTTGCTGCGCCACTTCTTCTTCCTCCGGGTCACCGGCAGGCATACCTCGGCATGCACTAGCTTTGTCGCATACTCCAAATCCACGCGATCTCGAAGGCCGGGAAGAGGGTTGATGGCTTCCAGAGTAAGTGGGTCTTGATGGACGCCAGATGCACCCACTCTGGGTTCGTGCTGCCCATGAAGCATCCCCAGGCTGACGAGGCGTGGTCTCGCGTGAAGCTTGACGACCGACGGGTGAAGATGGTGCTGGAGAAGATGAACACCGACCTAAGGCCGGGCAACATGAAGGCGCCGAAGCTGACCGGGGCCACGCTCCTGAGGGAGTTCTTGACGCAGCGGGTGGCTCCACTTCAGGCGCACTCGCGCCCATTGTGGAGGCTTGGAGATGCGGATGATGATCTCCGCCTAAACTCGGAGGCCCTGGCTGATGAGGATTTGACCGCCGCTCTCCGCTTCCTGGTTGGAGAGGACGTGGAGGGCCTGGAGGGCGCTCCTGTCCCCTTGTTCCTTCATGAAGCCTGGCAGCAAGTGGTGGAAGCCATGCCCACCTTCAATGGGAGCGATCTGGTGCCGTAGGTGCCTCCTGAGGGCCAGGAGGCGGCGGTGGAATTATCTTCCGATGATTCCCGTGGAGGAGAGGAGGAAAACGAGGAAGAACAGGAGCGTGACTCGGAGGCAACCACTGAGGGGACGAGGGAGACTTCCCCCTGGCGCAGGGCCAACATCCTCCGCACCCTGCCGGACGATGACGAGGACGACACCAGGTGAGGGGGAGAGGACCCGCCCGTGATCCCGAGGAAGGACAGGTCGGGGCTGATCTCCCGAGGGGCTACTCCGGCCCCGGCACTGCCTGAAGCTAGGTCCAGCCCCTCTGGTGCGCCCTCCTCTGCCTTTGGACCTCCCGAGGCTGCGCCCCACAAGAGGCTCATGGGATTTAAGCTCCGCAGGAGACCACCGGAACATGCCGCGATTGACCAGTAAGTACTCGAACTCTACTTTGCTCTTGTTATTGCTGTCAGGGCTTGACGTCCTCCATCACTTGGGTAGGCTGCCACCTGCAGCGAAGAGGCTGATGGGGGACATGGTGCTCCGCTTGGGGTAAGCTCACCCGTTGTGTCCGCGCCTTCGTCTGTGGGAAGGGGAGGCAGTGGAGCTTGCACCTCCCCTGCCCAGTCGTCCTCGCGAGGCAAGGAGGAGCGCCCTGGCGGGGTGCCAGACCCCATGGCCCCACTGGCTTTGGAGCCGCCGGCACTTGATGCTGTCGCTGAGGTTGCCAAGACTCAGGAGCTTCCAGTCTCCCAAGCCGTGATCACGCTACCGTCTCCTCCTCCTGCTCCACTGGTTCCTGACTCCTCTGCCTCCTCCGCCGTCTTGGACCGTGCCACTGCTGAGCTAGGCCGGCTGCGAGAAGACCTCCAAGGCGCCAACCCCCGCCTGGTGGCCAGGCGCCTAGGGCTGATCTCTGGTTGGGTTCATTCCGAGATCTCCGTCCGGGCGGCGCTGAGCCAGGCTGCAGCAGCTTCCGAGGAGGAAAAGCAAGTCACCACCCAGGCCATAGCCGCCCATGACGCGACGTTGAAGGGTGCTTCAATCGCCCAGGGCCGTTGCAAGGCACTGGAGGACGAGCTGCGGGGTCTGCGCAACGAGCTCGCCAAAGAGGATCGTGACCGCCAGGCAAAGGAAGAGGAGATGAAGGCTCGTGAGGCCGCTGTCGGGGACCGCGACGCCGAGCTGTCCACTAATCACAGCTGACTGAAGACACTGGAGCAGAAGCTGAAGGTGGAGAAGGCTGAGCTGGGCGCCAAGGCGAAGGTCTTGGCAAAGGACCGCGTGGCCTTTGCGGATCTTGAGAAGAGATCTCGCAAGGCGCTGAAGTCGCTTTACGACGATGTCCTGGAGAAGCCGCTAGCCGGATCCAAGGACGGCCCCGCCAAGCTTCTTCCCTTCTTGGTCGAAGCGCTTGAGGAGGTCGTGACTGGCATCAGACCCATGGCCGAGGTTGAAGCTCGCGTCCTTTCCTCCGCGGCGCTGACGCGGATCCTCAGCCATGTCTACCTTCGTGACCCCGGCGCCAACCTTGACGAGCTGCTGGAGCCTGTGGACGCCGAGTGCTCCGCCGCTGCTGCTGAGGCCGTGAAGGGCCAAGGAGAAGCCCTGCTGGAGAAGTTCCGTGCCTTCGCCACTGCGCCCAAGGCAGGTACTGCTGGTTCCGCAGCCTCGGGAGGTGGAGCTGACAAGCGCAACTCCACCATGGAGGCGGGGTTCCTGGCGAATGACGGTGCTGCCCAAGGGTGATCTTCTCACGGCTTCTTTTCTGTTTCAACTCCTGCAACATGCACCGTGCCTCATGGAGGCGTTAAAACTTGTCTTTGGTATCGGGAGGACAATTTATGGTCTGTAATATTTGCTTCTGAATTTGCGAGATTTTGCGGTTTCCTTCCTATTTGCTTTGTGTTCTACGTCGGCAGGGCCCGGTCCCGCGCATACCTCAGCCGCCGTTAGCCCCGACCGGATCACCAGGATGGGACCAAGGAGTCAGGGGCTACATGACAAGTTAGGCTCCTGAGTCGCGATGCTCAGGAGTCCCCCTTGACGCGCAAACAGCAAATAGGGAGGGGGTGTAGGAGTAGATCTGTCGTTCTACGTCGGCAGGGCCCGGCCCCGTGCATACCTCAATCGTCGTTAGCCTTGCGGAACTAAGGAGTGAGGGGCTACGTGACCAGTTAAGCTCCCGAGTCGCGATGCTCGGGAGTCCCCCTTGACGCTCAAACGGTCTTCATACCTTGGCTCCGCTCAGAGAGGGGCGCGCGACGACCAGGTCCGAGGGACCTGGCTGGGTGGCGTGTGCTCGGGCATGATCCGGGCATAGCCCCCATGTCCAGCCCCCTCACGTGGCACTCCCGAGGGGAGGCGTTGCGATGAGGCCAGACATTGAGCTCTGGGCTCCCTGAGGTTGATACAGCCGTGGGCTTCCCTCAGTTGTTTATCACTAGCACAGAGCATAGCGCTTCTGTATGTGTACGGGCATAGCCGATCCTCGGCAGTGTCGTCAGCCAGCACAGAGCATGGTGCTTCCACTGGTACGTGGGAGGGGGGCCCCTTCGGGAAGAGCCCCCGGGGCGTGTACAGCCCTGCCCTGACACGTGGCCGGCACGGTAGGGCTAGACGAGGTGCATCTGGGCACTCGTGAGCCAGCGTGGGACTCACGAGGCCCTACCTCAAGGCATGTTGCGCGTGATCTTGAGCCTTGGGTGGTTGAGTGTTCCTGCGAGGTGGTTAGATACAAATACTCTACGTCCTCAGGTCCCGGCCCTCGAGCGAGCTCAGCCGCCGCTGGTATGCCAGGTCGCGATGCCGTGGACAAGGCCAGGGGGTGAGGGCTAGAGAGCCAGTAAGAGCCCCTGAGTCGCGATGCTCAGGTGCCCCCCTTTTAACATGCAAGCGATTTGCATGAGGGAGAAAAAAGGGGTCCCGGTAGGCGGGAGATGATAATCATAGGCAGGTTAAGCATGAAAGGTAAATTGGCTTAGATAACTGCAGGAAGGATACATGCCACTAGGTCAGGCCTGAGCGGCTTGGGGATGATGCAGCCCGAGGGGTGCCCCCAGCAAGGTAAACTAAAGACATAAGCAAAAGGGATACATGCCGCAGGGACAGACCCACGCGACCTGGGAATAATGCAGTCCTAGGGCGCTCCCAGCTGAAATGAACTTGAAAGATGTCACCTGATACCATTGTAGAGCGAGTGTTGGAGTAGCTGACGATGCGCGGTGAAGAAGTCGATCCTCACGAGCCCCCGGAGCCCTGAGCCTCGGGAGGCTTTGGGGGTCCGGGCGGTTCCTCGAGAACCATCTCCATCTCTGCCAGGACCGCGTGGTGCCTGGCCTCCTGAGCTGCCAGAATGCTCCGCAGAAGACGCTGGTGAGCAGCAGCCGCGTTCGGCAGGCCAAAAGGCATGCGAATGTAGCTGTGTGGCGGATCCTCGCAGCGTCCCATGCGCGAAGGCCAGAAGCGCTCCTGAGACGCGACTCGGCTGAGCCCTGGGTAGTCGATGCAGATGCGCAGCCCGCCATCCTCACCTGGATGGGGAGCTACGCCAGGTAGGTGACAATCGCCGCATATGACTCTTGATTCTTGAAGCTCCTGAGTGGCCTTGGTGATGAACTCCTGAGGGTTGGGCCCTCCTTGCCCCATGCCTTCCTGAGGGAAACATACCGTGAAGCATGCCTCCAAGTGGTGCCCGAGCGCCTCCCTCGTGATCCTGGCAAAGTCTGAGGCCCTCCAGGAGAGAGCCCCTAAGCCCTGCCCGAGGAGGGCGCCGGGAGCGCCTTCCTATGCGACGGAGGGAGGCGCCCCTTGCATGGGTGAAAATCCTGAAGCGACGCCTCCGGAGATGCCAACCTCCTTAGGCCTTGAGCTGGGTGATGTCTTCTTCTTTGGGAACTGCCTCGTGGGGGGGGGGGTTCTCACTCTTGCTGTCTTGGTCCTTGACTGATGCAGCTTGGAAGGCACGCTCGAGAGAGCACACCGCATCCTTCTCTTCACAGGGGACTGTGATGATTCCGCCGCTTCCCGGCATCTTGAGGACATTGTAACCATGGTGTGTTACCGCCAGGAACTTGGTCAGGGCTGGATACCCGAGGATGGCATTGTATGGCAGGCGAATGTGGGAAACGTCGAAGTCGATGAGCTCGGTACGGTAGTTCTTGCGCTGTCCGAAGGTGATAGGGAGGCGAACCTGCCCTATCGGAGTGGTGGAGCCGTCAGTGACTCCTGAGAAAGGCTTGGTTGGCTGAAGTTGATCATAAGGCACTTGGAGGTTGTTGAACGTCTCGACGGATAGAACATTGAGTCTTGCGCCACCATCGATGAGGGTCCTGGTAACTTGCATGTTGCTGATGACTGGGGAGCAAAGCATCAGGAGGATGCCAGCTGTAGCAACACACTTGAGCTGATCTGCTGAGCTGAACGTGATGGTGCACATGGACCACCTGAGAGGGCGCGTGGCCTCGAGCTTGGGGAGGACTGCATTCACCTCGCGAGCAAGCTGCTTGAAGATGAGCTGAGAGGCTGGGGCCTGGGCACCGCCCAAGATGCAAGTGATAGCACGTGGCTCCTGGAAGCCCCTAGCCCCCTCGTCCTGGTGGTCATCGTCATTCCTTCTTGGCGGTAGTGGTAGAGGAGGAAGGCCTGCGTTGCCCTACGGGCGATCCTCGCGAGACTGATCCCTCCAAGCCCCCTCGTGAGGCTGGTCCTGCCAGCGATCCTCGCGAGGTCGGGCACGCCACTCCTGGCGAGGGCCTCGGTCGTCCCATCGTCCTCCACCTCTTCCTCCTCCTCGGTCGTAGCCTCGGTCATTGTGCTCCGGGCGTTGACCGATGCGTCCTTCCCGAACGGCTCTAAGCTCCTGACATTCGTTGGTGTTGTGGGTGTAGAGGTTGTGGTAGGCGCAAAATTGGTTGCCCTTGGACGACTCCGGCTGGTCCCTACCGTGCTTTGTGTCTGGTTTTGCTGCGAGCACAACTGCTCCTTTGCGCTTCACGTCCTTGGCCTTGGCTTTCTTCTCTTCTGGGTCAGTAGCTGGAAGCTCGAGGAGGGAGAGGCGCTCCTCCTCAGCTCTTGCGCACTTGGTCGCCAGGTTGAATAGCTCTAGCAATGTGCACAGATCCTCGTGGATAGCGAGCTCCTCCTTCATCTTAACGTCGCGGACACCATCAGAGAACGCTGAGATGATGGCCTCCTCGGTCACCTTGGGAATCTTGAGGCGAGCACTGTTGAAGCGCTGGATGTACTGCTGCAAGGTCTCTCCTGGCTGCTGCTTGATGCGACGCAGGTCACCCACGACTGGAGGACGGTCACGAGTGCCCTGGAAGTTGGTGATGAAGTGGCTTGGCATCTCGTCCCAAGAGGAGATCGAGCCGGGAGGCAGGTTCAGGAGCCAGGTGTGGGCACCATCCTTGAGCACCATGGGAAACTAGTTCGCCATGACCTTTTCGTCCCTGTTGGCCGCCTCGATGCCCGGCTCATAGAGCTGCAGGAACTCCGCGGGGTCGGCAGTACCATCATAGCGAGGAGGCAGATCTGGCTTGAACTTGCCCGGCCAAGCGACACTGTGTAGCTCGGTGGTGAAGGCGCGGCAGCCTGCAGTGGCCACCGGAGCCCTTTGCAGATGCGGGGCTTGCTCTTGGAGATTCACGTGCGCCGTTGCCAGGGGCAGCGCGAGGTCTTGACGCGCTGGTGTAGGGATGCGGTCTTGACGCGCTGGTGCGAGGAGCACGCGAGCGCCTTCTTGAGGCCGAAGGATTTCTTGACAGCTCCTTTCTTGTCGCACTGGCGCTGGACGTGGTGGGTCTCGTCCAGGAGCCGTGCGGCTTGGATCCAGGGCACCTTCTTGGGGAGGATGTGGCGGAGGCATCTCCTGAGCTGCATCGCCCACGCAGGACGGAGGGCGAGGCAGCGAGAGGGACGGTGCAGGAGAGCCCCCTGCGGCACTGACGAGCTCGGTGATGCGAGCGAGCCACTCCTCATAGAGGTCGTCGATGGGGCGGTAGTGCAGGAGCTCACATGCCAAGAGCAACACGGCCTGCGCGTCCGTGGGAGCGCGACGACCTTGAGACGACGAAGCAGCTGGAGTCAGTGATGGAGTGGTGGTGCGGCCTTCCCGCCGCACCGAAGAATGCAGCGACGACACTTGCTGCTCATTCCCTGCCGGGCCGGTGGCGGCGTTCGCGACATGCGATGGACAACGACTAGGAGGCCCACCGACGGGAGCCGTCTGGGCGACGCGGGCGGCAAGAGCAGCCCGACGCTCGGCGCGAGCTCGGCGAGCGTCCGCCATGGATGCGATGAAACGATGGAACACAGAACCGCGGAAAGAGGATTTCGGTGCACCCCTACCTGGCGCGCCAAATGTCAGATATCGGGTTCCGGCAAAACCCTTAAGGTTCGAACTCTGGGGTGCGCATGAAGATCTTCTCCCTACTGATCCACACCCCAAAGCCTCGCCGCGAATCTAAGCTACACGATGAACAACACAAGGGACACAAGGTTTATACTGGTTCAGGCCACCGTCATGGTGTAATACCCTAATCCTGTGTGTGGTGTGGTGGATTGCCTCTGGGGCTGGTGATGAACAGTACAGAGGAAGAACAACCTTGCGAGGGGTGTTCTTGAGCTGGTGCGCTACTTGGGATGGATTTGATCAGCTCTAGATGAGATCGTCCTCTACTATGGTGGTGGCTATCTCTATTTATAGGGGCCCTGGTCCTCTTCCCAAATATTGAGCGGGAAGGGAGCCAACAACGGCCATTTTGAAGGGGGACAGCTAGTACAAGCTATCCTGACTAAAGTTGGTCTTCGACTGCCAAAGGCACTGGAGATGACGCCGTCTTGGGCTCCACGATGACCTCCGTCCTGCCGCTCTGCTGGTCTTGGTCTCGTTGCGCCGATATGGTAACCTTTGCTTGGTGCCACGGTACTCCGCGCCTGCGCTTGCCCCCTTTGCACCAAAGAGGAAACGAGGACACTGCGCTGGCTGGCACCCGCCTGGTCTCGATCGTCATGGCTTGCGCCACGAGCACCTCACGAGGTACTCCTTGCCTTGATCTCTCCGCCTCCTCGTGAGCTTGCTTGGTGAGGCCGCCCCCGAGGAAGCCTTGCGTCGTCCGCCCCACGAGGCTTGGCCCCTCCCGAGGGTCTTGACCTTGGGTTGATGAAGACGGACTGTACTGGGCCACTGCTTGAGCCACGCCGCAGGCCGCAGGCAGGCAAGTCTGGGGACCCCTGTTCCCAGAACGCTGACACATACCTCAAATTTTTGGTGCATTTGCTTCACCATGTCAACTTCAAGCTCATGGCTGTTGTGTACTTGACTGAGAAAACTAGAATATATCTTACCAATGCTCAGTTCAGAGTAATTGGCGACATCAAATCTCACTTTGCGCTATTCAATGTGTTCTTGTTTGGCCGAGTGCTTGGCTAGGGCGGTGGGTCTTCCCGGCTCTCTAAAGCCAGTGTTGGTAATCACTACATTGTCATCATGAGTGTCAGCCGTCTTAACGGGGCTTGATGCTTTAGGATTCAAATTGTCGTTGCTGGCTTGATCAATAGGAGGCTCAGAAGTCACTGGTGGAGCGTCAAGAGCCGGCTCCAATGACTAAGGAACGGAGATCTCAGGTGCTGGGGTTTGTTGCTCCGGCTTATTGACTTTCGGGTCTGCAGCCGGCTTAGTCACTTTTGCCTTCATGCTAGGCTTAGCTTTTCCACTGTGTAAGTCATGAGAGGTCAGTACAACTATAAAGAGTCATAATGAGCAAATGATAAGTAGTTGTTATTACCTGGGAGCAGCCTTGAAAGCCAGCGGATGAGATTGAGATGAGTCGCCGGAGGTGGAACGAGAGGTTTCCTAATAATTTGATTCGGAAGAATTAAGTGGTTGGCGGATGAGACTCGCCAAAGGATAAAAAGAGTTTAAATTGGGGGTGACCTCGTTTTGACGCTTCTTTGAAGTGTTCAGTAAGCCGGAGGACAATTCGTCATCCCTGCTAGTTCGAGTCTATTGCCGGCTCTCGTGCTGCTGTTGCTTCAAAAGGAAGTGAGGATCCAGATGAGCTAAGGGGTGTGAAAAGCTTACTTTCTGGGTTACTCTTTGAATTTTCTGTCTTGGCAAGGGCTCGGTGTCGGAGGAAATGATAGTTACCTCTTCTTCGATGGCTTGACTAGTCCCCGTGTCATCCTGATGATAATCAATGTCAATAAGATGGTTGAAAAAGGAGCCAAGAGAGTCAAGGGATACCGCCGACTCACAACTATCATCCAGTTCAAGCATCTCAGAAGCACTGGGTTTCTTTCCCTTCTTCTTAGTGGTTCTCTTGGCGTCTTTCTTGGCCTTCCGGGCCCTTTTGGCAGCTTCAGGATCATATTCCTTCTTCCATAAGTCACCACCAACTTGTCAAAGTTGTCAAAGTTGAGTTAAAACAAAATATTAAGGATGACGGTAAAATGAGTAATTTGGCGGCTTACTTATGGTGTCGGGTTAGATTTGCAGAAAGGGCTTAGGCCCACCTTGCTGCAGTCTACCAAGCTTTCATGCAGTAGAGACTTCGTCATCTCATTGATGGCATCATCAGTCAAATCCTCGGAGCTGTGGCGCAGTGGATCCTTTTTGCTACCCGTGTAGGTGCACATTAAGCCGGTGCGGCGACTCAAGGGAATGATCCGCCATGCAACCCAGCATCAAACCAAGTCAATGCCAGTTAAGTCGTTTCCCAATAGAGCCTTAACCTTGGCAATGGTAGGGGTGAGTTTTTTTGCGTTCGACAGCTATCAGCTTGTCACAGAGAGGATGAATTGATTCAAGACGCAGGGCACGAAAGCCGGGCAGTCCGTTCTTGTCAGCCGGAGAGGTATCCTTGCAATAAAACCACGTCTGATTCCAATCCTTGGGATGACTCGACAAGCGCGCATAAGGGAAAATAGCGTCTCTCCGTCGCTGAATTGAGATACCACCAAGTTCCAAGATGGGTCCGTTTGAGTACTCGTTCTGGTGGTTCAAATAAAAGTACTCTCTGAATAGCTCCACACTAGGCTCCTCTTGAAGGTACACCTCACAGAAAACTTGGAAATTGCATATATTTGACACGGAATTGGGTCCGATGTCTTGAGCATGAAGGTTGAAAAAGTGCAGAACGTCCTGGAAGAATTTAGAGACGGGCGGTGAGAAGCCCCGGTTCATGTGATCGGTAAAGACAATGACTTCATCATCTTTTGGTTGAGGTTTATCTTCTTCCGGCTTGGGGGCATGACAGTCTTCTTGGGCAAATAGCCGATTTTCACAAAGTCCTAGAGTGTGTTCTCAGTGACAATGGAGGGAACCCAGTTACAGGAAGTGGTTGTCTTTGGGGCCATTGCAAAGAAGCCTAAAAAGAAAAAGAACAAGTTTGCCGGTTCAAATTAAGCCAGAGGAAAGGTACTACAACAGATATTCAGAATGGCGGCTTAAAAAGGGGCCTAATGGTATATGACTAGCTACAGCGGGCTATGTAAGCCGCCATGACCAGTTTTGATGTTTATCAGAGGTGAAATCTATTGAGCATTGAATTTAACTTCAGTCGGTGACATAAGCCGCCATGACCAAGTTGATCTATCAGGAAGAAAATTTTACTAAGTCCTGGACAAACAGGTTCCACAGATTACAATTATAAATTTGGATCAGTGGCAGTTCGAAAAAAGAAAATAAATCAAAAACCTAAAGCACTACAGCAGCACAGGAACTGGTGCAAGAGTGAAACGTATGCATCTGCAAGGTAGGTTTTGAGACAGCAAAAGGAAGGGAAACAGGCTCCGCATGTTCTAACAGGCATACTCAGATCTAAAACAAGGGCTGCCTAAAAGAACGATGAAGAACTATGAAGAACGTGAAGAACTCAGAAACCCTAATGCAGATCTGGAGCGTACGAGGGTGAGCACTTACAGATCCAGATCATACTGCGATGGAGTGCCAGTGTTCTCTGGTCTGAATCAGGTTGATGCAGCGGCTGAGGATGAGGCAGACGGCGAGCTTCACAGCGGTGGTGGTGGAGCTCAA
Organism: Triticum dicoccoides; assembly: GCF_002162155.2. Taxonomy (NCBI): domain Eukaryota; kingdom Viridiplantae; phylum Streptophyta; class Magnoliopsida; order Poales; family Poaceae; genus Triticum; species Triticum dicoccoides. The sequence goes on along the minus strand of NC_041393.1, from coordinate 151,174,029 downwards.
GTGACAGGAGAGTCGCGAGAGGAGGAAGATGAAGGAAAGAGGGGAGAATGAGAATTGGCCGTTCAACCCTATTTATAAGGAAAGGATAACAGGTGGGCGCAAAAAATGAGGAGACCAAAACATGGTTATTCAGCTGCTGGGGCGCCTCAATTTTCGGGACACCCATTAAAGATAAAGATCCGTTGAGATATATATTGGATATTGTGTAAATTAATGACATGTGACTTCATGGCGGGTTACCACAATTCCAGGAGATGACATCATGGAGGGTTATGAATTTTCGCACAAATGAAGAAGTTCTAAGTGTTGAAGATTGAAATGAACCAGTTCAAATCAACCTGGGGCCTAATGTTGGGGATATAACTATTAGGTATGACCCGCCCAGGAGGGGCCGACTTATACCTATGGCGATTCATGATATGACGCCCACGAGGCTATTAAAGATGGCGGTTCACAGATAAGGGCCCAAGGGCGACTTAAAGCCCGTAGGAGTAAACCGCCACATATGTAAGACTTGTATTGTAAAGCATGTATAGATAGTCACCGAGCCGGACACATTGTCTATGAGCCGGATGGGACACCATGATCCGTTGGGCGTCAACCTTTGTATATAAAGGGACGACCCAGCGGCGGTTCAGGGCAAGAGACAACAGATCAAAAGCTAGGTCAAGCAGATTCACTCCTTGGTAATCGAGACATAAGCAATACCACCTCAAACTGGATTAGGCCTTTACCTTCACCGCAAGGGGCCGAACCAGTATAAACTCATGTGTCCTTTGTCATGTTTAACCCCTTTAAGCTAACCTAGTTGCGATGGCTCCACGACTAAGTCCTTTTGCTAGGACATCTGCCATGACTATTCCACGACACAACCGGACACTAGGTTTTGAATCTTAAATGTTGGTTGCTTGATATTTGTCCACGTTGAGATCCACCACTGACAGCATGAGCTTGCTACCCTGCTCTTGTGAAGGTTTGCCACCAACTTCTTTCTTTTGGGTAGATATATAATTTTGGCGTCCATTTTGGTTAAGTCTAGGTTATAATTTCAATGATGCTTTATGAGGATCTTAAGATTTGTTCGTGATGGCTTATTCTTACCAGTGATGCTCTTTCATTTATGTTTCAGATCATGGCGTTCTTATCAACACAAGGAGTTTTTTTTATTGCTTCCCGAGAAGTTTATGAATGAAATGCTTCTATCTTCCAGTTTCTATGTGGCGGTCGAGCACTTTGTTGCCTATTCTAAACAGTATCTGCTTGTGAAGCACTATTTGGGAGAAAAAATGTGTTTCCTCTTCATGAATGCTCTATCCCCTTTTGTTACATTGGTAGTTTATGTTCTTCATTAGGAAAAGTGGTTAATCCTTTTTGGATCATGGCTTCTTACCATAGCCCATGCTGGCTACATGATAGCATGTTGTAGGGATGCATCAGGCACGTCAACTTTCTTGGCTTGGCGGTTGCGCAATACTTATACTATGTATAACTTCACAACATTGTGAACTAAAGGCTAGGTTATAGTGCTTTATGTTCACTCCTGATCATGTCACTATCACAGGTGTGGTACACACATAAAGTGGAATCGAGCGTGACCCACTGAAAATTGCCATGATCCTGCATTCTTACAAAAAAACTAACTAGAGTGTCTTGTTGCGCTAGATGCTTGATGTTTTCCTTTAATTGGAAAGTCGCTCTAGGTAATTGACGCTTCTCCTTAAAACATACTTCGAAGATTTTGAATGACATTTTATTAGAGTAGTTTTCCAATGCTACCTCACCTATTTTCCTTTTCTGTTGTTTCTACTAGGTTTATACAAAAAGGAGAAAGAGCTATAAAAATTTTCCTTTATCTTTATATTCTTTTATGTTGAAAGGGGCTATGTAGTCTATCAAAAGTTTTTCTCCTTCAGATGTGATGTGGAGGACGTTTCGAGATACGGATGCCGTCATTTGTTTGTTGGCCCTGATGACCCACAAGTGTATGGGGTCAATTGTAGCTCTTTTTGATAAGTAAGAGTGTCGAACCCAACGAGGAGCAGAAGGAAATGACAAGTGGTTTTCAGCAAGGTAATGTCTGCAAGTGCTAAAATTGTAAGTAGCAGAGTAGTTTGGTAGCAAGATGATTTGTAATGAGCAAGTAACAATTTTAGTAACAAAAGTGCAGCAAGGTAGCACAATCCTTTTGAGGCAAAGGACAGGCCAAAATGGTTTCTTATGATAAGCAAAGTGTTCTTGAGGGTACACGGGAATTTCATCTAGTCACTTTCATCAAGTTGACTTAATTCGTGTTTGGTACTTTGATAATTTGATATGTGGGTGGACCCGTGCTTAGGTGTTGTTTTTACCTGAACAAACCTCCTACTTATGATTAACCCTCTCACAAGCATCTGCAACTACGAGAAAAGTATTAAGAGTAAATTCTAACAATAGCATTAAACTTTTGGATCCAATCGGTCCCTTACGGAATAGCGCATAAACTGGGGTTTAAGCTTCTGTCACTCTCGCAACCCACCATCTAATAACTACTCCACAATGCATTCCCTTAGGCCCAAATATGGTGAAGTGTCATGTAGTTGACGTTCACATGGCACCACTAAGAGAATGGCAACGTACATACAATCAAAATATCAAACACATATCAAGTTCACATGATTACTTGCAACATGATTTCTCCTGTGACCTAAAGAACGAAAGTAACTACTCACAAATGATAAACATGCTAAAGATTAGAGGGGTATTGAATAGCATAATGGATTTGAACACATAATATTCCACCAAATAAACTATATAGTAATCAACTACAAGATGTAATCAACACTACTAGTTACCCACGGGCACCAATCTATAGTTTTGATACAAAGATTGAATGCAAGAGATGAACTAGGGTTTGAGAGGAGTTGGTGCTGTGAAGATGTTGATGAATATAACCCTCCCCAAGATGGGAGAGTTGTTGGTGATGATGATGATGATGATTTCCCACTCCGGGAGGGAAGTTCCCCCGACGGAATCGCTCCGCCGGAGGGCAAAAGTGCTCCTGCCCAAGTTCCACCTCAAGGTGGTGGAGCTTCGTCCAGAATGTCCTCCCCTTATTTTTTCTAGGTCAAAATGACTTATATACCAGAAGATGGGCACCGGAGGTGGGCCGAGGAGGGCAGCACCCACCTGGGCGCGCCTGGGCCTCCTAGCACGCCCAGGTGGGTTGTGCCCACCTGGTGGCCCTCCTCTGGTACTTGTTTGCTCCAATATTCCTTAAATATTCGATAAAAAATCCCCGGGGAGTTTCAGCTCATTTGGAGTTGTGCAGAATAGGTAGCTTGACATAACTTTTTCAGGTCCAGATTTCCTGCTGCCAGAATTTTCCCCTTGGTGCATACCTTGCATATTATGAGAGAAAAGGCATTAGAATTACTCCAAAAAGCATTATTATACAATAAACAACATAAATAACAGTAGGAAAACATGATGCAAAATGGATGTATCAACTCCCCCAAGCTTAGACCTCGTTTGCCCTTAAGCGAAAACCGAAATCGAAAAACATGTCCACACTTAGTGAGAGAGGTGTCGATAAAAAAAATACGGACATAGCAGCATCATGTGACTTATTATAACAGCAACAAACTTCAATATAATTTTTTTATTATAGAACTTTTATCATAGACTTCTTATGAACAAGTGACAATTCATCACAACATTGAAGTATAAAGCATAAACTCTATTGTAAACCAACAAACTACATTCTCACTCAACTTTGCAACCACAATTCATCATCTTTTCAGGAAGGGCCACATATCGGAGCCTTTAGGAAAGTCCACATACTGAACCATCATTTAGTCTTTCATGATTGCTAACACTCACCTCGTACACATGAGAAAAAGGTTTCAACCGAAGACGAAGAAAGATGGGGGCTTATAGTTTTGCCTCCCAGCACACTCACCTCAAGGGTGATGTCAACAATAATAACCTATGCCACCCATATTCAACTGGACATATGTGCCTAGATATTTCCTCACCACATGATACTTGCCAAAGGAGAAAAATAAAAGGAATAGAGAGAAAAACTTTGACTCTTGCATAGAAGTAAATACGTGAAAGTAAAAGATAGGCCCTTCGCAGAGGGAAGCAGAGGTTGCCATGCGCTTTTTGTTTGTATGCTCAACCCCTTAGTGAAAGAGAATGTAACATTATATTGCCCCTTGTGATGGCAACCTTTATTATGCAGTCTGTTGCTTTTATTCTTCACCATCACAAGTTTGTACAACGCTCAATTTTCCCTTACACTAAATGATCTCACATTTTTGTAAGCAATTTTTATTGCCTTTTTTGCACCGATGACAACTTACTTGAAGGATCTTACTCAATCCATAGGTAGGTATGGTGGACTCTCAAACAAGATAGGGTTTAAGGGTTTTGGATGCACAAGTAGTATATCTACTTAGTGCAAAAATTTTGGCTAGCAAAGATAGGGGCAAGCACCACATGTTGAAGGATCTATGACAATATGACTTCTATGTGAATATGAACAAACACAAATCATTAAGTTGTCTTCCTTGTCCAACGTCAACAATTTTGGCATATAATATTTTGGTGGGTGCTCACAATCACAAAAGATTTCCATGATAGTGTATTTATATGTGAATCTTCTCTCCCCTTATTAATTCTTTCATGTGTTGCATCATTGACCAATGCTATGCTTGTCAATCTACAATAAAATTTTCTACTTATACTTTTCCTTGTGTAATGTTATCACTTACCATAGTATTAGCATATGATATTTCTTTTTATTTCCTTTCTTTTAATTGCAGCAAGAAAGTAAAGAAGGCAAAACTCAAACTGAACTTTATTATATCTCGCACTCAATTACAAGGATTCATCACTAAGCAAACTCACAAAAAGCAAGGATCAAACTAAGCTTTTATTCATCTGAAAGCAAAAGATAACCATTAATCGACTAAGAAAGTAAAGGCAAAAGATAGTGGAGGTTGATAAAATACCGGGCACCTCCCCAAAGCTTGGCGGAAGCCAAGGGGAGTGCCCATACCCAATACTCGGTTTTATTTTGGTGGTGATGAAGAAGACGGTGGTGATGAAGTAGAAGCAATCCGGCCCAATACATCTCTGAGTGCATCTCTTAAGCTTTGAATCTCTTGAAGAACTTGATGGAGCAGCTCAGTGTTCTTCTCCACCTTAGACATGATATGTTTTTTTTTTCGGACCCCAAGAGTTTGTCCCTGCATCACTTTCTCTTGGACGAGATATGTCCCAATTGGACGGTATATGCACACGAGGAGTGTTTTCGAACCCATAATTATGAATCAAATTCTGAAAATTATTTTGATGTAACCTATGCAGAGGCCTCCTTGTAGGGAGTTGTTCATGACCTCTTGGGCCCTCTTGATTATTTAGGGGCCTCATGGCTTGATGGGGGTTAGGATGAGTGGGGATGCCAGCCAGAGTCCCTCTCTCAGAAGCCGGAGGATGAATTCCAAACGAGTCTCCCTCATCTTCCTCCATAACGATTTCTTGAGACTCATCTTCCCTGGATTCTACCTGAAGTAACCAAGCTTCACCTTCTTCAGTGTTGGAGGAGGGAGAAGACATGATGCCTGGCTCAATAAATCTGACAGAAAACAGCAAGAAAAGAAAACAGGAGATTTCTCCGCGATACGGAGGTTAACATGTTCGGGAGGTATATATAGATTTTTTATCTTGGGGAACAAGCAGAACGGAAGAAAAATGGAGATTAGAAAGTACCCGAGGTGGGCACAACCCACCTAGGTGCACCAGGCAAGCCTGGCGCGCCCAGGTATATCATGCCCACCAGGGTCACTTTCCTGGAAGTTTCTTATTTTCCTAGTTTTCTAAATATTTCAAAACTGACAAAAAATATTTTTGCGGATTTTTTGGAGTCCGTTTACTTACCATATCACGTACCTCCTTATTTTCACGATTTTGGAGTGTTCCGGAAGGACTCTTGTATGTGTTCTTCCGGTGTTAAAGTTTGGACAACATTGCTTTCTACATTAATGGGCGTACCTGAGATATAGTGTTTTATTCGTTGCCCATTGACAACCTTCGGGTTAGTCCCTTCGGCATTATTTATTTTGATAGCTCCAGACCGATAGACATCCTCGATGACATAGGGTCCTTCCCATTTGGAGAGGAGTTTTCCTGCAAGGAACCTGAAAGGAGAGTCGTACAAAAGAACATATTCGAACTCACGCTTTTGGATTCTTTTGTCATGCCACCTTTTAACCTTTTCTTTGAATAACTTAGCATTTTCATAAGCCTTGGTTCTCCACTCATCTAGTTAGCTAATGTCAAATAACCTCTTTTCCCCAGCAAGTTTGAAATCATAGTTGAGTTCTTTTATTGCCCAAAATGCTTTATGTTATAACTCAAGAGGTAAATGACAAGCTTTTTCATAAACCATTTTATGTGGAGACATACCCATGGGATTTTTATAAGCTATTCTATAAGCCCAAAGTGTATCATCTAATTTCTTAGACCAATTCTTCCGGTACCTATTAACAGTCTTTTGTAAGATTAGTTTTATTTCTCTATTGCTAAGTTCAACTTGACCACTAGACTGAGGATGATAAGGTGACACAATTCTATGATTAACATCATACTTAGCAAGCATTTTACGGAAAGCACCATGAATAAAGTGTGAACCACCATCAGTCATTAAATATCTAGGGACTCCAAACCTTGGGAAAATAACTTCCTTAAGCATTTTAATAGAGGTGTTGTGATCAACACTACTAGTTGGAATAGCTTCTACCCATTTAGTAACATAATCAACAGCAACCAAAATATGTGTTTAACCAATAGAGGAAGGACAAGGTCCCATAAAGTCAAATCCCCAAACATCAAATGGTTCAACAGAAAGTGAATAATTCATAGGCATTTCTTGACGCTTACCGATATTACCTATTATTTGGCATTCATCACAAGATGAGACAAAATTATGAGCATCTTTGAAGAGAGTAGGCCAATAAAAACCAGATTGCAATACCTTATGAGCGGTTCTGTCTCCCGCGTGATGCCATCCATAAGCTTCAGAGTGACATTTCCATAGGATTTGTTCCTGTTCATGCTCAGGTACACAATGTCTAATAATACCATCTACTCCTTCTTTATAAAGATATGGGTCATCCCAAAAGTAATGTCTTAAATCATAGAAGAAATTTTTCTTTTGTTGGTATGTGAAGCTAGGTGGTATGTATTTAGCAACAATATAATTAGCATTGTCAGCATACCAAGGTGTACTATGAGAACCATTTATTGCAGCTAGTTGTTCATCAGGGAAGCTATCATTAATAGGTTGTGGGTCATCAAGAATATTTTCAAGTCTAGACAAGTTATCAGCCATGGGGTTCTCTGCTCCTTTCCTATCAGTAATATGCAAATCAAATTCTTGTAGGAGAAGAACCCACCTTATGAGTCTAGGTTTAGCATCTTTCTTTTCAATAAGATATTTTATAGCATCATGATCGGTGTGAACAATTACTTTAGAATCAACAATGTAAGATCTGAATTTATCACAAGCAAACACCACTGCTAAGAATTCTTTTTCAGTACTAGCATAGTTTCGTTGAGCACCGTCTAGACTTTTACTAGCATAATGAATAACATTTAGTTTCTTATCAAATCTTTGTGCTAGAACAGTACCAACAGCATAATCACTTGCATCACACATAATCTCAAAAGGCAAGTTCCAATCAGGTGGTTGAATAACAGGTGCAGTAATTAAGGCTTCCTTTAGTGTTTCAAAGGCTTCCATACAATCGTCATCAAACACAAAGGGAATATCCTTTTGCAAAATATTAGTAAGAGGCCTAGAAATTTTAGAAAAGTCTTTGATAAACCTTCTATAGAAACCAACATGACCAAGGAAACTACGAATACCTTTGATATCTTTAGGACATGGCATTTTCTCAATTTCATCAACCTTGGCTTTGTCCACCTCAATGCATCTTTCAGAAATTTTGTGGCCCAAGACAATACCTTCATTAACCATAAAGTGTCACTTCCCGAGAAGTTTATGAATGAAATGCTTCTATCTTCCAGTTTCTATGTGGCGGTCGAGCACTTTGTTGCCTATTCTAAACAGTATCTGCTTGTGAAGCACTATTTGGGAGAAAAAATGTGTTTCCTCTTCATGAATGCTCTATCCCCTTTTGTTACATTGGTAGTTTATGTTCTTCATTAGGAAAAGTGGTTAATCCTTTTTGGATCATGGCTTCTTACCATAGCCCATGCTGGCTACATGATAGCATGTTGTAGGGATGCATCAGGCACGTCAACTTTCTTGGCTTGGCGGTTGCGCAATACTGATACTATGTATAACTTCACAACATTGTGAACTAAAGGCTAGGTTATAGTGCTTTATGTTCACTCCTGATCATGTCACTATCACAGGTGTGGTACACACATAAAGTGGAATCGAGCGTGACCCACTGAAAATTGCCATGATCCTGCATTCTTACAAAAAAAACTAACTAGAGTGTCTTGTTGCGCTAGATGCTTGATGTTTTCCTTTAATTGGAAAGTCGCTCTAGGTAATTGACGCTTCTCCTTAAAACATACTTCGAAGATTTTGAATGACATTTTATTAGAGTAGTTTTCCAATGCTACCTCACCTATTTTCCTTTTCTGTTGTTTCTACTAGGTTTATACAAAAAGGAGAAAGAGCTATAAAATTTTTCCTTTATCTTTATATTCTTTTATGTTGAAAGGGGCTATGTAGTCTATCAAAAGTTTTTCTCCTTCAGATGTGATGTGGAGGACGTTTCAAGATACGGATGCCGTCATTTGTTTGTTGGCCCTGATGACCCACAAGTGTATGGGGTCAATTGTAGCTCTTTTTGATAAGTAAGAGTGTCGAACCCAACGAGGAGCAGAAGGAAATGACAAGTGGTTTTCAGCAAGGTAATGTCTGCAAATGCTAAAATTGTAAGTAGCAGAGTAGTTTGGTAGCAAGATGATTTGTAATGAGCAAGTAACAATTTTAGTAACAAAAGTGCAGCAAGGTAGCACAATCCTTTTGAGGCAAAGGACAGGCCAAAATGGTTTCTTATGATAAGCAAAGTGTTCTTGAGGGTACACGGGAATTTCATCTAGTCACTTTCATCAAGTTGACTTAATTCGTGTTTGGTACTTTGATAATTTGATATGTGGGTGGACCCGTGCTTAGGTGTTGTTTTTACCTGAACAAACCTCCTACTTATGATTAACCCTCTCACAAGCATCTGCAACTACGAGAAAAGTATTAAGAGTAAATTCTAACAATAGCATTAAACTTTTGGATCCAATCGGTCCCTTACGGAATAGCGCATAAACTGGGGTTTAAGCTTCTGTCACTCTCGCAACCCACCATCTAATAACTACTCCACAATGCATTCCCTTAGGCCCAAATATGGTGAAGTGTCATGTAGTTGACGTTCACATGGCACCACTAAGAGAATGGCAACGTACATACAATCAAAATATCAAACACATATCAAGTTCACATGATTACTTGCAACATGATTTCTCCTGTGACCTAAAGAACGAAAGTAACTACTCACAAATGATAAACATGCTAAAGATTAGAGGGGTATTGAATAGCATAATGGATCTGAACACATAATATTCCACCAAATAAACCATATAGTAATCAACTACAAGATGTAATCAACACTACTAGTTACCCACGGGCACCAATCTATAGTTTTGATACAAAGATTGAACGCAAGAGATGAACTAGGGTTTGAGAGGAGTTGGTGCTGTGAAGATGTTGATGAATATAACCCTCCCCAAGATGGGAGAGTTGTTGGTGATGATGATGATGATGATTTCCCACTCCGGGAGGGAAGTTCCCCCGACGGAATCGCTCCGCCGGAGGGCAAAAGTGCTCCTGCCCAAGTTCCGCCTCAAGGCGGTGGAGCTTCGTCCAGAATGTCCTCTCCTTATTTTTTCTAGGTCAAAATGACTTATATACCAGAAGATGGGCACCGGAGGTGGGCCGAGGAGGGCAGCACCCACCTGGGCGCGCCTGGGCCTCCTAGCGCGCCCAGGTGGGTTGTGCCCACCTGGTGGCCCTCCTCTGGTACTTGTTTGCTCCAATATTCCTTAAATATTCGATAAAAAATCCCCGGGGAGTTTCAGCTCATTTGGAGTTGTGCAGAATAGGTAGCTTGACATAACTTTTTCAGGTCCAGATTTCCTGCTGCCAGAATTTTTCCCTTGGTGCATACCTTGCATATTATGAGAGAAAAGGCATTAGAATTACTCCAAAAAGCATTATTATACAATAAACAACATAAATAACAGTAGGAAAACATGATGCAAAATGGATGTATCAACTCCCCCAAGTTTAGACCTCGTTTGCCCTTAAGCGAAAACCGAAATCGAAAAACATGTCCACACTTAGTGAGAGAGGTGTCGATAAAAAAAATACGGACATAGCAGCATCATGTGACTTATTATAACACCAACAAACTTCAATATAAATTTTTTATTATAGAACTTTTATCATAGACTTCTTATGAACAAGTGACAATTCATCACAACATTGAAGTATAAAGCATAAACTCTATTGTAAACCAACAAACTACGTTCTCACTCAACTTTGCAACCACAATTCATCATCTTTTCAGGAAGGGCCACATATCGGAGCCTTTAGGAAAGTCCACATACTGAACCATCATTTAGTCTTTCATGATTGCTAACACTCACCTCGTACACATGAGAAAAAGGTTTCAACCGAAGACGAAGAAAGATGGGGGCTTATAGTTTTGCCTCCCAACACACTCACCTCAAGGGTGATGTCAACAATAATAACCTATGCCACCCATATTCAACTGGACATATGTGCCTAGATATTTCCTCACCACATGATACTTGCCAAAGGAGAAAAATAAAAGGAATAGAGAGAAAAACTTTGACTCTTGCATAGAAGTAAATACGTGAAAGTAAAAGATAGGCCCTTCGCAGAGGGAAGAAGAGGTTGCCATGCGCTTTTTGTTTGTATGCTCAACCCCTTAGTGAAAGAGAATGTAACATTATATTGCCCCTTGTGATGGCAACCTTCATTATGCAGTCTGTTGCTTTTATTCTTCACCATCACAAGTTTGTACAACGCTCAATTTTCCCTTACACTAAATGATCTCACATTTTTGTAAGCAATTTTTATTGCCTTTTTTGCACCGATGACAACTTACTTGAAGGATCTTACTCAATCCATAGGTAGGTATGGTGGACTCTCAAACAAGATAGGGTTTAAGGGTTTTGGATGCACAAGTAGTATATCTACTTAGTGCAAAAATTTTGGCTAGCAAAGATAGGGGCAAGCACCACATGTTGAAGGATCTATGACAATATGACTTCTATGTGAATATGAACAAACACAAATCATTAAGTTGTCTTCCTTGTCCAACGTCAACAATTTTGGCATATAATATTTTGGTGGGTGCTCACAATCACAAAAGATTTCCATGATAGTGTATTTATATGTGAATCTTCTCTCCCCTTATTAATTCTTTCATGTGTTGCATCATTGACCAATGCTATGCTTGTCAATCTACAATAAAATTTTCTACTTATACTTTTCCTTGTGTAATGTTATCACTTACCATAGTATTAGCATATGATATTTCTTTTTATTTCCTTTCTTTTAATTGCAGCAAGAAAGTAAAGAAGGCAAAACTCAAACTGAACTTTATTATATCTCGCACTCAATTACAAGGATTCATCACTAAGAAAACTCACAAAAAGCAAGGATCAAACTAAGCTTTTATTCATCTGAAAGCAAAAGATAACCATTAATCGACTAAGAAAGTAAAGGCAAAAGATAGTGGAGGTTGATAAAATACCGGGCACCTCCCCAAAGCTTGGCGGAAGCCAAGGGGAGTGCCCATACCCAATACTCGGTTTTATTTTGGTGGTGATGAAGAAGACGGTGGTGATGAAGTAGAAGCAATCCGGCCCAATACATCTCTGAGTGCATCTCTTAAGCTATGAATCTCTTGAAGAACTTGATGGAGCAGCTCAGTGTTCTTCTCCACCTTAGACATGATATGTTTTTTTTTTCGGACCCCAAGAGTTTGTCCCTGCATCACTTTCTGTTGGACGAGATATGTCCCAATTGGACGGTATATGCACACGAGGAGTGTTTTCGAACCCATAATTATGAATCAAATTCTGAAAATTATTTTGATGTAACCTATGCAGAGGCCTCCTTGTAGGGAGTTGTTCATGACCTCTTGGGCCCTCTTGATTATTTAGGGGCCTCATGGCTTGATGGGGGTTAGGATGAGTGGGGATGCCAGCCAGAGTCCCTCTCTCAGAAGCCGGAGGATGAATTCCAAACGAGTCTCCCTCATCTTCCTCCATAACGATTTCTTGAGACTCATCTTCCCTGGATTCTACCTGAAGTAACCAAGCTTCACCTTCTTCAGTGTTGGAGGAGGGAGAAGACATGATGCCTGGCTCAATAAATCTGACAGAAAACAGCAAGAAAAGAAAACAGGAGATTTCTCCGCGATACGGAGGTTAACATGTTCGGGAGGTATATATAGATTTTTTATCTTGGGGAACAAGCAGAACGGAAGAAAAATGGAGATCAGAAAGTACCCGAGGTGGGCACAACCCACCTAGGTGCACCAGGCAAGCCTGACGCGCCCTGGTGTATCATGCCCACCAGGTTCACTTTCCTGGAAGTTTCTTATTTTCCTAGTTTTCTAAATATTCCAAAACTGACAAAAAATATTTTTGCGGATTTTTTGGAGTCCATTTACTTACCATATCACGTACCTCCTTATTTTCACGATTTTGGAGTGTTCCGGAAGGACTCTTCTATGTGTTCTTCCGGTGTTAAAGTTTGGATAACATTGCTTTCTACATTAATGGGCGTACCTGAGATATAGTGTTTTATTCGTTGCCCATTGACAACCTTCGGGTTAGTCCCTTCGGCATTATTTATTTTGATAGCTCCAGACCGATAGACATCCTCGATGACATAGGGTCCTTCCCATTTGGAGAGGAGTTTTCCTGCAAGGAACCTGAAAGGAGAGTCGTACAAAAGAACATATTCGAACTCACGCTTTTGGATTCTTTTGTCATGCCACCTTTTAACCTTTTCTTTGAATAACTTAGCATTTTCATAAGCCTTGGTTCTCCACTCATCTAGTTAGCTAATGTCAAATAACCTCTTTTCCCCAGCAAGTTTGAAATCATAGCTGAGTTCTTTTATTGCCCAAAATGCTTTATGTTATAACTCAAGAGGTAAATGACAAGCTTTTTCATAAACCATTTTATGTGGAGACATACCCATGGGATTTTTATAAGCTATTCTATAAGCCCAAAGTGTATCATCTAATTTCTTAGACCAATTCTTCCGGTACCTATTAACAGTCTTTTGTAAGATTAGTTTTATTTCTCTATTGCTAAGTTCAACTTGACCACTAGACTGAGGATGATAAGGTGACACAATTCTATGATTAACATCATACTTAGCAAGCATTTTACGGGAAGCACCATGAATAAAGTGTGAACCACCATCAGTCATTAAATATCTAGGGACTCCAAACCTTGGGAAAATAACTTCCTTAAGCATTTTAATAGAGGTGTTGTGATCAACACTACTAGTTGGAATAGATTGTACCCATTTAGTAACATAATCAACAGCAACCAAAATATGTGTTTAACCAATAGAGGAAGGACAAGGTCCCATAAAGTCAAATCCCCAAACATCAAATGGTTCAACAGAAAGTGAATAATTCATAGGCATTTCTTGACGCTTACCGATATTACCTATTATTTGGCATTCATCACAAGATGAGACAAAATTATGAGCATCTTTGAAGAGAGTAGGCCAATAAAAACCAGATTGCAATACCTTATGAGCGGTTCTGTCTCCCGCGTGATGCCATCCATAAGCTTCAGAGTGACATTTCCATAGGATTTGTTCCTGTTCATGCTCAGGTACACAATGTCTAATAATACCATCTACTCCTTCTTTATAAAGATATGGGTCATCCCAAAAGTAATGTCTTAAATCATAGAAGAAATTTTTCTTTTGTTGGTATGTGAAGCTAGGTGGTATGTATTTAGCAACAATATAATTAGCATTGTCAGCATACCAAGGTGTACTATGAGAACCATTTATTGCAGCTAGTTGTTCATCAGGGAAGCTATCATTAATAGGTTGTGGGTCATCAAGAATATTTTCAAGTCTAGACAAGTTATCAGCCACGGGGTTCTCTGCTCCTTTCCTATCAGTAATATGCAAATCAAATTCTTGTAGGAGAAGAACCCACCTTATGAGTCTAGGTTTAGCATCTTTCTTTTCCATAAGATATTTTATAGCATCATGATCGGTGTGAACAATTACTTTAGAATCAACAATGTAAGATCTGAATTTATCACAAGCAAACACCACTGCTAAGAATTCTTTTTCAGTACTAGCATAGTTTCGTTGAGCACCGTCTAGACTTTTACTAGCATAATGAATAACATTTAGTTTCTTATCAAATCTTTGTGCTAGAACAGTACCAACAGCATAATCACTTGCATCACACATAATCTCAAAAGGCAAGTTCCAATCAGGTGGTTGAATAACAGGTGCAGTAATTAAGGCTTCCTTTAGTGTTTCAAAGGCTTCCATACAATCGTCATCAAACACAAAGGGAATATCCTTTTGCAAAATATTAGTAAGAGGCCTAGAAATTTTAGAAAAGTCTTTGATAAACCTTCTATAGAAACCAACATGACCAAGGAAACTACGAATACCTTTGATATCTTTAGGACATGGCATTTTCTCAATTGCATCAACCTTGGCTTTGTCCACCTCAATGCATCTTTCAGAAATTTTGTGGCCCAAGACAATACCTTCATTAACCATAAAGTGTCACTTCTCCCAATTCAAGACAAGATTTGTTTGTTCACATTTCTGCAAAACTCGATCAAGATTGCTTAAACAATCATCAAAAGACTTCCCATAAAAAGAAAAGTCATCCATGAAAACCTCAACAATCTTTTCACAAAAATCAGAGAATATAGTAGTCATACATCTTTGAAAGGTAGCAGGTGCATTACATAAACCAAAAGGCATACGTCTATAAGAAAATGTTCCAAAAGGACAAGTAAAAGTGGTCTTTTCTTGATGAGATTGTAAAACAAGTATTTGTGAAAAGCCAGAGTATTCATCAAGGAAGCAAAAATGTTTGTGCTTAGATAGTCTTTCTAACATTTGATCAATAAAAGGCAGAGGGTAATGATCTTTTCTAGTAGCTTTATTTAGTTTTCTATAATCAATTATCATTCTGTAGCCCGTGACAATTCTTTGCGGAATAAGCTCATTCTTATCATTAGGAACAACAGTAATACATCCCTTCTTAGGGACACAATGAAAAAGACTTGCCCATCTACTATCAGCTATAGGATAGATTATACCTGCGTCCAAAAGTTTCAATATTTCCGTTCTTACCACTTCTTTCATTTTCGGATTTAACCGACGTTGGTGATCAACAACGGGTTTAGCATCAGGTTCCATATTAATCTTGTGCTGACATAGAGTGAGACTAATGCCCTTAAGATCATCAAGAGTATATCCAATAGCAGCCATGTGCTTCCTTAGAACTTTCAATAATCTTTCTTCTTCATGTTCTGAAAGGTTAGCACTAATAATAACATTATATATCTTCGTTTCATCAAGATAAGCATATTTCAGAGTGTCTGGCAATTGTTCTAATTTGAATACATGATCACCTTTAGGTGGAGGAGGACCTCCTAGAGTTACAATAGGAAAATTGTGTTTAAGCAGAGGTTGTTGTTCGAAAAAGATTTTATCTATTTCATTTCTCTCATGCATATGCAAATCATTTTCATGGTCTAGCAAATTGTTCCAAAGGATCAGTAGGAGGCACAACAATAGAAGCAAGACCAATAATTTCATCCTTACTAGGCAAATATTTCTTATGAGGTTGTTTACTAAACTTAGAAAAATCAAACTCATGAGATTCATCACCAAAGCTAACACCGACAGTTTGTTTCTTACAATCTATTTTTGCATTGATTCAAGAAAGGTCTACCAAATATAATGAGACAAAATTTATCTTGTGGGGTGCTAAGAACAAGAAAATCAGTAGGGTATTTTATCTTCCCACACAAGACTTCAACATCTCTGAGAATCCCAATTGGTGATATAGTATCTCTATTAGCAAGTTTAATAGTAATATCTATGTCTTCTATTTCAGCAGGTGCTATTTCATCTCTAATTTCTTCATATAAGGAGAAGGGAATATCACTCACACTAGCATCTACATCACATAACCCATGATAATAGTGATCTCCTATCTTAACTGAGAAAACAGGCATGCCAACAACTGGTCTATGTTTATCTTTTCCTTCAGGTTTAGCAATTCTGGAAGCTTCATCACAGAACTAAATAACATGTTGTCGGTGTACAAAAGTAGGGGCTCCGCTTTTGACCCCTTTACTTGTGCACGGGCAGTCAGAGCCACTCGCCACGGCCACGCATAATAGGGTAAGAAAGGGAAGCCGAAGGCACGAGACAAGCAAAGCAACATCAAGGACCAAGGCCACAAAGTGCAGGTGGGCGAAATAGGTTTCCCCGGCAAGACCCTTGCAGGGGGCAGCCTCCGCAGCCCCGGCAAGCCCCTTGCCAGGGCAGCTCACCCATATCAGCAGAGCAGGCCACCCTCGAGCCACGGTCTCCAACAGCCATGTTGGACCAGGGCTCGGGAGGCACCTCCATGGTAGCATGCAGATCTTTGTGAAGACATAGAGTGCTCAAGATCAGATGAGGATTGGAAAGCAACAATCGTCACCAAGATCCCTACCGAAGGAATCGACAAGACCCCTGACAAGACCCTTGCTGGCGATGCCAGCGCGCCACGGCAGGACCCTTGCCGGGCCACCCGGCAAGACCCTTGCCAGAGGCAACAGCAGGGCCACTGCCAGGCCCGCACCAACCAATTCCCCGCCGCCGCTCGCATGCAGCTGCAAGCCCAACCAGTTGGGCAGGCACCTGCGTGGCAGCACGCAGCTTCCAGGCCAACTCAGCAAGCACCCACGTGGCGGCATGCAGGTCTTCGTGGAGGCTCCACCACCGCGCCACCTCAGCTGCTTGCCTGCCTACATGGCACCACATGCATCGTTGGCCAGGGCGCGTGTTGGAGCGAGGAGGAGCGGCGACGGACGATATGGGCCTCGCTCCCATCCCTGATAAAGTGAAGGGACACCTAAGCCTCACATTAAATGCGCTTTGTCCTGTAATACTAGCGATAAGCTCACAACACTGTAGCACTTTCCACCTCCTGTGTGCCACTGTGGCAGCCCCTTTCGCCTATAAAAGGAGGCCCATGGCGCACCAGAGAGGGATTCAGCTCTTTCGAACCTGGCAACACCCAGAGCTAGTTCAAGAGCTCAAGAACACTAAATACATCTACCAAAGCAAGATCGTAGGGTTTTATGCATCTTTGCAGCCAAAACCTGGGTAAATCCCCTTTGTGCTGTCTGTTAGTCCCGCTCTTCTCACGATCCCGTGCCCCTCAACCATAGTAGGGATTCCAGTGACCCCATAGGTGTCCTTTCCCACCGACATCTTTGGCGCGCCAGGCAGGGGGCACAATTGTGAGAATCTGGTCTAGCAGTTGGCCTAGCAGTTCATCATCGTCGCAGCCCCTGTAGAGAAGGCGGCCAAGAGAGCGGCGCTGCCTGCAAGCGCAAGGGACGCCAGGGGGGCGACGAGAAAGCTAAGTTATTCCAACCTTTAAACTCTTCTCCTTAATATAAGGTTATCATCCTCGGAAATTCTGCCTATGCATGGATAACATGTACGTAGAGGGGTCCTCCCGCGATTGGCAACGCCCTTGTTCTGTTTCGAGTCTGCTCAAAAGTCCAAGCGGCCGCGTCGAGAGCGGCAGGATAGCCTTCCGCCATCGGCAACGCGCTCGACTCTGACTCGAGTCAAACTCGACAGATCGAGCGGCCGCGTTGGGGGCGGCAAGGTGGTTTGCTCGGCAGCAAGCACACCCGGCAGGCTAATGAGGATCCGTCCTCAAGACGCCACCCTGGGTTTACGCATCGGCTAACCTACCCAGTAACGTAGGGCGTACATGCAAAGGAAAATCAAACAGGAAAATAACATGCATAACGTCAAGAGTACTGCAGAGTTACATTACATAAATTGCTGCCGCGGTTCTAACTAAAGATAGCGATTGTCTTGGTCGTGAACTTGCAGCGGCAGTAAGGAATGAGGTGCCTAGTCTCTTGATTTTGTCGATGCGCTTGAGGATGGGCTTGATACGCTCATTGAGCGCCGTGATGTTAGCATCCTCTGGCAAGCTCTTCAGCACAGCTTCGAAGTCGAGTTCAGGATGCCAGTGCGCTATCTTGGCAAGCACCCTGGTCATGACACCCCAGAAAAGAATCCGGGACTCCTCGGCCAGGTAGTCCGTCCAATCGGAGTGAAGCCGCTCTAGAGCGCCGACGACCTTCTCAAAGTACAGGGTCAGGCTGGCATTGGGGCTCAGGCTCGTCTCCGGGGCGTACCTCATGTTCGGCATCCCCATGATGCCCAGTTGCACGATGGCCGATTCCGCAACGGCGGCGAGGTGTTCGAGCCAACTTTTCTCGCCCGCCACTTGGTCCTTGAGGTTGGCTGTCTCGTTCATCCGCAGTTGCTTCTCTATCTCTAGCTCCTTGGTCAGGATCCCCTCCCAGGTTCTGGCCTCCGACAGCATCTTCTCGAGATCTCCCAACTTTAGCTTGAGGTCTCTGATGGAGTTGTTGGCTTCGGAGAGTTCTCCGGCCTTGTTGACGATCACGCCCTGTGCCTCTGTCAGGGCACCATTTAGCGTGTCCTTCTCCGTGGACAGCTTCAAGGCATGCTCCTCCAGCTCCTTCACCCTGCCGGCATAGACCTGAGCCTGGGCATTGAGTGCTCCTTGATGCCTCTGCTCCAGCTCTTGGGTCCGCTGCACGACGAGCCTTCCCACCTCTTCATCCTTTCCGCGGAGCGTGGCGGCAAGCTTCTCCTCGCGCACGGCAACGTCCTCTTCCTGGGTCTTCAGTGCGGCCTCGTGCTGGTTCTAGGCGGCTTCGGCCTCATCGGCCAACTTCTTTGCCGTCTCCTGGGCCTTCTCGACGTCGGCCAGCTTCAGGGTGAGCTCCACCTCACGGTTGGCCAGCTCGCCCTGGGCGGCCTTCAGCTCGTCCTGGGCCTGGCGGAACCAATCTTGCGCCTCAGCAATGCGCCCTCCAAAGTCCGCCTCCGCCTTCTCAACCACCGCTGTCCTGGACTTGGCCTTGTCCAGACGGGCGCGGTGGAGCGCTTGAAGCTTCCGGAAGCTGAAACCCATGGCCTGGAGAAGCTGCTCCTCCTAGGAGCCGACGCCGCCGACGCCAGGCTCATCGACGACCTCGAGCCCGACGGCGGCAAGCGCCTCCTCGTCGAACACCTCTCCCTCAAAGGGAGCCCTGCTGCTCGACGCGCCAAGGAGGTGGACGAATAGGTCATTGCTTACCCTCAGGTACCTGCTGGAGCCAGAGGCAGTGGAGGAGGAGGGCAGGTCGTCAAACGCCACCTCCTCGGCAGTGGCCTTGTCGGCTTCCCCGGCAGGCCCCTTGCCGGGCTCTTCGGCGAGCCCCTTGGCGGCGTCCTCAGCGGCGCCCCCGACACCCTCCTCGGTAGCGATCTTCTCCGCCTCTGCCACGGCATCCGCAGCGACGTCCTTGATGACGGTGTCAACATCCTCTGAATCTGCCGAGGAGGGGTCTGGATGCCAAGAAAGAGACAGGGAGGAGCCGAGATCGAGAGCCCGTAAGGAAAAGAGGAAAGAAAGGAAAAAAACATAAGCAGAAGTGGAGGGTGAGTGGCTTACCCGTACAAGGCCGAGAGGAAGAAGTCCCTTCCCCGCCAAGATATGGTGGTGAGGCGAAGCCACCAGCGCCCGTGTTCTCCTCCTCCTCCTCCGTGTGCATGGCCTCGGTGCTTGGTGCCCTTGCCGGGGATGCCCCTCGGGGCGGCGTGGTCGACGGGGGCGACATGATGGGAGAAGCCCTCTGCGGCTCCCCTTGGTGTTGCTCCCCTCCTACATCCACGGCAAGGTCAGTACCAAAGCGTCGTTCATTACACACATTGATGAAGGATGAGTGATGGACTCACGCTGGGGGCTAGGCTGGGGGCTGCTGTCCGGGATGCTTAATACCACCAGTGGCGTACTGGAGGTGCCTGCCGGGGGCTGGCCACTCGCCGAAATTCTAGTCCTCTTCACCCTCTGGGCCAGCGTCTCCGTGTCCCTGCAAGATAAGAGTAATTTAGAATGGACGACACCATTGGGAAAGAAAAGGAGAAAGGGCAGGGAGAAAGCAGAACTTACTCTTCCTCCTCCTCCTCCTCCTCTACTGTCTTCCTCTTCCTCTCCAGGCTGAGAGGCCCAAAGTCAAACGCGACCCCCACGCCGGTTCTTGCCAACGAGGGGAGAGGCGATGGCGTCCGGGCGTGCTTGGACGACGAAGAAGCAGATGCCTTCCTCTTCAATGCCGCGGCCTTCACCGTCTTCTTCATCGCCACCGCCCTCGTCTGATGTGCAGGCGCTTCCTGGGCTTGCCACAGCTGCACGGCCCGGTCGAGGCGGACTGGCTCGCCAGAGGTGGCCCACCGCAGGACCCGCCCTTTTCTGGCGATTAGAGGGCCGACGATCGCGGCCTTCTCCCCCTCGCCCTCCTCCGACGACGACCCGTCGGCTGCATCTTCGACGAGGGGAGCCCCAGGACCGGTGCCGCTGGCCTCCCCAGCGGCTGCTGCCCACCGGGCGAGCTCCCCCTCCTCCGCCTCTGCCGCGGCCTTGTCCGCCACGCCACTGGTGCTGCCAGCCTCCTCGACGAGCTTTGCCTCCTCCGCGGCAAGCCTCGCCTCCTCCACCCTAGCGGCGATGTAGTCCAGCTCCACCGGTGTTGTCAAAGAACTCTTGCACCTTGAGCCCGTCCGCCTCAGCCCAGTTCAGGTCAAGGCCATGCGCGTTGAAAAGCGGCATCATGGAAATGATCTCGGACTGGCGAGAGTTGTTGCTCAGCGGGACCACTCCTGCCGGCAGCCTGAAAATGGGCTACTTGATGACCTTGCCGGCCTTCGCGGCGGCCCTGGCAACCTTTCCGGACCGCTCAACCTCGCCCTTGTCGTTAACCTCGAGCTGGAAGATCCGTTGGCAGAGGTGGGCATGCCTCAGCACCGTCAGGATGTTGTCGCGGCCGGGGCGGAGCCTCATGATGTCAGCGGCGTTTACAAAGATCCAGGCCGGCCTCCCCTTGTCGTGCAGAGGGGCAATTCGGCGGCGGATGAAGTCCGCCCCGATCATTTCGAGGGTGAGCCCTGCCTGGGTGAGCCAGAGAATCCTGGTGGTGGCAATTGTGACCTTCTCATCGTTGGCATCGACGTCGCCCCAGTCCTTTCCGCGGACCGGCGCCACTCGACGAACTTCACAGAATGTTGATGGGTTCTCCTCTTTAATCCAGCACCACCGGCCCCGCCACGCTTCCCACCTCTCCTTCATGGAGCCATCCGGGTATGCTCCCTTGGCCCTCGGGATCCAAGCAACTCTACCGGTAGTGGCGCCCCCCTTTTGGATCCGAGGGGAAAAGTAATGGCAGAAGAGCGCCGTGCTGGGGTGCACCCCGACGATGCCCTCACAGAGATGCGCGAAGAGAGCCATGCACGCCACGACATTCGGGGTGAAATCCAGGAGGTGGAAGCCGTATGTGTGCATGATATCCTTGAAGAAATTGGAAAAGGGGGGACAGAGCCCGCAGGAGAAATAGTCGACAAGAAGGGGTACCGATTTGGGGAGGCCCCGGCGCCGGCAGGGACGATGTGCATGGCTGGATGCCCCGTCTTCTCTCCCCCCGTCTTCACTCCCCACAGATCCTTGAACATCTCCCGAAGCATGGCCACATCGACCGTTGAGGGGAAGAGGGCGAATTGCGCCCGTCACGTCGCCAGCTCGCTCTCCGATGGCTCCGCCGCCCGGACATCTTTGGTTTCCCCTTTTCCCTTGGTGGACTTGGGCGCCATGGCAGTTGCGAGAAGCAAAAAGGCAGAGGATGGCGGAACCACGGCAGTGATGGACGAAAGCAGAGGGGCTCGAGAAGAAGGAAGGAAGGGAGCGATGGTTCTGAGATTGGAGGAGGCGCAAGGAGGTGGGTAAAGTGAGCAGCGTGCCCGCGGTTATTCCTTTTTACGGGGAAGGCGCGGGCCGCCTCCTTTCCAATTAACTACGACATGATGCATGCGTGCAAGAACCATCCCACGCATGCCACCCACATCATGCGTGCGCGCACGACCTCCACGTCGTGCGTTTAACGCGGGTCATGGGGAAGCGCAGCGGATGGAGCAGTTGCCGCAGTAAAAATCTGCCCCGACTGCCCGCGCACCGTTCTGGGCCTGGCCCAACAACGTGCTGCGCTTATGTATGGCCCAGGCCCGGGGGCTCCTGTCGGTGTACAAAAGTAGGGGCTCTGATTTTGACCCCTTTACTTGTGCACGGGCAGTCAGAGCCATCCGCCACGGCCACGCATAAGAGGGCAAGAAAGGGAAGCCGAAGAGAAGCCGAAGGCACGAGACAAGCAAAGCAACATCAAGGACCAAGGCCACAAATTTCAGGTGGGCAAAATAGGTTTCCCCGGCAAGACCCTTGCCGGGGCAGCTCACCCACATCAGCAGAGCAGGCCACCCTTGAGCCACGGTCTCCAACAGCCATGTTGGACCAGGCCTTGGGAGGCACCTCCATGCTGGCATGCAGATTTTTGTGAAGACATAGAGTGCTCAAGATCAGATGAGGATTGGAAAGCAACAATCCTCACCCAAGATCCCTACCGAAGGAATCCACAAGACCCCCGGCAAGACCCTTGCCGGGGACGCCAGTGCGCCACGGCAAGACCCTTGCGGGGCCACCCGGCAAGACCCTAGCTAGGCCACCCGACAAGACCCTTGCCAGAGGCAACTGCAGGGCCATTGCCAGGCCCGCACTAACCAACTCCTCCCCCCCCCCGCCGCTCGCATGTAGCTGCCAGCCCAACCAGTTGGGCAGGCACCTGCGTGGCAGCATGCAGCTTCCAGGCCAACTCAGCACGCACCCACGTGGCGGCATGCAGGTCTTCGTGGAGGCTCCACCACCGCACCACCTCAGCTGCTTGCCTGCCTACATGGCACCACATGAATCGTTGGCCAGGGCGCATGTCAGAGCGAGGAGGAGCGGTGACGGACGGGACGGGCCTCGCTCCCATCCCCGATAAAGTGAAGGGACACCTAAGCCTCACATTAAATGTGCTTTGTCCTATAATACCAGCGACAAGCTCACAACACTGTAGCACGTTCCACCTCCTGTGTGCCACTATGGAAGCCCCTTTTGCCTATAAAAGGAAGCCCATGGCGCACCGGAGAGGGATTCAGCTCTTTCGAACCTGACAACACCCAGAGCTAGTTCAAGAGCTCAAGAACACTAAATACATCCACCAAAGCAGGATCGTAGGGTTTTACGCATCTTTGCGGCCAGAACCTGGGTAAATCCCCTTTGTGCTGTCTGTTAGTCCCGCTCTTCTCACGATCCCGCGCCCCGCAACCGTAGTAGGGATTCCAGTGATCTCATAGGTGTCGTTTCCCACCGACACATGCCCATCAATATTATCAACTAAGAGATCTTTAACCATAGCAACACTAGGTTCAACTTTGATTTGTTCAGAAGGTTTGAATTTTCTAACATAACTTTTGTTAACCACAATTGAAGCTTTAGCATGTTCCTTCATCCTAACAGGAAAAGGTGGTTTTTCAATATAAGCAGTGGGAACAACTAGATCAACATTGTAAATGGTGGTTTCTTCTTTAGCTTTCACCGGTTGTATAATTTATTCTTTAATTGGTGGGTGATATTTGAACCACTTCTCCTTAGGGAGATCAACATGAGTAGTAAAAGATTCACAAAAGGAAGCTACTATCTCAGAGTCAAGTCCATATTTAGTGCAAAACTTTTGAAAGGCATCGGTATTCATAAAAGATTTAACACAATCAAACTTAGGTTCAATACCTGACTCTTTACCTTCTCGAGTTCCCAATATTCAGAGTTGCGTTTAATTCTTTGTAAAGATCCTACTAGAATTCAATAGTCTTCTTCATAAAGAACCAGTACAAGAAGTATCGAGCATGGATTGATCATTACGAGAAAGCCAAGCATAAAAATTCTGAATAATAATTTCTCTCGAGAGCTCATGATTGGGGCATGAATATAACATTGACTTAAGCCTCCTCCAATCTAGAGAGATACTTTCTCCTTCATGGACAAAAATTATATATATAATTCTGATCATGATGAACTAGATGCATAGGATAAAATTTCTGATGAAATTCCAACTTCAAACGGTTCTAGTTCCAAGATCCAATATCATCGCATAGCCTATACCATGTCAATGATTTTCCCTTCAAAGATAAAGGGAAAACCTTCTTCTTAGCTTAATCTCCGGGAAAACCTGTAAGCTTAAATAATCCACAAATTTCATCCACATATATCAAGTGCATATCAGGATGTTCGGTTCCATCTCCTGCATAAGGATTAGCTAGCAGTTGTTCTAACATACCCAAAGGAATTTCTTATTCATATTTTCAGTAGGTGCAGTAAGTTGAGGGGTAACTAATTGTGGTTCCGGTCGAGGTGAAGATACCCCGAACAAACCCCTCAAAGGATTGTTTTCCATAGTAACAAGTGACAATAAATTTCAGCACGTAGTAATAATGTTCCCTTCCCAATTTTCACTTACCAAGAGCGCTTCACTCCCCGGCAACGGCGCCAGAAAATTGCCTTGATGACCCACAAGTGTATGGGGTCAATTTTAGCTCTTTTCGATAAGTAAGAGTGTCGAACCCAACCAGGAGCACAAGGAAATGACAAGTGGTTTTCAGCAAGGTAATGTCCACAAGTGCCAAAATTGTAAGTAGTGGAGTAGTTTGGTAGCAAGATAATTTGTAACGAGCAAGTAACAATAGTAGTAACAAAAGTCCAGCAAGGTATCCCAATCCTTTTGAGGCAAAGGATAGGCCAAAACGGTTTCTTATGATAAGCAAAGTGTTCTTGTGGGTACACGGGAATTTCATCTAGTCACTTTCATCATGTTCGAATTCGTGTTCAGTACTTTGATAATTTGATATGTAGGTGGACCGGTGCTTAGGTGCTGTTATTACTTGAAGAAACCTCCATGATTAACCCTCTCGCAAGCATCCGCAACTAGGAGAAAAGTATTAAGAATAAATTCTAACCATAGCATTAAACTTTTGGATCCAATCGGTCCCTTACGGAATAGTGCATAAACTGGGGTTTAAGCTTCTGTCACTCTCGCAACCCACCATCTAATAACTACTGCACAATGCATTCCCATAGGCCCAAATATGGTGAAGTGCCATGTAGTCGATGTTCACATGACACCACTAAGAGAATGACAACATACATACCATCAAAATATCGAACACATATCAAGTTCACATCATTACTTGCAACATGATTTCTCCCGTGACCTCAAAAACGAAAGTAACTACTCACAAATGATAAACATTCTCAATATCAGAGGGTTATTGAATAGCATAATGGATCTGAACATATAATACTCCACCAAATAAACCATATAGTAATCAACTACAAGATGTAATCAACACTACTAGTCACCCACGGGGACCAATCTATAGTTTTGATACAAAGATTGAACGCAAGAGATGAACTAGGGTTTGAGAGGAGTTGGTGCTGTGAAGATGTTGATGAATATAACCCTCCGCAAGATGGGAGAGTTGTTGGTGATGATGATGATGATGATGATGATGATTTCCCCTTCTGGGAGGGAAGTTCCCCCAGCGGAATCGCTTCGCCGGAGGGCAAAAGTGGTCCTGCTCAAGTTTCGCCTCGAGGCGGAGGCGCTTCATCCCGAATGTCGTCCCCTTATTTTTTCTAGGTCAAAATGACTTACATACCAGAAAATGGGCACCAGAGGTGGGCCGAGGAGGGAAGCACCCACCAGGGCACGCCTGGGCCTCCTAGCGCGCCCAGGTGGGTTGTGCCCACCTGGTAGCCCTCCTCTAGTACTTATTTGCTCTAATATTCCTTAAATATTCCATAAAAAATCCTCGGGAGTTTCAGCCCATTTGGAGTTGTGCATAATAGGTAGCTTGACATAACTTTTTCAGGTCCAGATTTCCAGCTGCGAGAATTCTCCCCCTTGGTGCATACCTTGCATATTATGAGAGAAAAGGCATTAGAATTACTCCAAAAAGCATTATTATTCAATAAAACAACATAAATAACAGTAGGAAAACATGATGCAAAATGGACGTATCAGGCCCTACTATCGTTCCTTAGGTGCAGTCCCTTTTGTTTCTGCTTGGCCTTTTCTTGATTAACATGTGCGATGTCTCCTGATTCACTTGTGTTTCTCTTTTTTTCTGGATCTGGCCGCCTTCGCTTGTTTGGTTCTTGGTCTTTTGTCGCCCCATGGTACTGGTCTTCTGCTTCCAAGGGCTAGGATCTGGTGTGGTTGCTTCTTGCTAGGGTGTTCATCGTCGTTCTGAGGCAGGTACTTTACTGCGCTCTTACCTTTGGTGTGTATCTGTCATGCATGTTTATTTCTTATACTTACCATGTTGGTTATAATAGTCGGTTTAGTTGGTCCATAGGACTGGTCTATGTGGTCATGCTTTGTTGTATGAGTAGATGATTGTGGATTTGATCTCTTTGGCTGTTTCTAATGCTACTCCGGAAAACTACATAGGTGATGCAAGCTATATTCCTTGACTGTCGAAAGACTTCTTTGACTGGTAAAAACTGACTTGATATGTACTAATGTAGATGTGATCAGAGTTATCATGGCGATTTCCCCTGTCTGTAGCTTCCTGGTGCCTAACACCGTTACCCACGTCATGAAGAGGTGTGTGCTTCTATCCGTTAACAAGTATGTAATGTAGTATCATATACATTTAGCCTGCTGTGTCATGGCCTGGCAACCTGAACACTAGATGGCCTTTTAGTCGTATCTCTTTTTTATTGTCTCACATTAGTGGCCATGAAGTTCCCATTACACTATGGGGTGAGAGGGTTGTTAGGTTCAATGGCCAAGCTATATGTTTTATGGGCCAGACAGATCCGGCTGTTGCCATATTTGTTGGCACTACGGTTCGAACCTATGAAGGTCAGCTAGCCGGTAGACTAATCAAAGTTCTACGATTGTTTTGCGTCGCATTCGGTGTATTTGATGATCATGTTGCTCTTTATAAACTAGGTGAGACGGAACTAGCAGGGGGGTGTGCCTGCAAATGGTACATCAATGCAGACATACGAGATATAAACGTATTCAGAAGCAGTTAATGATCACTGAGCTATTTGCAAATGCATTTTTTCCTCCTAGGCTCACCCCATGTCACCATGTTCAATTTGATTTTCAGGTTGCCAGCCCCCTTTCCAGCAATTGAGGACCTTCTCAGCCCACCCGAGTCTGTACTTCAGACAAAACTGGCCGGTTTGCACCCAAGGAAGTTGTTGGCCCTTCTGATGAACATTAACTTGTACGAGAAAGAGGTAATCCTGACGAACCATTATTTTTTTCGTTTGTTCTTGCATTTCCTAAACAATCCATTAAGACATGTGCATTGTTTTTTCTCCAAAGCCTGGTATCTTTCGATGCACTATTAAGACTCATAGGATATTGCCTGCAAAAATGTGGTGGACCACCTTCAGCACAACATGCCACATGTTGTCTCTACCAGCTACCTCGACATCCGGGCAGCCGAATATCTACGAGTGCACGCGCCGTTCTTGCCCCTGCACGGATGCAACACTTCAGTAATAATGAATTGACAGACCATTATTCTTTGACCACACTCTGTTTTCCTTCCATATAACATACTCTGTGCGCAGGGTGCTATGACTATTGGAAGTTCATTCTTCTTCCTTGGTAGTCGTTTGGGCGACAGCCTTCTTGTGCAATTTTCATGTGGTTTGGCAACATCTGTCTTACGAGATCTAATAGACGAGGTATTTTTGACTCTTGAGATGCCTTTCTCAATGTGCCATTCCACCGGAAGTACTTTTTGCATGTACTGTAGATGGTGTAAATATTTATTTTAGAAATAGCTTGTCGTTTAATGTTTTAATCATAGTTTCTAAACGCCTAAACCCAAAGATTTTTAGAAATGGCCTACCTGTTAAACTGTAAAAGTACAGAAGCATGGACTACACCCCGGCTTGTCTTCCTCAGATATGTCAAAGCACCAAAAATTCCAACCAATAAGGCATCTCGCTTGAAATGAATTCTATGCATAAATTATGCAGTACATGAGTGAATGTGTTACATGTCTGCTATATTTAGAATGGGATCTTAATCATTGATGTTCATATGTTTCTTTGATGGAAATGGCCTACGGAGTAGATATGGAAATGTTACATCTACCTTAAGCCACACGTTATATGTATGTTTACCAATACATGTTTATTAATCAATATTGTACTTTATAGTTTTACTATATTACTATAAAGTTTGTAGTCAAAGTTGTGCCGATATATCTGAATTTGTTGGCCACACTGTACTAAGCTCTTGTAAAATGAAGTAAGCAAATACTGTTCCTTCATTGACTGGTAATATATGGTGATCTACTTGTGCAGCGGTCTGGTGATATTGAAGGCGACCTTCCTTTCTCGAAGCGCCTGAAGAGGGTGCCTTCTGACATTTGACAGGATGTGACCAGTGTTGACGAACTTTCTTTTTAGAATAACATGTTGCCAAACAGTATAGAGTCAGCATAAGTATGAAAATGTTACTTCCAGTTGCATGGTTGTTATTCGTTTATATGTAACTCTGTAGTGATAGAATCATGTTCTTGTGTATATAATTCTTTTTACTGCCATTTGTTAGTTACCACTTCAATTTACAGTTTTCTTAAAATATATACATCATGAATTTCCTTTGCATAATTTAGTAATTGCTTGCTTATTTCTTCTTTCTTGTCACTAATTCGTTTCAGTTTTTATTCACAGAAGATCTCATATTTCCTGAGGGATAAGTTGATCAATGTTGGCCCTCTGAAAGATTTTTCATATGGTTTAAGAGTCAATGCAGATGCCAATGCAAAAGGAAATGCAAAGCAAAGAAATTATGAGTTGGTCAGTTGCATGAGACTTCACCTCCGTCTTTGGCTATAATTAGGTCCATTTTGTTCTAGCTGGGCTAGCTTTTTTGATTTATTTTAATTCTCATTTCTGTCAGAAACCAAATAATGCACCAAATCGTAGTATTCTACTACTAATCTATTAGTTCATCAAGCAGTGGTGTGCATTGCCATGAGTGATGCTTTATTTATGTATCCTATCTCATGAGTCATACCAGGCAAGTAGCAGCGGCGTTGGACTGATCACCTCCGCAACACCATTCTTCCTTTAGGGTAACTAGTCGTGGGCAAGTGCTTCTGTCATTTCTTTCGTGTTGAGAAGGCAGAGTCAAGGGCGCGAACATGAGGTCTTCTGTGACTTTCTTCGAAGAGGCACGAAAGCGCAGAGGTCGTGACGTGTAAGGATTTAATAAAGGAGACAACCCGGTCGAGCTATCAAGTATTAGTCTATAACCTAACTAAGAAGTTTTATTATCTCGCATTGCATCTTTCTTGATCAACACATGCCATGACCTGGTTATTATATTTAATATATTACAACGGATAGTCTTGGCTTGCTTTTGGAGTAAAGTCTTTTGGCCTATGTATAGCTTGATTTTGGACTGAAGCCTTTGTACTGAATGTGTATGTATCGATGCAATGATTCTGATATAAACATGATATATTAGATGATAAACACAACAATATTATGCTATTTTTGCATATTTGCAATGCTTCAATGACTGTATTATCAGGTTGGATATGACTATACCCGACATCACCGCTATCGGGTGTGGCAAGCCGCACTTCCTACCTAGTTGATGACAATCACACCTGGCGGTGGTGGAGTTCACGTAGTGTTGGATTAGGAAGATTCACGCCTGATCATAGGTACATAATTGAAAAGGTGCTGCAATATCAAGTTAGTGTAAGCACGAATTTTCTCCATCGTATGATGAGGATTAGGAATTTCCGGTGAGTGTCACGCTTCGTTACGTGCTTCCCAAATATACCAAAAGGACACAACCAGTATTGTGGTTTCCTTGTCCAAAGATGTTTGAAGGAATTCAAAAAGGCACTACTTAGTATTTCTGAAAGTAGAACGGCATAGTTGGATATCTACCCACTCCTTGATCGCATCCCATACAACCCTTGCATGCAGACATAATAGAAATGCATGCTCCACGCTCGCCAGATGACCACAGAAATAGCAACACGCAGCATCGGGGATATGTCGTCATTGTAATTGTGCTCCTGATGGAAGACAATCTTGAGCAAAACGCCATAGGACAACTTCCATTTTATTGGGATCTTTTACAGACTAAATGACCTTCCAATTCTTCTCTTCGACAGCTATATTTGAGGATAGACCAGAGCCACTTCTGCTGCAAGTTTCAAGAAAACGAGCCGGCCACGCTTTATTATATGTAGATCCACTACAAAAAAAGACATATTTGTGACATTTTGGGCCGAATGAATTTTTTTCCTGTCATACTTATGACACTTCTATGACGATAATTGTGACAAAACCCGGTATCATCATAAATGTGGTGGGCTCCTACTTCTATGATAAAAAATCATGACAGAAAATGGGCTTTTCGTCCTGGGCGGGCCGGAGACGCAGCTGCATGATATTCTTTGGGCCGTCCATGACGGAAAAAACCATGGTAGAAGCAAGGGCGAGAAAATTTTTGGGGAGTTCCCGATTATGGTGGGTGGTCGGGGGCCGAGCGATGCACGTTTCTCTCGTACACGTACGCGTGTGTGTGCGAGGCGTTAGCTCTAACTGAACCCGAGCGAGGCATTGGGCTCTAACTGAACCCGAGCGAGGCATTGGGCTCTAACTGAACCCGAGCGATTGCACTGCAGGCTACGCGTTACTGAACCCGAGCGATCGATCGATGGCTGTTAACTGAACCTGATCGAGCGATTCCTTCTCTACTGCTGCTAACTGAAGCCGATCGATGCTGCCTCTGGATGAACAATGAGCGT
>NC_041393.1:151139020-151142448 GCF_002162155.2 Triticum dicoccoides | reverse complement strand
GGACCCCATGGCGTTGCCTCTGGATGAACAGGACCCCGATCGATCGAGCCGGTTGGGGCTGGATGAACAGGACCCCGTAGAGGGCTGGATGAACAGGACGACTCCGTGGAGGGTTGGATGAATAGTAGACGGTGGAGGGGTGCCCATGGAGGGGTGGTTGAATAGTAGCCGGTGTAGTAGCGCGCGGTGAAGGCTGAATGAACAGGAGCCCGTGGTGGCTGGAGGAGGTCGACGGTACCCCATGGAGGCTGAAGGAGGTCGATGGTGGAGATGAATAGTATCCCGTGGAGTCCCGTTTTACGGTACGCCACACCCCTCCCGATGAACAGGACCCCCGTTTCGACCATAGCGCTCCAACACAAGTCTGTTTCATCCGTTTTGCGGTACGCCACACCCCTCCTGATCAACAGGACCCCCGTTTCGACCATAGGAGGTCTGTTTCCTCCCTTTTGTGGTACGCCAGACCCCTCCCGATGAACAGGATCCCGTTTCGAACGTGGTCGGTCGAACACAAGGCCGTTTCCTCCATTCAGCGGTACGCCAGGCCTCGTTTCCATCGCCTGTTCTGTCCAAGCCCTCCCGATGAACATGACGACACATTTCGTTCTGACCCAACGGATTGGCTCCCCATGAACATGATGATGACGCTGTTTCACCGTTCCGACCCAGCCATGTACACGAGCCCTGGCCGTACGTATGCGCGAGTAGGCGTCCGAGACCCCGCCCGTATGTACACATATGTGGCCATATTTTCTTTCTTGCACACTGGCCGTTGTACGTATGTGTACATGCTACGTGTGCGCCTCTACTACAACACATGCGTGCCTCTACATCCACCAGTATGTACGTACACGTTCGCGACCAGAATGATAGTGCTACATACGCTTCGACCAGGTGGGTCCCGACTATCAGGCACTTCCTTGCGTGCGAAGATGTAGCTGGTGGGTCCCAGTAGTCAGGGGGCGAATCATTTTTTTTGCCCGGACACACTTCCTTGCGTGCGAAGATGTAGTTGGTGGGTCCCAGCAGTCAGGGAGAAACGTTTTTTTCATGAAATACAGTGGCCCGTCCGGTGGGTCCCAGCTGTCAGGTGGAGGAATAATTATTTTCCGCGTAATAAGGAGGCACTTCCTTGCTGCAGCCGTGGACCCAGCTGTCAGCCTCTCCACGTACAGTCCGCGTCCGATGGAAGCCATTCCTTGACCACGTTGACCACGCTGCGCCGAGAGCACCACGGCGATGGACGACGACGAGGCCTAGGAAGGGGACCACACGGAGCCGGGGAAGACGCGGCAGTAGATGCCCACGCAGAGAGGAGTACGAGGGTTCACTGGTTTGGCTGCGGTGTGAGGCTGCCATCGCCGCAGAATAACAGGGGGTGTGGATGAGTGGAGGGATGGCCTGGCTAGCGGTGGGAGTAGTAGGGGGCGGTGAGGCCTCCGCAGCAGCACAGCCGGCCATGGGAGGCAGGAGCACGAGGCACGGCGGTCGCTGGTTTGGGCGGGTGGAGCAAGAAGACCAGAGGTTGAAGAAGCACTACGGCCGTTGGATGAACATCGTACGGTCACTAGAGCTAGAATCGTGCATATTGACTAAGTTGACAAAGCCCTCCATCCCCGTCAACTTAGTAGGCCCACAAGTCAGCCTGCCACTATACTGGGTCCCAGCTAGCAGGGAGAGTATTCATTTTTTTTGTGCGTAATAAGGAGGCACTTCCTTGCGTGCGAAGATATAGCTGGTGGGTCCAAGCTGTTAGCGGCGGTAACGTTTTTTTCGCGAAATACAGAGGCCCTTTCAGTAGGTCCCAGATGTCAGGTGGAGGAATCATTATTTTGCGCGTAATAAGGAGGCATTTCCTTGCGTGCGACCGTGGACCCAGCTGTCAGCCTCTCCATGTACAGTCCACTTCAGATGCATGTCGGTCGTTGACCACGTTGACCAGGCCGTGCCGAGAGCACCATGGTGGTGGACGATGTCGAGTCCTAGGAAGGGAACGACACGGAGGCAGGGAAGACTCGACAGTTGTTTCCCACACGGAGGGGAGTACGACTGTACAAGGGTTTACTGGTTCGTCTACCGTTGCCGGAGAATAACAGCAAGTGTGTGTGAGTAGAGGGATGGCTAGGCCAGCGATGGGAGTACGGTGGGACGGTGAGGCCCGCGCGGCAGCACAACCGGCCATGGGGAGGAGAGAGCAGGCAGTCCCGCCGGCGCTTGTTTGAGCGGCTGGAGGAGGAAGAGCAGATTGAAGAAGCACGACGACCGTTGGATGGAAATCCAACAGTCACTGCTTGTGCGTCAACCTTTTTTTAGGAAATCCTCAAATCTGTGGAAAACAACATACAACCCATCTGCCATTATTTCTAATAATTTACAACCCATTTTCTAATTCTTAAGGTTTTTTTTGGAGCCCATATTCTTTTTGTTAGCATTACAGCCCATATTGTGGCCACGGTTAAAAAATTATACAAATTTTTTCATATTTCGGTGCGGTCCGAACTGTTTTTAATCCTGAAATTTCGAGTCACATTCAAAATGATTTTAAAAATAAATGTATATCAATATAAAATCCAACAAATTGTCCGTGCATAAAAATAGATGCAATTTAAACTCTCGAAATGAAAAAAAGAAATTTGAAACTAATTGTCGGTTTGATGTGTTTTAAAAATGTACAACCCAGTTCTCATTACTGATAGGCCATTTTCTTGGCCAGCCGAATGAAGCTCTCCTCGTCTTGAAAGATTTGCAGCCCAACAGGCCTGACAAAGTGACTTACTTGGAAAATCACAAAAAAGCTGGGCTATGGCCGTGGACCCAGCTGCGGCCATGGACCCAGCTGTCAGCCTCTCCACGTACAGTACTCTTCCGATGGAAGTCGGTCATTGACCACATTGACCACGCCGCGCTGAGAGCACCAAGGCGGTGGACGACGGTGAGGCCTAGGAAGGGGACGAGGCGAAGCTGGTGAAGACGCGGCAGTGGATGCCCACGCAGAGAGGAGTACGAGGGTTCACTGGTTCGGCTGCCATCGCGGCAGAATAACAGGGGGTGTGGGTGAGTAGAGGGATGCCCTGGGCCAGCGGTGGGAGTAGTAGGGGGCGGTGAGGCCTCCGCGGCATCACAGCCGGCCACGAGAGGCAGGAGCACGCGGCATGACTGGCGCTGCTTTGGGTGGCTGGAGCAAGAAGACCAGAGGTTGAAGAAGCACTATGACCGTTGGATGGACATCGTACGGTCACTGGAGCTAGAATCGTGCATATTGACTAAGTTGACAAAGCCCTCCGTCCCCATCAACTTAGTAGGCCCACAAGTTAGCCACCCACTATGGTGGGTCCCAGCTAGCAGGGGTATTCATTTTTTTGTGCGTAATAAGGAGGCACTTCCTTGCATGCGAAGATATAGCTGGTGGGTCCGACCTGCCAGCGGGG
>NC_041393.1:151099563-151138718 GCF_002162155.2 Triticum dicoccoides | reverse complement strand
TGTACAGTGCGTAATAAGGAGGAACTTTCCTTGCATGCGACCATGGACCTCGTGGGTCCCAGCCGTCAAGCTCTCCATGTACAGTCCTCTTCCGATGACTCTCGTATGTTGACCACGCCGCGCCGAGCGCACCGAGGCGGTGGATGATGCCGAGGCCCCAGACTGGAACGACCTGGAGATGGGGAAGACACGGCAGTGGAGTCGCAGACGGAGAGGAGCGGGAAACTTGACTGGTTCGGGTGCGGGGTGGGCCTACACTCGGCAGAGAATAACAGAAGGTGCCGAGTGGAGGGATGGCCTGGCCATCGGCGGGGTAGCGTTTCGCTGAGGAGTGCAAAACAACGCCGCTGGATGCCGAAGGCTGGAGCAGGCGGTCCCGGCAGCGCTGGGGGAAGAAGACGAGAGATTGAAGAAGAATGCCGGCTGTTGGATGTAAATCCAACGCCTTCTTAGGCTTCGACCTACTGGCCCTCATGTCAGCCAGTCCATTTGTTTTTTAGTCCATTTGGTGGGTTGGGTGAAACAATGATGTAGCATCTATGCAGCCCGTTTAAATCCCATTTGCGTTTTTCTCGAAATCCGTGGACTTGCCGGGCTGGGTGAAAAAATCATGTTGGGATAGACGAAGGAATGTTATAAAAACATAAACACATGATTGCACGTCTATTACTGCATTGGTCAGTAAAATCTTTGCAAGCTTATGTACGCAATCACAAGGAGTTAACTTGCCAAGTTATATATAAACAATTATTATTATTATTTTGTAAGAACTTTCAACTTATGAAATAAAATATCATTTAAATTTGATGAGTTAATAGTACGTGGGGTATTATTATTTTTAGGCTAGACGTGGGACGGTTGAGTTGGTTCCAGGGAAAAGTACTAGGAGAAAAATCAATTTACATCGAAAAAGAAAGTGGGAGAAAATTCAGAGACCTGCAGGGTCCACCTGAGGAGGGGAATATGTTGGGAGGAAGGAGATTCAAAGCACGGCAACCGAGTGAACTAGTTTTTTTTAACGGACAAGTGAACTAGTTACATACATAAGCAAATAGCCACTAAAAAGCAATCAGGTTAATGGGTTCTTAAAAGAAATATTTCGGACAGAACAGATAATTACGACACATAGGCTAATGCATGAAACACTCAGATGATAAAGGTTCTTATAAACAGATAAAGTACAACATCTAGACCTTCCTGGCACGCTTGATCAGGACGTTGCAGCTGTCCTGTACTCGTCGGTTACGGGAAGCAGACACGCTCTCATGTCCAAGATCTGCCTGTACATGTCGTAGCATGCGTATGCGTCCTTGGCCGCGTAGGTTATGTAGGCTAGATTCAGAGGTGCCTCCCACGTGTTCAGTTCCTTGGTATTGTTGTCTTCTTTCATGTTGGCGTATCAGGGGTCGATGATGGTCTCGGCGAGGTTAACCATGGAGTCCTTCTCCTGCCCGTTGCTGATGATCTTGTATTGCATCTGGATGCCGACAAGCTTGTTGCACCAGATGGCCGAATCGTCGCGTTCTTCCTTCTCTCCACCGTAGCGAAGGTGCAGTCGGCGCTGCCGATGAAACGGGCGAATGCTCCAAAACCTCTGATGGCCCTACAGAAGTGGTAGATGAGAACCTCGTCCCACACACATACCTGGGCGACGGCGATCCGCTGGTCCCTGTCAGGAGAAGAATGGATGGGCACAAGGTCTAGTCCTGCAACCTTGTGCTTTCTCGTCATGTAGGTACTGCTTGAACTCGGCGAGGCACAGCTTCACCGAGCCCGGATCGTTGGTGTACATCACATTGAACTTGGCGCAGCCATAGGACTGAATGGCGAACTCAAAGGGGAACTCCTTGCTGAAGTCCATATCCAGCAGGCTCACCCCTCGGATCACCATTGGAGTCTCTTAGAGTGAACGAGTGTGTAGGGGGCGGCATCAGTTCGTTTTTCAGCTCTTGGGGAACTGGATTCAACAGTAAACTGAGTGTGTACAGGCGACAACAGTTACTACCCCTCCCTCGTCCGCTGCACGCCCGGCAGAAGATGCACCTTTGGCGCATTCAAACGCCTCCATTAAGAAACCTACTCCGGCCACACGTCGGTTCACGAGCGGGTCTGTATTGGTACTATAATAACAGGAGTTAGTGGTCACTTTACTTAAATTTAATTAGCTTTAATAGAAATTTATACTTAAAACAAGCAATGCATTGGCTCGTTCTATTAGTGCCACAGGATCAACATGCACAACAATTAGAATTATTATTCTCAGGACGCACATGATCAACACATTTGGCACACTTTCACAAAGATAATACTACCAAGTTTGAACTGTTTATTATGGTTGTTGTCCTCTGCATCATCATGCCGTGTTTCCCAGCTTGCAAGATTCAGAAATAACAAATAAGATCCAAATAATAAGTACAACAAAGATGCCTACACATCTCATTGATTCCCAGCTTGCAAGATTAAGAACCAAAAAATAAGATCCAAATAATAAGTACAACAAACATGCCTACACATCTCATTGATTCCCAGCTTGCAAGATTCAGAACCAACAAATAAGATTCAAATAATAAGTACAACAAAGATGCCTACACATCTCATTGATTCCCAGCTTGCAAGATTCAGAACCAACCCATTAGAGCCTTTTGATAAAGTGAATATCGGGATTAAATCCATCTTCGATAGCCATGTCATACAATCTAAGAACTTGGCGAATGCTCTTGACCATCACAACATCTGTAGTTGAGTATTCCTGTTTGCACAGCACAAATGTCGGAGTAATGGGCCACGGGTAGGCTCACCCGAGTCCCATGATTTATCAAGACTTTGGGCCCGCTCCGTCTGGCTGGGCCCCATGCTAAAGCTCTGCCCTCTGGGGCCGGCTAGCTCAGCGGCCGACTGCTAGAGGGCGGTCGACCCGAGACTACGATGCTCCGAGTGACCGGCTCCTGGCGGCCGCCCTCCAGAGAGGGTGGCAATGGGCATGCGGCCACCTCACAACTACGGCGGGCCGAACTCCCATCGAGAGTACAAGACAAAGTATGGCCACAGTGAAGCACGTCGACTCCCACGCTCGAGATGGGCGTGGCTATAGTGCTCCATACAGACAGAGATCTCCGCACGACGGAGCACTGTGCCGTATCTACCCTGACGTTGCTCAGGGCAGGCGGAGCCCTATTCCCCACGAAGGCCTATCAGTATGGCCCGCCAGAGGCGGGCCCAATTAGGAAGTGACCCCAAGGAAGACGGCGGAAGCTTGACCAGGCGGATTAGGGAGGGGCCGGCCTCCGGCAGGCGGCCGTCCCTTGTCCCGGGGCGAGCATGCCATTAAGCTGATAAGACCAGGTGTGGCTACAGTGTCCTCCCACCAGGCGGTGGGACTGTAGCCATGCTAAGATGACCAAGCCCCCATCACTAAGGACACGGCTACAGTGAACAGCCACCAACCAGTCGACAGGGCCCAACAGGCGGCAGGCCCCAACGGTCGGCGGAGAAGCCGGAGGCTGGAGACACTGACAGCCGGGCCCAGTAGCCAGCCAGATTACCATTGTACCCCTGGGGGTAGGTCTATATAAACCCCCTAGGCCACCCATGCAAAGGGTTCCCACTCCATTACAACTAGCCACCCCCCTAGAGCAGGAAGAGAGCTAGCCTTGCCTCCTTTTTCCTCTAGCGCACAGCTCGAAGAGCACCATTGTATCACTTGTGCCTTAGTGATCATGCAGAGATCCCGCAGAGCAGAACTAGGGGTGTTATCTCCTAGGAGAGCCCCAAACCTGGGTAAAGTACGCCGGCGTTCGTGTCTACGCCTTATCCCGCTTCCAGGCACCGGCGACGTTCTACTCGCTCCCACCATGATAAGCCATCCTTTGGCATATGTCGCACCCAACCACCGACATTTGGCGCCCACCATGGGGCAAGGTGCACCATCTCCCGGAGATCTGCTCTGGACGGGAACCCTATTCCTTCCTGGCAAGCAAAGCCAACCCAGCACGCCCGACGGCGTCAGCCCCGATGCGCTGCACGGCGCAGAGATCGTCTGCACGGCGAGCTACCTCGCTGACCTCGTCGGCGAGATCAACCTCTTCGACGAACCGGCCTCTGACACGGGCACAAGCTGCCCTAAGAGCCGCCTCGTCAGCCTCCTCGACCAGCTCCATGTCGCTAGCGAGCCTGCTGTGGACCTGGAGTCCGTCAGCTCGACCGATCCAATGATCGTCGACTCCGACATGGCGTCGCTCGACGCATTCCCCACCGACGTGGTGGTCTACGACGAGCCACCTCCTCGCGAGTACGGCGGTGGGAGCACCATCATGGAGGTACTCGTCATCAACAACGAAGGGCACTCGGACGGGCGTGCTCAAGATCCCCTCGACGCCGCTCTGCACGACCTCACGGCGCCCATTCCCAAGGGTGCGGACGCTGAGGCGCTGGAGGCATGCCGCCTCCAGCTTCTCGAAAATGCTGGCCGCCTGGCCAGCATGCGCTGGCTTTCGGACGCCTATCAGCGCGAGATGGACCGGGCCGTAGGCGGCACGCCGGCTCCTGAGGGCCCTAGCCGCTTCGGCATAGTTCAGCAGCGTGGCGCGACCGTCGCCAGCATGTTTGGGGCAGAGCGCCCCGTCTACGCCATGCCTGCGGAAAACATCCGGGCCACCCAGGCGGTAACAGATGAGCTGGACAAATGCGATGGCGACGACCGCTGCCTCATGACGGAGCGAGTCCAGCAGCTCCTAGACGCGGCAGCCGCGCAGCACAAGGCCGCCTGCCGCGCCGGAGTCCCACCCGGACGAAACAACGAGCCGCCCCCACGACGAGATCATGGGGAGACCTCCTGGAGGCTGACTGGTGGCGCCCGCGGAGGAAAGGGCAACAAGCCGGCTGCCAGCCGCAGTCAGACACACCTCTCCATCGAGCGGGACGAGGACAGCCGCCCTCGCGCAGTAGAGCAGCGAGGCGACTTGCCGCCTCCCCCGCCTCGTGGAGCAAGATACCCCACTCTGCCTCCTGTCATGCATCTGACACTCAGTGATCGCCTTGGCCGTCGAGAGGGAGTCGGAGAGAATGATGGTCGCCATTGGATCGATCGTCTCAATCGATCCCTAGCGCTCGAAGAAGAAGACGCGCTGGGCCCGCCCTGTTTCGGCCCTCGAATCCGAGATGAGCCCTTCCCTAAAGGGTTCACCCTCCCGCGAGACACACCCAAGTACACTGGCTCCGTGAAGCCGGAGGACTGGCTGGTCGACTACTCCACGGCCGTCAGTATAGCGAACGGAAACAAGCGCGTTGCCGTGAAGTACGTCCTGCTCATGCTTCAGGGCACTGCTCGGACGTGGCTCAACAGCCTGAAGCCCCACAGCAACAACAGCTGGGTTGATTTCACCGAGGTCTTCATCCGCAACTTCACCAGCACCTACAAGCGGGCTCCCAAGCCCCGATAACTCTCGTTGTGTGTCCAAGGGCCCACGAAGTCGACTCGCGACTACCTCACGCGCTAGACCGAGATGCACAATTCCTGCGAAGGCGTGCATGAGGTGCAGGCGGTCGAGTACTTCACTGCCGGGTGCCGAGAGGGCACCCTCCTCAAGCACTGACTCCTCTGCAACGAGCCCGAGACCCTCGATGAGCTGCTGGTCATCGCCGACAAGCATGCCACGGCCGACTCCTCCATGAAGGCAGAAATCCTGGTTGATGCGTCTGGCAAGGTGGCCCCTCAGGCGCCTCGGACTCCGGCTGGTGACACCAGTCGGCGACAGCAACCAGGAGATCACAAGCGGAAGGCCACCCAGCCGGCTTCCACCAGCCGGCAGGTGGCGACGGTCAAGGATCAGCAGCCAGAAGGGCAGCCGGCCCCCAAGCGGCAGAAGGGCGGCAAGACCAATTGGTTGCCTGCTTTCTCTTACGAGCAAACCTTGGATGCACCCTTCAAGTTCCATAGCAGAGCTAAGTCCTCTAACCACACCACTCGCAAGTGTCACTGGCTCACCAGAATTGCCAAGGGAGATGGACTCCTGCATCCTCCGCCTCCCGGACCGCCGCCTCCTCAGCCCCAGCAGCCGGCGGCCCGACCAGTCAGTGCCATACAAGACGAGTACCCGGAGGAGCACGGAGCCTATGTTGTGTTTACCAGCGTGGCCGATGACAGGCGCAGCAGACAGCAACAACAACAAGAAGTGCAAGCAGTGGCCTCCAGTACTCCAGAGTTCATGCATTGGTCCGAGAAGCCTATCAGTTGGAGCAGGGCTGAGGGAGTCCTGGACTATGGGGTGTCCGGATAGCCGAACTATCATCATCGGCCGGACTCCAAGACTATGAAGATACAAGATTGAAGACTTTGTCCCGTGTCCGGATGGGACTTTCCTTGGCGTGGAAGGCAAGCTTGGCGATACGGATATGTAGATCTGCTACCATTGTAACCGACTCTGTGTAACCCTAGCCCTCTCCGGTGTCTATATAAACCGGATGGCTTTAGTCCGTAGGACGAACAATAATCATACCATAGGCTAGCTTCTAGGGTTTAGCCTCCTTGATCTCGTGGTAGATCCACTCTTGCAACACACATCATCAATATTAATCTAGCAGGACGTAGGGTTTTACCTCCATCAAGAGGGCCCAAACCTGGGTAAAACATCGTGTCCCTTGTCTCCTGTTACCATCCGCCTAGACGCACAGTTCGGGACCCCCTACCCGAGATCCGCCGGTTTTGACACCGACATTGGTGCTTTCATTAAGAGTTCCTCTGTGCCGTCGCCATCAGGAAGGATGCCTTTTCCCGTCTTTAAAGACGGCACCATCGTCAAGGGAGCTTTGGCCGCCGGCCAGACTATCCGGCTAGGTGGTTTTCTTATGACCGCCTGTTCGGCCACCGCTCCGACAATGACCTCTCAGGTCATTAAAAGCGATCTTCACGTCAGCTCGAAATTCGCCGAGCAGCTAGATCCGATTGAGCTCTCCTCCGTAAACGGGCTCTTGGATCGCATCGCCGCCCTGGGAGTCGCTACCGACTATGATCAGATTGGGCTTAAAACCGATCTGAGAGAAATTAACTCTCCCCAGGTTACCCACCACGTGGTTGTGGTAGAGGAACAATGCAGCGACTCTTCTTCTATGTTAAAAACCAACTATGTCCGGATTCCCGATCCCTCCATGCCGGATTCTCATGGAGGGACCGACGCCAATCAAATACTGAACCTAAAGTCAGGCACCGGACCAAATTTGTTGGAAAGCATCCAACAAACCAAGCTTCCAAATCCAGAAGCCTCTTGGCCTTTGAGCCTCAGATCGGGCGGGGTTCCAAACTTAATTCCACCCGCCCACCCAAACATAAGCGATCTATCTCAAATACGGCAAG
The DNA here is from genome assembly GCF_002162155.2 of Triticum dicoccoides. Classification (NCBI taxonomy): domain Eukaryota; kingdom Viridiplantae; phylum Streptophyta; class Magnoliopsida; order Poales; family Poaceae; genus Triticum; species Triticum dicoccoides. The sequence goes on along the minus strand of NC_041393.1, from coordinate 151,131,370 downwards.
AGCCCGATGAAACAGTACATCATTACTGGGCCAGATTCCTCCTGGTTATGAACAGGATAATGGACTGCCGTGAAGAAATCACGATTTCAATTTTCTGCAACAATTGCACGGACAAAGGAATCATAAACGCCATCAGTCGTCGCGAAGTTACACGCTTCGCCGACCTAGCGACCATAGTACAAAAATACTGCACGATGGAGAGTGCTTGGAAAACCGAAACTAGGTTTTGGGACAATCCGGCCCTGAATACAGCCCCAGTCCGAAATAAAAGGGTGCGTCATACTCAAGCGCCCGGGTTAAAAACCAAGAAGCAAAAAACCCCTAAAGGGTACGGAACCGTACTGGAGGGATGGCTCAACGGACCCTGCAAAATCCACAGTACAGAGGGCGCCACTCCAACACATAGCCTTCGAGCATGTTGGATACTACGGCAGGTGGCCAAAAGTGGCGAAGGCTTTTTAGCCCCGGGCAACCAGCCCAGCAGTACCAGTACGGTATTAACAGTCTTCGAGACTTTCGCATCAAATAACATGCGGAAACGAACAATCCACAGCCTCGCCGAAGTCTACCAAGTAGTAACAGCAAATCCATGGAGCGACACGGCTATCACCTTCAACGCCAACGACGAACCTAAATTCCGAATAGCTAGAGCACCAGCCGCATTGGTCCTCAGTCCGATAGTGGATGGCTTTCGTCTTACCAAGGTACTCATGGATGGCGGCAGCGGATTAAACCTCATCTACGAAGAAACCCTTCAAAAAATGGAAATTGACTGGAGCCGCATTGAGCGAAACAGCACAACCTTCAGGGGAATAATCCCTAGTCGAGAAGTACGCTGCACAGGAAAAATCACTCTAGATGTAGTGTTCGGCTCGCTGGACAATTACAGGTCCGAAGAGGTCACATTCCAAGTGGCCCCATTCGGCAGCGGCTATCATGCCTTGTTAGGGCGAGAGGCATTCAGAATCTTCCAAGCTATACCCCATTATGGGTACATGAAGCTCAAAATGCCCGGACCCAATGGAATAATCACTCTCGCCAGTGATCCAGATACAGCACTACGCGCTGAAAATAAGACAGCCTCACTGGCCCTAGAGGCATTATCCGAAGCCCTAGCGGCAGAGGAACTAACTACGATGCGCTCCATGGTGGATAGGGACGATGTGATACTCGATAAGAGGTCCAAGTCCACCTCTTTTAAACCAGCAGATGAAATAGTCAAATTCCAGGTCCATCCAACGGACCCCACAAAGACGGCCTCCATTGGGGCACAATTAAATCCTAATGTAGAAGCCGCACTACGAGAATTCCTTCGGGAAAATTGGGACATTTTTGCCTGGCACCCTTCAGACATGCCGGGAATCCCACGCAGGCTGGCAGAGCACAGCCTAAATATCCTAAAAGGATTCAAGCGAGTCAAACAAGCTCTTCGGCGATTTTCCGAACCCAAAAGACAGGCAATGGGAGAGGAGCTAGCCAAACTCTTAGAAGCCGGATTCATCAGAGATATAAAACATCCGGACTGGCTAGCCAACCTAGTAATGGTACCAAAAAAGGACAAATCATGGCGCCTTTGCGTCGATTTCAAAGACCTTAACAAGGCCTGTCAAAAGGACCCTTTCCCTCTCCCTCGCATCGACCAAATCATCGATGCTACCGCAGGGCACGATTCATTGTGCTTCCTCGACGCATACTTCGGATACCATCAAATCAAGATGGCGGAAAAAGATCAGGCCGCAACGGCATTCATTACTCCATATGGGCAATTCTACTTCAACACAATGCCCTTCGGACTCAAAAACGCTGGTGCAACATATCAGCGCATGATTCAGACATGTCTGGCTACCCAGATAGTCAAAACAGTAGAGGCATACATAGACGATGTGGTCGTCAAGACCAAACACGTCGAAACTCTAGTAGACGACTTGAGGGTGATATTCGACAACCTCCGAGCATATGACATTAAGCTCAACCCGGAAAAATGCGTTTTCGGCATACCAGCCGGAAAGCTCTTGGGCTTCATTGTCTCCGGTAGAGGAACTGAAGCAAACCCAGCCAAGATCCGAGCTCTGTCATAATTGGATATCCCAAAAGACCTCAAGCAAATACAAAAACTAACTGGATGCGTGGCGGCTCTAAGCCGCTTCATCTCCCGTTTGGGAGAAAAGGCACTGCCCCTCTATCACCTCCTCCGGCGCACCGAACATTTCAAATGGACGGATGCTGCCACGGCCGGACTCGAAGAAATAAAGGCCGTATTGGCAACAAATCCGGTCCTGGCCGCGCCCAACCTGGGCGAACCAATGCTATTATATATCGCAGCAACACATCAAGTTGTTAGCGCGGTACTCGTCGTCGAACGAGAAACAGAAGGGCACAAATTCCCTCTTCAAAAACCAGTGTACTACGTATCCACTGTCATAACTCCATGCAAGTCCCGGTACCCACACTATCAAAAGATAGCGTACGCGGTGTTCATGGCATCTCGGAAGCTGCGACACTACTTTCAAGAGTGTTCCATAACGGTGGCCTCCTAAGTACCTCTCAACGACATTATAAACAATCGCGATGCGACGGGCAGGATTGCTAAATGGGCCATTGAGCTCTTACCATTTGACATAACCTACAAACCACGGCGAGCTATAAAGTCGCAGGTTCTAGCTGACTTCGTCGCCGAATGGACCAAAGCCGAACTCCCTAAATAGTACGGCGCGTACTCCAATTGGATCATGCATTTCGACGGATCCAAAATGTTCGCGGGCTTGGGGGCTGGCATCGTCTTGACGTCCCCAACCGGAGACACAGTACAATACGTACTTCAAATAATGTACATGGACTCCAACAACACAGCCGAATACGAAGCCCTTCAATATGGCCTCCGGATGGCAATCTCCATGGGCATTCAACGCCTAGAGGTACGCGGGGATTCAAACCTCGCAATATCCCAAGTAAATGGAGACTTTGACGCCAAAGATTCGAAAATGGCAGCCTACCGCAACGCCGTCCTAAAAATGTCAGCTCGGTTCGAAGGACTCGAATTCCATCATGTAGCCCGGGATAACAACCAGGCAGCAGACGTGTTGGCACGCATCGGCGCAAAACACGACGCCGTCCCTCCAAACATCTTCCTGGAATGGCTCTTTAAGCCATCCGTATTATGGTAAGAGGAGTCCGGAAATAACAATCTAGAACCAGCTGCATCACCTAACTAAGACCATTCTGACACAATCGGCGGCTCAGCCAATGAAATAACACCTTCAGCCCACGAAATAATGGTAGTAATTTCCCCGTGGACGGAACCATTCCTAGCCTACTTAATCAGGCAGGAACTTCCCGAAGACCAAAATGAGGCCCGCTGCATAGTTCGGCGATCTAAAGCCTACAAGGTCCATGAGGGAGAACTTTATAAGAAAAGCACAACCGGAGTCCTTCAAAGGTGTATCTCCGAAGAGGAAGGGCGAAATCTCCTGGCTGAAATTCACGCCGGACTTGGCGGGCACCATGCTGCAGCCCGGGCCCTTGTAGGCAAGGCCTTTCGTAGAGGATTTTATTGGCCAACAGCCCGGGCAGATGCTCAGGACTTAGTCCAACGATGCGTCGGTTGCCAGCTCTTTGCTAATCAGAGCCACATGCCACCCACCGCCCTCAAAACTATACCCATCACCTGGCCGTTCGCGGTCTGGGGGCTTGACATGGTTGGACCCCTTAAAGGGGAACCCACAAGCACAAATACTTATTGGTCATGGTGGAAAAAATCACCAAATGGATAGAGGCCAAGCCGGTTAAAACGACAGAATTCGGACCTGTGATAGACTTCATATCCGGGGTAGTACACCGTTTCGGCGTCCCCCACAGCAACATCACTGATAATGACACGAATTTCACGGCCGACGAGGTTAAACTCTGGTGCAAAAACATGGGCATCATGCTCGACTACGCTTCAGTCTATCACCCCCAAACTAACGGTCAAGTCGAGCGAGCAAATGTCTAATCATGAGCGGCATTAAACCCAGACTAGTGCGGTCCCTCAAGGAATCTAACACACACTGGGTAGAGGAGCTCGACTCCATACTCTGGGGGCTGCGAACCATGCCAAACCGCACTACCAGATTCATACCATTTTTTATGGTATACGGCGCAGAGGCAGTTCTGCCCTGCGACATAATTCATGACTCACCTCGCGTGCGCATGTACGAAGAAATAGAAGCCGAGTTGGATCGGCAGGATAGTTTGGACGCCTTAGAGGAGGAGCGGGACGTGGCAAAAGCTCGTTCCGCATTCTATCAGCAGCAGGCTCGAAGATATCAAAGCAGAGAAGTACGGGCCAAAACTTACAATGTTGGCGAACTTGTTCTATGCCTGCCGGACAAGAAAAAGGACAAACTTAAGCCCAAGTGGGAAGGTTCCTTCATCATCGACCAAGTCCTGACCGGCGGAGCATACCGTCTACGTAACGCATCTAACAACCGACTCGAGCTGAACCCATGGAATGCAGCCCGTCTCCGAAGATTCTACGCCTAACGCCGGACTCAGAGTTCGTCTCACTCATCCGTCCACCTTTTTATATTTTCACTGTCTCTTGTCCTCCTCCTTCTTCCCACTTTTTTTTCAATACCTTTGATAGGCTGATTTGCGCATTGTTTGCACACACTTGATGTGCTCCTAGCACTCATTATACCTGGGGGATTCTTCAACAGAAGCTTATTTATATGGGCTTCATGCCCACCACATGTGTCACACTTCCGCATGTACCTTTTGATCATCATTATATGCATCGATATGACTTAAGTTTTGGCCAAGCCGGGTTGCCTGGCTCCTGTGCTTACCCCTACGTTTCCGATTGTTCGGCTAGGAGGTAAAGGGAGCACCTCTGCGATTGTTACTGCCGGGTCAGCCGGATGTGTACCTCAAACTGGGTGAAGCTGAAGGCTAGCGTTCTTAAGGGAATATTTGGTCGGTGACCTGAAAGATGATTTATTACTTACTTATTTATCTGCCCCCAGATGCTTTTTCTGCTATTTTTGCAGTCCGGACATGCACTTTAGGGCATGCCTCCCAGGGAAAGGAACCCTTAACGGAACTATTCTCCCTGGAAGATGTTTCTTACTAACCATGTAATATAACATAGCTAGTTGGGCACTTGTCTGATAAAGCAATTATGACCCCTACGCTTTGTCTCCATGCATGCCCCGGTTCTTTTATAACCGTCAGGGTATTCGGACACACTCCGGACTGTTGGGTCCCGAGGTTGAAGCGAAAAGGTCCGCAAAGGCAAACGATCTACAATCCGGCTAGAAGGCATTTTACATGTCATTTTAAAATTACATCATCAAACTGACTGATTGTACTCCTCTTCAATCCCATCTAACAGGCCGTCTAATTTACAGTCCTGTTGGGAATATTTCGCGGCCAGCTCTACTTGGTGGTACATCAAGCTCACAGGGATCTCCTTCCCATCAGGCCCCGCAGGTCCGACCTCGGCCATGTTGTTTGGGTCAGCCTTTGGGTACCCTGTCTTCACCATGGCCCAGGCCTCCCTGGCGCCTTGACGGCAGGCCGATATCTTCCACAGACGGAGACGTCGCCGTACCCCCTGAAGCTTCTCACCAAGCCCTCCAAGGCCCTCAGGTAGGGAGACGGAAGGCCGAAAGGCCTGAACGACGCCACTCATCGCCTGCCGAACACGTTCAAGCAGTTGCACCAGCTCGGGAAGTTGGTCACCCGTTGAACCAGGCATTTCCTCCATAGGGCGACCTGTGAGCACACCTACAGACATATTTCTGTCAACCGACTTACTCGCTGAACTCTTCTTTTCAAAAGAGTTTGCTCAAGCACTTACTATAGATGCCGCGACGAAGCCGCTGATTCTCCTTCAAGGAGCTAGACAGCTGGGCCCGAACACCTTTTAGCTCTTCTCCAAGCTGGGTGTGGGCATCTTGGAGTTTGTTCCTCTCCTGCTGCACCTTCATAAGCACCCTCTCGCCGGCCTTCAACTGGCGCAGTAACTGTTGCTTGTCCGGATCAGCTCCGGCAACATATGCAATATTATTGTCAGATTTATACGCACGCCGCACGCCATAAAACATTTTTGAAATATGTGTTACCAGAGGGGGTCTCTGTGTCTCTTCCTGCGGTGGTCAGTGCGGCCTCAAGTTGGGCCTTGCACTGTTGAAGCTCCTGGGACAGGTGGGTATTCTTCTCCGTAAGATCCTGCATAATAAATGATCCTTAAATCAGTTATTTTAACTATTTTAAGTCTCGGGGGCTACTGGCATATATAACTATTAAAATTACTTACCCGTATGTCCTTCACATACTGCTCCGTGGCTCTAGTTAAACCATCTTGAGCGGCACGGAGGTGCGCGTCTCCCGCATCAAAGGCATTCAACGCCTCCGGGGAGAAACACGCGTCACGAAGAACTGTCCGGCGACGCCTGTGATTCATGGCGCTCTCCACCTCAGAACGGGTGGCGGACAGCCTGTCGGCATCCTCCATTGGAGGAGCATCCGGCTCATGCCTTGTGTTCGCCTCCCCTTCCGGACCACGCGTTGGAGCATGGCTGGCGGAGGCTTGATTGGCAACCTCTCCGGACACTGTCCGGCGAGCGCTCTTTCTCCTGGAAAAGTTATGAGCATTAATATACCTCCTAGGGATCCTTCCCTTAAAAACAGCGGTGCGCCATACCGTTGCGGCGACGTTTCGATTCGCATCGCACTCCTTTTCCGCCTGCTGGGCCGAACTGACCTTTGCTGGTCAGCCGCCATAGGTTCAGCTTCTCGCTTTGAAGGCACCTCCTGCAAGACACAGTTGGTATACGGTGATCTGAAATACGCAAGGACGAAGTAATGGTGTCAGAACTCTGGTCATAATTACCTGAGAAGCCGGACATAATTCGGGGTAGTCAGCCGTAATGGCGACTAAAGCACTGTCCATGCTGAGTTGGTGGAACACCCCGTCGATTAGCTCCACCTTTATGTCCGGATCCTCTTCGGAGGCCGGATCAAGGGATCTTCCCGGATCCTCGGGTTGTGGAGCCGGACTGTGTATGCCCTCCACATCCCGACGCAGTTCCTGCGTCAAAGTCATAAAGTAAGGCATTTAACTTCGAAAGCACGGGTCGGATGAATAAACTTTCGCTTACCCAGCTCCGAGGGTTATTCATGGAAAACCCATTCAATGGTCTCGTCTGGAGAAAGTCCTCCTTCTCCCCCTTGTACAAGCCGGACAGGATCTTCACCAGATCCGCGGTCGATCCCGGCCCCTTGCGGCCATGATGGGTGGCGTCGTCCTCCCCGTTGAAATCCCACATAGGGTGGCCCCTATATTGGAGCGGCTGCACCCCTCGCATAATGCACGTCGCCATGATTCCAATCATGGTCAATCCAGAGTGGGCCAGTAACCTAACCCGGCCCATCAGATAATGGACGCTCCCATCATCCTCCCGTTGAGGGCTCCGCGGGCGCCAACTCAGGCGTTTCTTCAAGGCAGCATTGCTGAACTCCGGGAGGCCGATCCAAACTGGATCCGGCAAAGGGGCGTCCTCCATATAGAACCATTCCGAAGGCCAGTCTTCGGACGCCTTCTTCGGGGTGCCAGATGGATATCCGGTCCCGGCGATGCGCCATATTTCGGCTCTGCCCACTTGATATATCGACCCCTCATGAGAACGGGGTACGAGGCAAAACAATCTCTTCCACAGTGCAAAATGGGGCTCAATGCCCAAGAACAGCTCGCAAAGAGCTACAAAGCCCGCGATGTGCAAAATGGAGGGAGGTGTAAGGTGGTGAAGCTGGAGTCCGTAGAACTCCAGGAGCCCCCGGAGAAACGGATGTATGGGAAATCCAAGTCCCCTTATTAGATAAGGGACAAAGCATACCCGCTCTCCTTTGGAGGGGTTGGGAACGCTCTCCGCCTGCTTTCCACCCCTAAAGGTGGCCAGTCCGACTCGAACTGGAACCATGAAGGCTGGGGGAAGATATCCCTCGGTTTGGAGCGCCACTAGCTCGCTGTGTGGAACTGAGCATCTCCCCCAATCTCCTGGCTTAGGGCTGGGAGCGCGAGAGGAGGAGCCGCGTCGACTATCCATGATAGAATGGATTTTTGTCAGAGGCGCTTCGATGAGTACTTGCGGAAGGAGGATGGTGTGAGTTGGATCTAGATCCTCGCCTCTCTTATAGGCGGCTCGTTCGCACGGCTAGGGGGGAAATGTAAAAATACCCTAGCTTTTCGCATTCATACGACATGTGGAAGAAGGCCATTATTGGGCGTAGAAGCCAAGGAGCGCAACATTTATAAGGAAGTCGGACACTATTCAACAGGAACATGAAATTTGAAGGAGAACCCGCCTTGCAACGCCGAAGACAATATACGCGCCGGACTCATCGTCATTGAAGCCTGGTTTGGGGGCAACTGAGGGAGTCCTGGACTAGGGGGTGTCCGGATAGCCAAACTATCATCATCGGCCGGACTCCAAGACTATGAAGATACAAGATTGAAGACTTCGTCCCGTGTCCGGATGGGACTTTCCTTGGCGTGGAAGGCAAGCTTGGCGATATGGATATGTAGATCTCCTACCATTGTAACCGACTCTGTGTAACCCTAGCCCTCTCCGGTGTCTATATAAACCGGATGGCTTTAGTCCGTAGGACGAACAACAATCATACCATAGGCTAGCTTCTAGGGTTTGGCCTCCTTGATCTCGTGGTAGATCCACTCTTGTAACACACATCATCAATATTAATCAAGCAGGACGTAGGGTTTTACCTCCATCAAGAGGGCCCTAACCTGGGTAAAACATCGTGTCCCTTGTCTCCTGTTACCATCCGCCTAGACGCACAGTTCGGGACCCCCTACCCGAGATCCGCCGGTTTTGACACCGACAAGGGCCGACCACCCGGAAGTGATGCCTTCCCCTGGTTCGTATGCCCTGGTCTTAGAAGCAACCCTTGCAACGGAGAGGCGGGCCGCCCGTTTCTCTAGAATCCTAATAGATGGCGGCAGCAGCATCAATATCCTGTACCGTGACACAATGGAGAAATTGGGAATCAAGCAGAAGCAGCTCACCCCCAGTCGGACTGTTTTCCATGGCATAGTCCCTGGCCTTTCCTGCTCACCAATAGGCAAGACCCAGATTGATGTCCTCTTCGGAGACAAGAATCACTTCCGCCGAGAGTTAGTTTGGTTTGAAGTGGTGGACCTTGAGGGCCCCTACCATGCCCTGCTTGGCCGGCCTGCTCTTGCCAAGTTCATGGCGGGCCCCCACTATGCCTACCTCAATATGAAGATGCCGAGTACCAAGGGAATCCTGACAGTAGTCGGAGACTACAAGAGATCAATCACTTGTACTGCAGATAGCAGCCGGCTGGCCAAGTCCCTCGTGATTGCTGCCGAGAAGCGGCTCCTTGACCGGGTGGTGGCGTTGGCAGGCAAGAAGCCGGAAATGTCACCCATCCCCCAGGAGTCGGAGGTTGAGGGCTCGTTCAAGCCGGCTAAGGAAACAAAGAAAATACCCTTAGACCCGGAGCACCCGGAGAGGCACGCTGTCATAGGCACATGCCTTGACAGCAAATAGGAAAGCGAGCTCATCAATTTCCTCCGTGAGAATCAGGATATCTTTGCATGGTCTCCCAAAGACATGCCGGGTGTTCCGACGGATTTCGCCGAGCACAAGCTACATGCCCGACCTGACGTCAAGCCGGTCAGGCATCCCTTGCACCGCCTGTCGGAAGAGAAGAGAAGAGTTGTCGGAGAAGAGATATCCCGGCTCCTAGCAGCCGGATTCATTATGGAAGTATTCTTTCTAGAGTGGCTGGCCAACCCAGTCCTAGTGTTGAAAAAGAACAAGCAGTGGAGCATGTGCATTGACTACACCAGCCTCAACAAAGCCTTCCCCAAAGATCCCTTTGTTCTGCCGAGGATTGATCAATTAATAGACTCTACAGCCGGATGCGAGTTGTTGAGTTTCTTGGATGCATACTCTGGGTATCACCAGAGAAAACTGAACCCGGCCGACAGGCTGAAGACCGCCTTCATCACGCCATTTGGAGCCTTCAACAACCTGACCATGACGTTCGGCTTGAGAAACACCGGCGCCACTTTCCAGCGTTGCATGCAGAAGTGCCTCCTCAAGCAACTCGGCAGAAATTCCCATGTATATGTGGATGATGTGGTGGTGAAGACGGAGAAGCGTGGCGCACTGCTGGAGGACCTCAAGGAGACCTTTGAGAACATGCGCCGATTCCAGATCAAGCTCAATCCGGAGAAATGTGTCCTTGGAGTACCAGCCGGCTAGCTCCTTAGTTTCCTGGTCTCAGAGCACGGCATAGAGTGCAATCCCGTGAAGATCAAAGCAATTGAGATGATGAAAGTGCCCACCCGCCTGCTGGACATGCAGAAATTTACCGGCTGCTTGGCGTTAGTCAGTCGTTTCATCAGTCGGCTGGGCGAGAAGGCCCTTCCCCTGTACCAACTCATGAAGAAGACCACTTTTTTCGAGTGGAACAACAAGGCGGATGAAACATTTCTCCAACTCAAGAAGATGTTGGGAACCCCGCCTGTCCTGGTGGCTCCGACTGAGAAGGAGCCCATGCTCCTCTACATTGCAGCCACCAGTCGGGTTGTCAGCATAGTCATGGTGGTAGAGCGCAAGGAGAAGGACAAAGCATTGCCGGTCCAGAGACTGGTGTATTACTTGAGCGAAGTATTGTCCGCCTCCAAGCAAAACTACCCCCACTACCAGAAGATGTGTTACAGTGTGCACTTCGCCGCCAAGAAGCTGAAGCCCTACTTTCAAGAGCAACCAATAACTGTTGTCTGCACAGCTCCACTTGCTGAGATCATTGGGAGCCGAGATGCTTCTGGCCGAGTGGCCAAGTGGGCTATTGACCTGGCCCCTTATACCATCTACTACCAGCCTCGCACCGCCATCAAGTCACAAGTGTTGGCCGACTTCCTTGTCGATTGGTCCGAGACCCAATATTTGCCGCCTGCACCAGACTCCACTCATTGACGGATGCATTTCGATGGTTCGAAAATGCGCACTGGCCTGGGAGCCGGGCGTCGTCCTCACCTCTCCCAAAGGCGACAATCTCAAAGACGTGTTGCAAGTACACTTCACCGCCTCCAACAACATAGCATAATATGAGGCACTCATACATGGGCTCCGGCTTGCCAAGGAACTCGGCATCCGCCGGATCTTGTGCTACGGTGACTCCGACTTGGTAGTCCAGCAGTCGTCAAGCGACTGGGATGCCAAGGATGCAAACATGGCAAGCTACTGCTTCCTCATGCAGCAACCCAGCGGATACTTTGATGGGTGCGAGTTCCTTCACGTGCCAAGAAATGACAACGAGGAAGCAGATGCTCTAGCACAGATTGGCTCCACCCGACAAGCAATACCAGCCGGCGTCGCCCTACGACGCCTTCTGAAGCCGTCTGTCAAGCCGTCTCCTGATTCAGACTCCATCTTTGTGCCGGCCCTTCCCGAAGCAGTCAGATCCGACTTGAGGGCCCCGAAGGGCGGCACGGGGATCTCGACAGGCGGCCCAGGGACTGCTACAGCCGCGCCCGGCCCGGGGACTTCAGAACCCGGCCCTGGGACTTCAGAACCCGACCTGGGGACTTCAGCTGTCGGCCCGGGGACTTCTCCAACATAGCAGGCGGAAGCAACTGCCAACCCGCCGCCTCCCCTCCCAACCGCCCTGATTCAAGTTGCAGTAGTCGCAGTCGAAGAAATTGCGGCGCCCTCATGGGCCCAGCCAATCCTCAAGTTCTTGCTGAATAAAGAGCTGCCAACCAATGAAGTCTCAGCCCGACAGGTGCAGAGGCGAGCTGCAGCTTACACCATAGTCAACAGAGAGCTGGTGCGACGAAGTGTAACAGGGGTTTATCAGCGGTGTGTGGAGTCGGACCAAGGCCAAGCAATACTCAGAGATATCCACCAGGGCGAGTGCGGCCACCATGCGGCTTCAAGATCACTTGTGGCCAAGGCTTTCCGCCACGGGTTCTTCTGGCCGATAGCCTTGGAAGAGGCCAAAGAGCTAGTTCAGAAGTGTCAAGGGTGCCAGAGGTTCCGCTCCAAGCCTCACCTGTCGGCTTCTTGTCAGGACCCCGACTCAAAGCCACACCAATCTAGCATGTAACACCTCATATCACTTTGCGGCCTCACGCACGGTATTCCCACGGGTGTCACCTTACCTTGCTCGGGACCGTTTGCGTCTTTTGGCACACGTATATGATAGTGTCGCTGGCATCCATATGACAAGGAGCCCGGGCTGACATGGCTAGTCATAAACCCAAAGTGGCACTAACTTACAGGGACAGGCATACATGACCCAGCAACGAACATGTCAGTCATCAGCGAGTGAATACAGGCTGTAGCAACTGGGCTAGCAGGACTCTGGTAAACCGGGCTGTAGCAGGCTAACATGACTCCAGTAGACACCGTGTGACATTTTCCCGAAGGGACAGACACGGGAACGAAGAAGGACACATGCCGGCCAGCCTAAGTGTTCCGGAGCAGTAGCAAGCTACCAAGGCTTAGTGGAAGCACTAGGAGACATTTCCCGGTAAGAGAGGCTACCAAGGATAAACAACTAGATAGTCAGATCCCACACATACCAAGCATTTCAATAGCATACACACAATATGCTCGATATGTGCAAATACAACATGGCATCAAACATGACTCTACAACTCAAGTATTTATTCAATAGGCTCCAAGGAGTGAGATATTACAAACATGGGTCTCATGACCCAACATACAGAGCATACAAGTCAAAGCACAAGCGGAAGCTTAACATGTCTGAGTACAGACATCTTCAAATGAAAAAGGCCGAAAAGCCTGACTATCTACCAGATCCCGCCGAGGGCACAAGATCGTAGCTGAGGTAACAAGCTAAACGTCGAAGTCCATGTGGAACTACTAGTGAGACTGAAGTCTCTCTGCAAAAACATAAAATAGGCAAACGTGAGTACAAATGTACCCAACAAGACTTACATCAGAACTAACTACATATGCATCATTATCAACAAAGGGGATGGTGGGGTTTAACTGCAGCAAGCCAGCTTTGACTCGGTGGCTATCCTGAACTACTACTGCAAGTAACTCTTTTGAAGTGGCGCACACGAGTCCACATATTCACCAACCAATACACCACTATGGATATGCTCCCGTCTCCCTACGAGAACGCCAGCCATAGCACTCACGCTTATCTTGCGCATTTTAAAGTATCCACTTTCACTTGTCTATGAACTGTTATAGGCAACCCAGAAGTCCTTTACCGCAGACACGGCTATTCGAATAGATGATGTTAACCCTGCAGGGGTGTACTTCTTCACACACGCTCTCACCACTTACCGCCGTTTACACGACATGTACTCGGCAACCTTCAAGCGGAAGCCCAACGAGGGTGTCGGCCACGACCTACCTAAACACTCAAGTCTCTAGTCCAGGTTTATCGCCTATTCAGGTTCCATCCGCAGGGACTCCGGCCGAGGTTTCCACATACGGCCCCGAACGATGTGTACAGTGTTCCGCGACACCAAACGGGCGCCCAGCATACCCGGCCACGTGCCTACCGCATCACAGCCCACCCCTCGGGTCAGCGCTGCCCACGGCCTCCAGCATACTACAAACACCAGAAACTACTTGCAACTCCTGGACAGAGAACAAGGGTGATTAAGAAGCCGAGAGGGTCCATTGGTTTCGGGCCCAATGCGTGGTAGTAATTGTTTCATGGATCACAAACACAGAACTCAGTTCCTAAGGACGGCTTCAGTGAGACAACCCACCATGTACTCCTACATGGCCTCTCACTGCTACCTTTACCAAATCGTGTTCACACACTTAGCTCACACATAGTAGGACATGTTCACACACCTCTGATTCATCCCCGATGAATCAGACCTGACTCAACTCTAAGCAGTAGCAGGCATGACAAACAAGCATGAATGAGTAGGCACAACAGGGCTCAAACAACTCCTACTCATGCTAGTGGGTTTCATCTATTTACTGTGGCAATGACAGGTCATGCAGAGGAAAAAGGGGTTCAGCTACCGCAACAAGTAACAAATGAATCGTTGTTGTCCTAATGCAGTAAAAGAAAGCAGGAGCGAGCGAGTGGGATTGTATCGGAATGAACAAAGGGGTTTTGCTTGCCTGATGGAGTAGTAGTAGGATACTGCCCTTCAGTCGGATAATCGTGGGTATCCTCAGAGGCAGAACCTACCGCGAAAGATACATTGAACACAATCAACACATGATGATATGCAACAATATGATGCATGCTATGACATGGCAATATGAATGTGTTTTGGGCTAATGCAAGCTAGAACAGATTGAAATGAGTCCATTTGAACCAAAGATTCAAATGCAAACATATTATATGAAGTCATAAAGGTGCATTAATTTGTTTCATCTAAACAGCAGGGTTAAGTTGCTCTAACATGCACTAAACTAGTACAGATGGATAGATTGGATCTTTCTGATCATTTTTCATATATAAATTATTTCATTTGGAGTTACGGTTGATTTTCTATGATTTTTAGAAGTTTGTACTATTTTCTGGAATTTTCTGTATAAGAAAAATTCCAGTAATTGAATTAGTGCGTCAGCACTGCGTTAGGGTGACGTCAGCGGTTAACGGGGCGGTCCAGGTCAAACTGACCAGTGGGTCCCGTCTGTCAGTAGTTAGTTAAACTAACTAAATTTAGTTAGCGCTAACCCTGGGTTAGTTAGCAGGGCGGGCCCCACCTGTCATGGACCAAAGGGTCAAACTGGGCCCACCCGGTCAACTTGGTCAGCGGGGTCAAACCCGTCGGACTTGGTCCACGGTTCGTCGCCGGTGAAGCCCGAGACGGCGGAGGGGGTCGGAATTTTCCCACAGTCGACCAAACCGACCGCGGTTTGGTCCTACGCATAGCTGGGGCTCACGCGCGTCTAGTAGGCCAAGCGGGAGGAGCTGGGGTGGTCTGAGTCGACGGCGGCGAGCACGAATGCGGCGGCCGGAATTTGGGTCTCGGCGGTTTCGGTGTTGCGAAGCACGGTAGGAGCAGCTGGAGGGGGTTTTGGGCTTCTGGCGTTGCGCTGAGCAGGGCTATGTGCTCGGTTGCAGCTCTATGTGACAGTGGCCACGGCGGCGACATGGCCGGCGGAGCCGAACTCTCGGGCCTGATGGGAACGGCGGCTAGAGAGGGAAATAGAGCACGGGGATAAGGGGGAGAGGCAGCGAATCTCACATGGATTCCAATGGAGAGATCAGCAGGCTCGGGGAGGCACCGTGGATGACGGATGGGCGCCGGCGATCTCGGTTGCCCGAGGTAGAAGACGACCGCGGTGACGATGTTCGGGGGCGTCCGGTGCTGCGTGGCTCGGCTGAGAGGACGAGGGCGACGAGGCGGAGCTCTTGAGCCAGTCAGGGAAGTTAGGGAGAGGCGGTGGCCGCGGTGGTGCACGTCGGCGGCGGCGGGCGTGTTCGGCTGGTGCGAGGGAGAGAGCCAGAGGAGGGGAGGAGGTCCAGCGATATAGGGGAGAGGTGCAGAGGGTCGAGGGGGGTGCGTGGCGTCATGGGGGCGTCCAGGCCCTTGGCGGCAAGCAGGAGGTGGCGGGAAGACGTGGCCGCGGTCGCTCGCGTGCGGGCGCGCAGCTGCTTCAGAGCGAGGGGAGGAAGACGACGGAGGTGCTGCGGTGGTGGGCTGGGCCAGTTGGCTAGGCCGCCAGCTGGGCCGGCCAGGTGGGCTACACGGTTGAGGCCAGGTAAGATTCTCTCTCTCTCTCTCTTTTATTTATTTTTTCTGTTTTCTATTATTCTGTAGTCTTTAGGGCTTTATTTAAAATACTTAAACAGATCCAAAAATCATGAAACTAATCATGGCTACTTTTTAGAATATATCAAACAGTAAATATTTTAGTTTATGATTATTTGAGCATTTAAAATATTTTATAGTATTTAAATGCCCAAATGAAAATACCATATGATTTAATTCAGAGCCCAAATATGTCATGGAAAAATGTGCAACACCTGTGGTTACTGTTTCCAGTATTTTCCAGAAATGATGAACATTTTTGAAAGCCATTTGGATTCGCTGAAATTATTTTAGTTGAACCTAGTGAATTCCTTTGATGCTAGGGTTTAGGCAATCCCTATTTCAAGTTTTCAAAAGAATTTAAACATGATGCATGGAAGCTAAAGCAAAGACAAGCAAGGCCTGAACTGGGGATGTGACACTTCTGCACTCAAGACCATCCCCATAGCCTGGCCCTTCGCTGTATGGGGACTGGATATGGTGGGACCATTCATAACGGCCCGCGGTGGCATGACTCACTGGTTGCTGTGCACAAGTTTACCAAATGGATAGAGGTAAAACCAATCAAGAAGCTGAATGGACCGACTTCCGTGACTTTCATCGCCGACATCACCACGCGATATGGCATCCCACACAGCATCATCACCAACAACGGCACCAACTTCGCTAAGGGAGCCTTGGCTCATTTCTGTGCAACACAGGGCATCCGCTTGGACTTAGCGTCCGTTGCCCACCCACAGTCAAACAACCAAGTGGAGCGTGCAAACGGCCTCATTTTGTCCGGCCTCAAGCCCCGACTGGTCGAGCCTCTGGAGCGCTCGGCCAGCTGCTGGCTCGACGAGCTGCCGGCCGTCCTCTGGAGCCTGCGCACAACTCCAAACAAGTCAACAGGCTTCATGCCTTTCTTCCTCGTCTACGGTGCCGAAGCCATCATCCCGACGGATATTGAGTTCGACTCCCCAGGAGTCACCATGTACACCAAGGCAGACGCCAAGGAGGCACGAGAAGACGACGTCGACTTGCTGGAGGAAGGCCGTCTGTTGGCACTCAGCCGGTCGGCCATCTACCAGCAGAGTCTGCGCCGATACTACAACCGCAAGGTGAAGCCAAGCTCCTTCCTGGAGGGAGACCTTGTGCTCCGACTGATCCAGCGAACAGCTGGACAGCACAAGCTCTCGGCACCTTGGGAAGGCCCTTTTATCATCAGTAAGGTGTTGGGCAACGATGCCTACTATCTGATTGATGCCCAGAAGCCCAGAGCGTGCAAGAGGGATGATTCAGGCAAGGAGACGAATAGGCCATGGAACGCAAACCTCCTCCGAAGGTTTTACAGTTGAAAGCAATATGTATCACGCTACCTTTTGTACTATGTATAAAGACTCCGGGTCCCCCGAGAAGAGCTCGGGGACTGCCCTCTTTTATCTATATGATAAGCGTCATATTTATGAGAATGTATAGCCCATCCTTTCCGCCTGGCACCGCGTACGACCAGTCGGCCCAGAGCCTCACCGCCTTCTACAATATGCCGCCTCCTGCAGCCGAAGAAGTAGTGTGTAGGCACCAAAAACTCCCTTTGTCAGAAGCAACAGATTGCAGAGCGACTGCATGGAGGGCAAAGGTTGTAAATAGGTGCCCCACATGAAAGAACGACTAAGGAAAAGCACGCATATATTAGAGGGCGGCATCGCACTTAGCCGCCTGGCTGCTTGGCAGCCAGACGGCCGGCCTCCGCCTCTATTACCAAAAAAACTCCGAATGGCTAAGTCCTAGCCCCCTTCACCAATGGCTAGAACGCTCAAATCAGCCATGGTCCGTAGAGCGGCTGCCCGACTGGTGAAAGCAAAGCCAAAGGGTTGGCGGCAAAGGAAAATAGCCAAGGAGAAAAAGGGAAAAAGACTGGAGGTCGGCACAGCAAGCACGAGCAATGATAAATATTTACATGGATAAAGGCCTCTGGCTAACATTCAAACAGAGTTTTTGATATACACCCCGAGGGTGGAATTGCGCGAATTTAACAAAAAGTTCATAATGGCAAGTGGAAAGCAGATAAACCCTAAGGACTAGCAGAAGACTCCGGCTGGGTGGTGCCGGTTGGCACAACGGAAGACTCCGGCTAGACGGTGCCGGCTGGTGCAGCAGGAGGCTCCGGCTGGGCGGTGCCGGCTGGCGGGGCAGAAGGATCTGGCTAGATGGTGCCGACTGGCGTGGCCAAGGACTCTGGCTCGACGCTGGAGTCGGTCGCACCATCTGGCGCAGTAGGCGGCTCCGTTTGGACAGACGGATCGCCAGCAGCAGGCGGGGCGGCGGAGGACTGGAGGACGAAGTCAGTGGCATCCGTCGGAGGAACGGGTGGCTGGTCAGTCCCCTCCTAGCCACCTCCAGCAGTAGGCGACACCTCGGCGCGTGGCTCGTTGCTTGAGGCCCTGTCGGCTGGGGCTGACCGTCCGCCCCGACCTCCGGCATGTCGACGTCGCTCTCCTTGTCTTCCTCCTCCTCCTCCTCTCCGTATTCCCCATCGTTGCTGGAGTCGATGACTTCAGCTAAATCCTCGCTGTCCTCCGGGTTTAACTCGAGCCACTCGTGCGGAGCTTCACCGCCTTCCTCGACCACCTCCGGGACAAAGACACTGGTGTCAGTGAAGTCGGCGATCGCCGCCACCCTGTTGACAAGATCAGCTTCCACCGCCACAAGCTCCTCCTGCGCCTCCAGTCAGAACATGGCTAATTGGGCTAGATCTAGCCCAGGGTAACACGCCTTGACGAATTCCAAGGCCCGGCGCGCCCCTGCTCGGGCTGCTGAGCCTTTCCAGGCTTCCAGGCGGCCGGTCGCCACCTCCAGCCAGTCGGCAGTCCGACTTGGGGTGCATGGGGCCGGCAAGCCTGGCCAGAGGGCGGAGACCGCCTGGGCTCCGACGCGCTGGAGGCGGCACAACAAGCGGTGAGCAGGCCAGAGCCGGGCCTGAATGCTGAGGACTTGTTCGCCAAGAGTCCGCGGGGCATCAGCGGCGATCTGCGCACCCTCCACCCTTTGCTCCTCACGCTGGGCCTCGATCATTTGGATGACGGCCACAGCATGGCCCGGGAAGAAGTCTGTTCGGGCAGAAGAAGAAAAAGGCCAAGGCTATAAGCACATGCCGACAGCTCAAAACAAGAAACCAAGAAAATAAGGCTTACCATCGACCAAATCTTCGATGCTACTGAAGCAGACCATCACCTGGACCTCCTTGTTAGCCCAGGCGGAGCGCTCGACCTCAAACTCAGCGAGGAGGCTGGTCTCCGTCATCTCCGCCTTTAGCTGGGCCACCTTGAGGGTATCCGCCTGCTCGGCAAGTTGGGCGACCAGGCGGTCTCGCTCCTCTGCCAGCTTGCTGCACTCTGCCTCCTTGACACGCAGGGCGGTGTTGGCTTCACCCAGCTGCTGCTGCAGAGTGGTGTTAGCTTCTGAAGAAACAAAGAGAAATAAAAAGCATCAGTCAAGCGGACGAGACAAAGAAAAGAAACAACCCAGGAGATTCGGCCCGACTGCTCAGCAGTCGGCACGAACCTCGGGGACTACAGCCTGCGGGTGCGCCAGCGCGCCCCCACAGAAAAGAAGTAATTGGTAGAGGAAAGAAACAACTAAGGAGATTCAGCCTGACTGCTCAGCAGTCGGCCCGAACCTCGGGGACTACAGCCCGCGGGTGCGCCAGCGCGCCCGCGCGAAGAAGGAAGAAGGAAACTTACGCCGGCTCTCGTCCAGATGGGCCGTCTGCGCCTCCAGCTTCCGGACCTTGGAGTTGTAGGCAGTCGCGCGGAAGTTGTGATAATCCTGCAGAAGAGACATCAAAGAAGTCAGCAGTCGACAGTCGCAAGATGAAGTTCTGACCCGCCTGCTCAGCATCCGGCCCGGAACTTGGGGACTACACCCAGTGGGTGCGCTTGCGTGCCCCCACAAGAGAAGCAAAAAAGATCATTCGAAGAAAAGAGCCAAGGACAACTCACGCGGATGGCAGTGCGCGACTCCAAGTAGGCCTCGTTGCAGTGCCTAAGGGCCTCCCCCTCCGCCTGGAGCTTGGCCTGGACATCAAGAGACGCCTGGTTTAGGGCACTAGTCCCACCCTTGTGTATCCAGCCTACGAGTGTGGCGCTAGTCGCCTCGGTATCAGGGGCCGACGAACTTGCAGTGCCAACCACCTATGACTGCGGCGCTGAGGCTGCCTTCTCCAGACAACGA
Organism: Triticum dicoccoides; assembly: GCF_002162155.2. Taxonomy (NCBI): domain Eukaryota; kingdom Viridiplantae; phylum Streptophyta; class Magnoliopsida; order Poales; family Poaceae; genus Triticum; species Triticum dicoccoides. Next base: position 151,111,353 of record NC_041393.1, on the reverse strand, counting down.
CGCGCGGGTGGACGGACCGCAGGGATCAGGTCCATCACCACCAAACTTACGACCGGCGGCGCCACCGGCTGCTCATCCCGCAGCTTGCTGGCTGGTGGGGGTGGCGGCACGAAGACGTCCGGCATGGCCACGTCGCCGCCTTCCTGCTCCTAGATCGGGTAGTCGCAGCCTGCTCCTCTGACCGTCGCCTCGAATTCAGGCGGAGGCGGCGCGGTGTTCAGGGGCGCCACAAGCAGCGGCTCTTGGTGGCGTGCGGCCTCCGCGAGCTGCTCCCTCTCCGCGGCCTGGGCTTCCGCCTGCGCCAGCGCCCTCTCGGCGGACGCGGCGGACAAGGCCACCTGCTCCCTGGCCAGGCGGGCGGCCTCTTCTTCGCGCGCCTCCCGCGTGTTCCGCTCTGTCGCCTCCCGGAGGTCGGCAGCCGGGTCGATGCACCGACTGGTCGAGGAGGTCGTTGCCGACCTGAGGACCGAGGCGGCGCTCGAGTTCTCGAGGGTCAGCGGGGCCCTAAAACAAGGAAACAAGTCGGAAGACTTTCACACCAGAATGACAAAAATACAAGGAGTAAAGGAAGGATACTTACGCCGACACCATAACAGGCACCTTCGGCTGCCTCTGATACTGGGCCGCCTTGGCCGCGGTTTCTTTCTGCCTGGTCGCCGCGACTGGGTTCTTGGGCTTCTTCGGAGCGCTACCAAACAGGGTCACACCCTGTTTCCGCTTGCACTTTACGCCTTGAGCGGGTGGTCCAGAAGAGGGGCCGGCGCTGGTGGTGGTGGAGCTCCGGGCAGGGCTCGGCTCGTCTTCATCTTCGTCGTCTTCAGGCCAAGCCTCCACGCCGCCGCCTCCCTCGGAGCCGCCTGCTCCACTACCGCCGTCCGTCTGCCCCCGCCGCCTGTCGCGTCGTCAACCAAGGCGGCTGCCCCCAAGTCAGGGTCGTCCAGATCGCTCTCCGCCCTGTCTGCCTGGAGGGCATCACCCGGCCCCAGGAGGGCGGCCGTCGCCTCGGACATATAAAGATGCAACCAAGGAGGGCGGCGTCATAAAGAGAAACAAAGCTGAAGGAAACAGTTCGAAAGACCAAATGAAGAGACTTACAGTCGGGGGAGGGTTGTGGCGGGAGTATGGCCGCTTCCCGTACCGCCACTCCACCTCCGACACCTTGAGGTCGGAGATCTCGTTCACCATCCGTGAAACTTCAGCAGGCGGCATCCCCTTCGTGCACAGCTGGCACGGATCGCGATGTCCGCCCATCCGGAAGATCGGATGAGGGCGGCTCTGGAGCGGGAGGACCCGACGCTCAACGAAGGCAATGAGGAGGTCGGAGGCTATGAGGCCCTCCGCCTCCTGGACCACTCGGAGTCAGACGATGGCGGCCGCCGCGTCCGCCGACACCGGCTTCGGCTTGTACTTCCAGGAAGTGCGAGCTCCGGTGGGGGGGCGGCCTCGTAGGCCCGCAGGTTGAGGAAGTCGGCAGCCGGGTCCACGTTCTCGATGTAGAAATAGGACTGCTATCACATCTTCACCGACTGTGCCAGCTTGATGACGTGGAAGGCGTTCCGTTTCGCCGGCCGGCGCACGGCAACGAAGCCCCCGCACTCGGCCGCCGTCTCCTTGGCAGAGGTGCCGAGCTTTCCATAAAAGAATGCTGCCCATAGCTCGATGGTGGGGAGGACGCCGAGGTAGACCTCGCACGCCGTGACGAAGGTGGAAAGCAGACTCACAGCATTGGGAGTGAGGTGGTGAGGTTGAAGATTGTAGAAGTTGAGGAAGGAGCGGAAGAAGTCGCTCGCCGAGAGGCCGAAGCCATGCAGGAAATGTGAGCGGAAGACGACCCGCTCGCCGTCCTGCGGCACCGGCGAGATCTCCGTCTCCGCCGGCACCCGCTCCTTGACGAAGGCCGCGCTGGGCATCCGGCGCGTATCGCGGAGGAAGGAGACGTGATCCTTGATCACAGTAGATCCGTCCTAGTCTCCCATGGCTCCGGCTGGCGGAACGGAGAGGAGAAACGCACCGGCGGTGGGCAACGGCGGCGGCGTTGCGGCAGCAGCAGCAGCGGAGGATGAGAATAGGAAGAAGATGAGTGGGAGGGGGCGCGAGAGCTCTGCCGGACCTTCCCCCCTCCCTACTTATAGCGCCTGGGCTGTGAAGCCGAGGGGACGGGACGTGGGGTCATGGGATTAACTGCGCCCATGTCCCCCCAACCCCCGTTTCCTGCACGCATTTACCACGTCGTAAAGGATCATGGGAAAGGCAACCACCCCCTTCGGCGCAGTGGATCCGCCCGGTCGCCGAGACACGGTAGTGGCGGGCCCGGCCCTGTGTCACGTCCCATATGAAACATGGAGTGGCAGGCTGACCCAGCTGACGCGCGCCACGTGGCGCGTCCGTGGCGGGTGGCGGCCTGGAAAGCTTAGCAGGCACGCCACCTAAACTCCCGCCCTGAAGTTAAAAAAACCAACGGTACAAACTCCGCCTACTAGGCTGGTGGCATAGCAGGCCGACACCTTACCGGAGCCCGGTGAGGGTGGAAGCCGCTGAGGCTTCGCAGCCCCTCGACCACGGCGCCTCACCGGCTTCGGGGACTACTGTCGGAGTAATGGGCCACGGGTAGGCTCACCCGAGTCCCATGATTTATCAAGACTTTGGGCTCGCTCTGCCTGGCTGGGCCCCAAGCTGAAGCTCCGCCCTCTGGGGCCGGCTGGCTCAGCGGCCGGCTGCCAGAGGGCGGTCGACCCGAGACTACGACGCTCCGAGTGACCGGCTCCTGGCGGCCGCCCTCCAGAGAGGGCGGCAACGGGCAGGCGACCACCTCACGACTACGGGGGGCCGAGCTCCCATCGAGAGTACAAGACAAAGCATGGCCACAGTGAAGCACGTCGCCTCCCACGCTCGAGACGGGCGTGGCTATAGTGCTCCGTACAGACAGAGATCTCCGCACGACGGAGCGCTGTGCCGTATCTACCCTGACGTTGCTCGGGGCAGGCGGAGCCCTGTTCCCCACGACGGCCTGTCGGTACGGCCTGCCAGAGGCGGGCCCAATTAGGCAGTGACCCCAAGGAAGACGGCGGAAGCTCGACCAGGCGGATTAGAGAGGGGTTGGCCTCCGGCAGGCGGCCGTCCCTTGTCCCGGGGCGAGCACCCCATTAAGCTGATAAGACCAGGTGTGGCTACAGTGTCCTCCCACCAGGCGGCGGGACTATAGCCATGCTAAGATGACCAAGCCCCCGTCACTAAGGACTCGGCTATAGTGAACAGCCACCAACCAGTCGGCAGGGCCCACCAGGCGGCGGGCCCCAGCGGTCGGCGGAGAAGCCGAAGGCTGGAGACACTGACAGCCGGGCTCAGCAGCCGGCCAGATTACCATTGTACCCCTAGGGGGTAGGTCTATATAAACCCCCCAGGCCACCAATGCAAAGGGTTCCCACTCCATTAGAACTAGCCACCCCCCTAGAGCAGGAAGAGAGCTAGCCTTGCCTCCTTTTGCCTCTAGCGCACAGCTCGAGGAGCACCATTGTATCACTTGTGCCTTAATGATCATGCGGAGACCCCGCAGAGCAGGACTAGGGGTGTTATCTCCTAGGAGAGCCCCAAACCTGGGTAAAGTACGCCGGCGTTCGTGTCTAAGCCTTATCCTGCTTCCAGGCACTGGCGACGTTCTATTCGCTCCCACCATGATAAGCTATCCTTTGGCATATGTTGCACCCAACCCCCGACAACAAACAAGAAGAGCATGATTTCACTTTAATAGTGACCTCCTTAAACTCAACCTTTAGCTCCACTAGGATGAGGTCTGCATGGAGTTCCATGATTAAATTCATGCGCCTTTTTCTGCAGTTCACCTGAAATGAAGCAAGATTGCATCATTCAGCTAGCAAGAAGTACTTGCTCTCGTGAGTTGGCAGGTTCTTCTTTAGTAGTTGCACTAAAATTGAGGAACATTAAGGTTGGCTGTCCGGCTCATGTAAGGTGCAACTATAATTTTCTTATCCTTTTGTGCAGTTCCACTAAAGTAAAGTGCCATTGTGGTGATAGTGAAGGCTCCATCTTGCAAAGGCTCATAAAATGTTGCACGAGATTACCAGTAGAACTTGACAGAGATTTTGGAAACTCCAATCACCATTTTGTGTGCAGTTCCACCAAAATTGAGAGATGTTGCCCACGTGACATTTTAGTTGAACTGCACAAGACACTCATTCAAAAAAAAGTGTTTTGTGCAATTCACCAAAAGTTCACAATAACAACAAGGTGAAATGGATATCCCTATCTGCACAAAAAGATCGAAAGTAAACAGTTACTGGTTAATAAGAATATACGAAAAATATACAAAATGAAAAGAAGCATCTTAATTATGTTCATGGCAATCACGCAAGGACAGTAGAAATTTTAAAACGTCAGCAATGCTTCATGTTACCAGAAGCATTACGATCAACAATGAGATTCCTCAAATATGGGATTACTTTAATGGTGGCATTGCTTCTTTACCAGACACAGTAAATCAACAGCAGCTAAAGAGTTGTTTTAAGGGCATGGGACCGTGGGGACACCAGGACACTCAGCAGCGTAAAGGAGTAGCTTACTTATCATACTGGGGAAAATAGCAAGAGTGCCATTTGTGACACGGTTTAATTGCATCTTATCACTGGAGGCATTAGATTAACAATAACACTAGTTGGACATGTCCCTAAGGTAACAATGTGATCGCTTCATTTTACATGCGCCATTACATTAACGGCATCAAAAGGTTGGTATAAGGACATGCGACAGTGGACGCATTAGAACAATGTACCTACAAGGAGGCATAAAGTGGTGATGCCGAGTTTGTTCATGCTATGTGAGGGCACCAAACCTAATCCTGGAGACCTTATACTATGTGAGGGTAGCAAATCTAATCCTGGAGACCTTTTACTATGTGAGGGCAGCAAATCTAATCCTGGAGACCTTTTACTATGTGAGGGCAGCAAATCTAATCCTGGAGACCTTTTACTATGTGAGAGCAACAAATCTAATCCTGAGACATTTTACTATGTGAGGGCAGCAAATCTAATCCTGGAGACCTTTTACTATGTGATGACAGAAAATCTAGTCCTGGACATACTCTGTTGACTTGTCCACTAGCCGCCACTTTCTATCCTTTTTTCAACCAATAATAGATCTGTTCCTTATCCAGTCTGTACTGCGTTTTCCCATTATTTCCCTTTTCAACCAAGAGACAGGTTGGGTATCCGGTCTCTACTACTTTCACCATATTATTTCCTCGTTGAATCATGTCCTAGATTCATGCTACAACTTTTCCCCCTTCCTTTGTTGTTTGAACAAAGCCCTAGATTCGAATGCATGAAGTAGCCTTACCTCTAATAATACAAAAAAATTAGGTGTCTTTGGAAGAGCTGACGGGAGTAGAAAAAGATGCACATGCAGAAACGTGGGGAGCTGGGGCAGTAGAGCAAGGCCGCTTTCGAAGAACTTATACCTGAGGGTCGCCGGGATGTCGGCGGCGGTAGGTCGGATCTGCGGACAATACTGCAGGGAGGAAGAATGGTCGGAGGATCTCTCGAGCCGGCGCTGTGTCAGAGAGAATGGCATGGGCAAAGGATCGGGCCCCTCTGGCAGCTGAGGGTTTCCTCCCTCGGCGGCAATGACCGCGTGAACGATGCACCTTTTAGTCCTCTACACACACCGGCCGAAGGGATCCGGCCGGATCTGTGACCAGCGGTGAGCAGAGAGAAAATATTGCTACCGTTGTCTTGTTTATATCTGGAGAGGATGAGAGAATAAAGAGAGCAACCCTAGTAAAGCAAGCACTCAGGCCCTTCGTACATATATAGTGGAGTGATTATCTTTTTTCTCTCCACAACAAGCGTTTCAATTTGTGTACGTGGCATTAAAGAAAAGAAACTCTCTATTTAAGGTGACTACTGTACGACTCCTACTTACTACTACTAGTACTAGTATTGTTCACTTGTGCTCCCCGCCCCTCCATTCATTGAACAACCACACAGATGAATAAACATACAGTAAGTACTGTATTTATATAGAATGAACAAGCTCGAACTATTTTCACGTAGTTAAAAGTTGAGGGCGGGGCTTTTCCCGGGCAGTACGCGTGGCCGTTTTCGGGTAGGCGGTTTGACAGAGAGGCGAGGAGGGTGAGCGAGTGGCGGATTCTCAAACATACTGCTGGAAAGGTCAGGCTGTGCGATTTGACGGCGCGTTACTGCTGGAAATACTTGTGATATGACCACTCACTATAGTCATGAATTACTGGTGCTCCGACCGGGGTGATGCCCCCCTTCCGTTCTGTGCTCTAATCTGGTGCATGACATGTCGACCCGGATGCTGGCTCTCCCACATGTCGGAGTAGTAAGAAGGAGCAAAGAATGATGCGGTATATACTAGTACTACTACTACTCAGGTCAGAGGAGTGCGAACCACGACAGCCCAGTGAACCAGCAGTGCGAACCACGGCAGCCCAGTGAACCAGCAGAGCGAACCACGGTAGCTTAGTGAACCAGCATTAGAAAACAATGTGGTGATATGGCCATAAAAAACATGTGCTACGGTCCACACTGTAGCATGTACATTAACACTCTTCTTTGTTTGGATCCCTGAGTTAGAGCTAGTTTGGGTTGAAATAGCCTAAAATTATCGAAACAAGAGGGGTTAGTTTGAGCTAGTTTGCTCTAACCCAGCTAAAAAAACTAGCCCGATGGAGAGGTTCTAATTGGGTTAGTTATCCTCGGGCCCACTAAAAGAGAACTAAAAAATCCCGTGCCCGCACCAGATCGCTCCCCCATCTCGCACGACTCGTCTCTGTTCCCCATAGGGCCGCCCGACCAAGCGTCGCTCGCCCTCTCTCTCCTCCGGCCGCCCTCTCCTTCCGGCCTCCGCCGCCCTACTCCGGCTGCCCTCTCCCTCCGGCCTTTGAAGGTCGCCCCGCTCCCCCTTCACCGGTCGTTTTTCTCCCTCTATCATGCGTGGCGGCAGCGCATCTACCAGGGAGGTCGCGAGAGGGGTGAATTTGTTCGTTCCATCTCTGTCTCACAGCCATATCATTGATCTTGCTTGCTCTAGCACTAATTCTGATTTGGAAAAGTAGATCCTGATCAAACTTAGTATAGATTTGTGGTGCACGCTTGGAATTGTTTGATGCTACTTGAGGAGGTCATAAATCTTTCTAGAGGCCCAAAGATTTAGTTCACCTTTATAGGTATTTCAGTTTAAGGCTTGCATTATTTCTAGAGGCTCAAAGATTCAGTTCACCTTTCTTGGTATTTCAGCTTTAGGCTTGCATTATTTCTAGAGGCCCAAAGATTAAGTTCCCAGTCGGCGGCAAGCGGCCCTGCTACCCATGCTGATGTCGACCTTAACTCGCAAGGGCCGGCGTTAGAGGGGTTCCCGGGGCTGGGGCTCTACAGAGCCTTCCTCCAGAGCGACGATGGTGAGCTCCTCCCTCGGTGCGTTAGGGGCTCCGGGCTCCCTCCCTATCGTGAATGACTTCCATGATGAGTTAGCTCATGCTTTGTTTCATGGAGTGTTTTTTTTGTGAAGCTTGATTGACAACTTGTATGTTTAAGCGGGATATCTTATTTGTATGGACAAAGTAAAAATTATCATGTTTCCATGCTTGATTTATAAAGATGGTTCGTTTATGTCAATTGTGAGCGGGAGGAGGCCACAGAAGAGCCGGTCACACCAAATCCGGCAGGAAATAGCATCCAAAGTAGTCAAATGATTAAGAAAGAGCATTTATTGTCAATCTAACCCTGCCATCCATACACCTCTTTGGTTTAGAGTGAGTTCAAGGTTAGAATCTAACTATAACCTCTAACTGAGTTAGAGTTCTCCTCGTCTCGGTTCATCACCGTCATACTTTCTCCATTCCTGTGTTTTCAGTATCCTACGAATCAAAGAGGCCCTTTTTTGTGTGAAAAATCAAAGAGGCCCTTAGACTGGTTTAGGTCCGGTCATTTTTTACAAACGTGTTATGTCCAAAATTTAATGAACATGCTCCGGTTTCTATGAAAATAATCCGGTTTCATGTAGTAATTCATTCGTTTATTTATTCTTCTGCGGGGGGTTTGCATGTAATTTGTGAGGTCTGAAATGTAAAGTACCCTGGCATATGCTCCGAGTCGTGCATGCACTACGACCCAGATGCTCTATGTCCCATATGTCAGCGAATGGGAGCACGTGGAAATAGCCTAGGAGTACATATAGGAGGATAAATGCGTGAAAAAATGTGTACTGTGAAGCGTAGCTGCGGTTCGAAAAGGAGACCTAAAGTGATGACAGCTATAAGTCGCACGCACCCAACTAGTGGTACTAGACATACGACTAATTTTTCCCTCAAAAAAACAAGCACGAGTGCTTAGTACTCCTATTCTATAAACACGAGTCCCATCTGACAAAAGCGTCTGTGCTACAGCTAGCTCTCCTCCCTCGCTTCTCTCTTCCAATTCTAAACTAGGCTGACGCCCGGTGGGCGGGGTGGGTTTGCTCAACTGCGGCCCCACCTCAAAGTGAAAATGTTACGACTGGAATTAAAATGCCATATACTCCCTCCGTTCCTAAATATAAGCCTTTTTAGATACTTATTTCAAATGGAATACAGCATATAGATGTATGTAGACATATTTTAGAGTGTAGATTCACTCATTTTGCTCCATATGTAGTAGTCACTTGCTGGAATCTTTAGAAAGACTTATATTTGGGAACGGAGGGAGTACTATACTAATAAAACATTAAGGCCACGAGGCGATGCAGTGCTGGTTACAGGAGGCAAGAAGAAGAGATGCATCCATCAACAACGTCCACCTCCTCGACTCGGGGCGCCGGCCCACCGAACGGCGCCTAAGTAGCAGCGGCTTTCATGGCTAGGTCGATGTGCTTCTGAACAATGGCGCCCAGAGATTCCAGCCGCTGGAAGAACGCCAACGTCTTTCTGTCCTCGCTTGCCTTGTAGTGGCCTATGTAGACGATTTCCTCATAGACGTGGATGTGTAGGTTGACGGTTTCTTGCATGACGAGGCGCTGCGCGGCGAGCGCGGCCTCGAGATGCACATTCTTCGTCGCGACCTCCGGTACCTGCAGGGCCACCAGGGTTTGAAAGAGTTCGTCACCATGGAGGCCGATGAGGGTGGCAGGCAATGAGGAGCCTGGGCGCGCGGGCTGGAGCTGTACGGTAAGGTCGTTCGCGCGCTTCTTGACGGTGGTAAACTTGCGGATGGAGTTGACCATCATGTCATCCATGCAAGAGGCGAAGCCGGCGGCGGCGAGGGCTACGATGCTGGTGGTCGCCAGCACAGTCTGGAAACGCTGCGCGGTGCGGGGCCGCAGGCCGGCGCCTTGGACGATTTGGCACAGCCGACTGCCGCTCGCGTCCATCGCCTCCATAGGTCCTTGTGGCTTTTGGTCACTTGGTCTTGGATTGGAGTGAGCAGTGTTGCGCAGAGACTTGGGAATAGATGGATTGGAGTGGTGGGGCGCCTTTATTATATGAGAGTCCAAACTCTGTTGCATTCACATCGTGCTGGCTCTATTCTGCTTCTCCAATTAATTCCCTTTGCATGTAATTGAGGATGCATCATTGACCGTTCAATGTCTCGAGAACCGCTACCCTCTCCCTCCTTGGCATTCAAGCACCTATGGACCCGTCGACGACGAGGTGCCTATGGTGACTTCGTAAATTTCAAGATGATAGTGCCGTGCGTGTGTGCGTTCATAGGGGTGAGTGTATGCGCGTGTATATGAGCGCTAGCGTCTATACTATGTCAAAAAAACGTAAATGCGTGTCAAAAAGAGACTAGTCAGTATACTCAATATTGTGCACCTCGGAGAGGAAAACGATAGAACTACTCCCTCCGTCCCATAATGTAAGACATTTTTACGGTGCAGATTCACTCATTTTGCTCCATATGTACTCCGTCTCGGTGTAGTCTAGTCACTTGTTGAAATCTCTAGAAGGGAAAATACTCCTTTCTGGTTTACAGGGCTATACTAGCAAGTAGTTGTACGTACTAGTACAATAGTGGGCTCACATAGGAATTTTGTCTCATGCAAGAGCCTGGCTATATGCGTGCTCCAATGTTCACAACTGCCACATTCAGTTTGCGCTTGGCTCTTCGCCTCTTCGAGAAGACGAACAATTATGTTACTACTACTGCTTCTACAGTGTCGAATCCACTGCTGCTTGTCCGTCCACCATGAGCGGGACGGATAGCTTGTTGTAGAAGTACTACTAAGCAAAAGCATGTCCTCGTTTATGAGAAACCGCACGCATGGGCGAGGGAGAAGGCGTGTAGTAGTAAAATCAAGCTTCTCCTCGTTGTACGAGTTGACGCGACACATCATAGCACTGGCCCACATGCTTGCCTCTAAACTTGGCTAAAAGACCCGTAGTGTACAATATGTTTGCTGCAACCTCTAACATTTACCCACCACAAATTAAAATATATGTGGCCGTATGCATCATTCTGATGGAGAGGCCGGGGAGTCCCCCCTTTTCGAAAAAAAGAAATTTAAAATATATATTCATGTCTTGACCAGATGAGTGTGCAAACTACAATCACCAGAGTGACAGGTAGGGCCAGAAGTCTATTTTATTTTTTTTTAAACTTCGAGACGGGCACATACCATGGAGCCGACCCCAACGATTTTAAGCTTACAGGCACGGTACACGCTATCCTAGACTACTCTACATATGAAACTGCCACACGAGCATCCGGGCTGCGCTTGGCTCTTCGCCTCTTCGGGAAGTCGAAACAATGATGGAGTACTACTGCACTGGAGGAGTACTACAGTTTGCTTCTGGCCATCTGACACCGATTGAACTGCTGCATGTCCATCGTGTGCGGGAGGGGGAGCATGTAGCGAAAGCTTCTCCTAGTCTTTCCAGCCACCACGCTCATGGGCGAGGGAGGGACGCTCCTGCCTTTGCGTGTATGACAGGTGGGCCCGACAGGTGGGTGGACAACCTATCATACAGCCAAAGGCAGGTGCAGTTAAGTCCCCGAGGGAGAGGATAATCAAACTTCTCGTTGATGTATGAGTTGACGCGACACATCAAAGCACTGCACTCGATATATTTCAATAATTTGCGTTTACCGGTGCATTAATTACAACGCATGCAGGCATGTCGTGACTCTCCTTTTGATACTTGCATGTGTTTATTTAATGCACCTTGAGGTAGTATAAAATATGTGATAGTAAAGCTTTGTAATGCCCCGGCCGAAGTCGAGAGATGGTTGTGCACGAGGAGGGCGAGATCATCACTACTAGGAAAAGGGCTATAGATGGAAATGACACTAATGGTGCACCAGACATGTGGTGCGCCATTAGTATATACTAATGGCGCACCACCTTCTGATGCGCCATTAGTGTTGAAACTACTAATGGCGCACCCTGCCCACGGTGCGCCATTAGTACCAAATTTTTTTTTGAACTAGTGCGCCTGTCCAAACATACTAATGGCGCACCGTGGGTGTGCTGCGCCATTACTAGTTAAACTAGTAATGGCGCACCATGCCACGGTGCGCCATTAGTAACCTTGGCCACCACTTCCACCGAATGCACCCCCCCCCCCATGTGGATCGCCTTTTCAGTTTTAAAAAAAATAAAAGAAAATGATAAAAATGTCAAAAAAATAAAAGAAAATAAGTTTCCCATGTGATATGTGGCCTAGTTGTTGGGAAAATTTGCAAATATGAATTTTGACTTCATTTGCAAAATCTCGCGAGAATTTGTAAAAATGGGCATAACTTTTGCACACTAACTCGGATGAAAAAGTTTTTT
>NC_041393.1:151081356-151098778 GCF_002162155.2 Triticum dicoccoides | reverse complement strand
TCCTCTCCGGTGAGCTCCTCCTCCCTCCTCTCTGGTGAGCTCCTCCTCCCTCCTCTCCAGTGAGCTCCTCCTCCCTCCTCTCCGGTGAGCTCCTCCCATCCCCTCATGGTTTCTCCTTCCTCCTCTCCAGCGACCTCCTCCTCCTCCTCTCTGGCGAACTCCTCTCCGGCAAAAGACCATGGCAACAAGATCCAAAAACAGGAACAAAATTTGAAATAATGTCGTGCCAAAAAACAAGCAAAAAAAACGAGCAAAAAATGGGCAAAAAATCACGATCCAGATCTAGATTCAAAATGGCGCATCACTAATGGCGCATCACAGGACAGTGCGCCATTAGTATGCCGCGGTTACTAATGGCGCATCCAGTTGTGGTGCGCCATTAGTATCCAAAGCACCGGGGTATACATGGCCCCTGGGAGGCATACTAATTGCGCACAGTGGCCTATACTAATGGTGCACCAGTGGTGCGCCATTAGTATACCATATACTAATGGCGCACCACTGGTGCGCCATTAGTCAAAATTACTAATGGCGTGCTGTTAATGGCGCACCACAGATGCACCATTAATGGCCATACTAGGTGCGCCATTAGTAGGGGTTTTTCTAGTAGTGCATGCAGACCGAACATGACCCGATGATGGAGCTCTCTAAGGTCTCGATGGACCTCACCATGCTCCACTGCCCCTTGTGCCTCTGCCCCTTGACGCCTCCAGTGTATGAGGTTCGAATACACCTCGTCTGTTCGGTTGATTAAGCAAGGTGCAGGTTTCTTGATTGATGTGTTGTTCGATTGATTTCTGCAGTGCAAGGGAGGGCACCTGGCCTGCGCGGACTGCCGCGTCGAGCGCCCCAGGAACCAGCGGCAGTGCCAGAAGTGCGAGCGCGGAAATGGCTTTAACGTACGGAACATGGCGGTGGACTCCTTCCTTTCATCGGTGAGGGTGGAGTGCCCGCATGAAGGCTGTGGGCTCTACGTCACTTGCCACAAGCTCGCCGATCACTAGAGCGTGTGTCCGCTCGTGCCCTGCAAATGCCCCGTGCCCGTATGCGGCTACGAAGGCCCGCCGCCGGTGCTCTACCACCACATCAGCACCGTGCATCCCATGCCCGTGCACAGGATCCAGTACGGCAAGGTGCTCCAGCTGCAAGTGCCACTGTCGGAGCCACAACTCTTGTTGTTCGTGGAGGAGGACAGCCGCGCGTTTTTCTTGGTCGGTGGCGTGCTCGACATCGACGCGCCTATCGCCGGGTCGGTCGTCTGCATCAGAGCGGGGGCGTCCCCACTGCCGCACTACGTGGCCAAGCTGTGGGCGAACAGCCCACCAGGGGAGCCCAAAGGCACGACCGATGCCGTCAAGGTGGAAATTAAGGTGACAAGTAGCCAGGATCCCAGCGACATCGACGTGCAGGGGCTGACCTTCTTCACAGTTCCGCCCAAGCTGCTGGTCGAGGCTAAGCTGGTGTCCCTCCACATTCAGATTGACAAGCTCACGTCCTAAATGTTTCTACAGCGCCATCTTTTATCTTAGTAATATGCTAATATAGGGATTACCTCAGTCTACTTTAGCTTAAGAAATTGTAGTGTCTGTTGGATATAAAGTTCCTTTGGGTAAGAAGTACTACTTGTCATCAAAATGGATAAAAGGAGATGTACGTAGACGTATTTTAGTTCTAGATACGTCCCTTTTTATCCATTTTGATGACAAGCACTCCCTCCGTTCCACAGTACATGCCTTCCATTTGGTAAAATATAGATGTATCTAGACATGTTTTAGTATATAGGTACATCCATGATAGAGCCAATCAGATGGTTGAGAAAACTACAATTCGTAGCTACAGATGCGTGTGTGACTCCCAGATGCAGAGGCCGGGGGTCATCATCCTCCTTTTCGAGAAAAAACAGACCCGTGTGTGAGAGGATGAGTGTGTGCGTGCACCTCTTCTCTTCCTGTATAACGTACTAAACTGAGAGTACAAGTTTTTGTGGGTGGCACGATGGTGCGTGCGAGAAGTCCCGAGAGATAGGTTTAATGCGTCTGAAAAAAAAGACTAGCCTAGAGCTCGCCTCGCGGCTATTCCTGTCGAATGCCCCATTAACCGTAAGATATGTATACGATGGTGACAATTATTGCACGTACACAGTAGTAGAAAAAGAACTACTCCATCTGGGAATAGTGCCGCACTTTGAAACTAGAACCGTCAATAAATTTTGAGCTTGCGTCTCGTCACATTCCAAATTACTCCACACTATATTGAATTGCAAACCTAATCACACTGATCACAACCTAAACGGTTTTCCACTTAGGAGCGTATTAGTACCACGCTATATTGAATTGCAAACCTGTTCACACCGATCACAACCTAAATGCTTTTCCCACTTAGGAGCGTATTAGTACTCGGTTATAAATACTAGTATGCCAAGATGACTGCATATTCCTCCTCAACTCCTCATCCACAAAAACAAACAAGTCATTCAGCATCCTTCCCTTGCGTCTGCCATGGCCAGCGTGAGTTCTGGGTCGAGAGATTGCCACCAGGGAGTGGAGAGCATGGAAGCGGAAGCAGGAGAGATGTCCCGCCTCGCTGCGAAAGCAGCTGACATGTCCCTCCACGCGGAAGTAGCAGCACAGAGGTCCTGCCGCGCCGTTGAAGCCGCACGGAGGTGCCGCCACACCGTCGATGCAGCAGATTGGTCCGGCCGCGCTACGGAAGCAGCAGAGATGTCCCGCCACGCCGCGAATGCGGCAGAGATGTCCAGCCCATTGCTTAGGTGTCTTCTTGCTTTATCGGGGATGGGAGCGAGGCCCGTCCCGTCTGTCGCTGCTCTTCCTCGCTTCGACACGTGCCCTGGCCAGCGATGCATGCGGCGCCATGTAGGCAGGCAAGCAGCTGAGGTGGCGCGGTGGTGGAGCCTTCACGAAGATCTGCATGCCGCCACGCAGCCGTGTGCTGAGACTACCTGAAAGCTGCATGTTTCCATGCAGGTGCCTACCCAGCTGGTTGGGCTGGCAGCTGCCTGTGAACGGCGGCGGAGACTTGGTTGGTGCGGGCCTGGCAGTGGCCCCGCCGACGCCCTTGGCAAGGGCCTTGCTGGGTGGCCCGGCAAGGGTCTTGCCATGGCGCGCTGTCGTCCCCGGCAAGGATCTTGCTGGGGGTCTTGTGGGTTTCCTCGGCAAGAATCTTGTCGAGGATCGTTGCCTTCCAATTTTCATCTGATCTTGAATATTCTCTGTCTTCACAAAGATCTGCATGCCACCATGGAGGTGCCTCCCGAGCCCTGGCCCAACATGGTTGATGGTGTTGGAGACCATGGGTTCGAGGGTGGCTCACTCCACTGGTGTGGGCGAGCCGGCAAGGGGCTTGCCGGGGCTGCTGAGGCTGCCCTGGCAAGGGTCTTGCCGGTGAAACCTGCTTCATCCATCTGCTCTCCGTGGTATCGGTCTTTGGCGTTGCGCTGATTGTTTCTGTGTTTGTGGGTCTGATTTCCTGTCTCCGCCCTGCTAAGTGTGGCTTCAGCCCATGGCTCTGACTGCCCGCGCACAAGTAAGGGGTACAAAGGAGTGCCCCTACTTTAGTACACCGACAGGAGCCCCGGGGCCTGGGCCACACATAGGCGCAATGCGTTGTTGGGCCAAGCCCAAAACGGTGCGCGGGCAGGCGGGGCAGTTTTTACTGTGGTTATACTTTTCGTCTGCTGCACTTCCCCACAACCTGCGTTGAATGCGCGACGCAGGGGTCGCGCGCGCGTGCGTGACCGAAGCACGCTGGTGTCATCTTTCGGTGGATAGTACAGAGGCGGCTTGCGTGTCCCCTTAAGACCGTAGGGCCACTGCTCATTTACTGCCCTTACTTGGGAACCGTCGCTCCATGCGTCCCATTGCACCCATCTCTTGTGCCACGTTTGTCGCACACATGACGCGGATTGAACGACAGGTGCGCGGGATATGGGAAGTCGCGCGCGCATGGGTCGGTTCCCCACGCGCCTTCAATTGGGCGGGAAGGGCGGTCAACGGCCCTGCCCTTTGTCACTTCAATGAGCCGGATTGGCCGAAAGGGGCGGCCGAGCCCTGCCCCCGCCCCTCTATAAAGAGGGGAGCAGGAGGAATGGCGCCTCTCATCCTTCGTCATCCGCTTCTCTCCATTCTTGTTCCCTCCTTCCTTCTGCCATGGCGAGGGGGCCTGGCGATGCTTCATCGGTGGCGGCGAGGGTCTCAGCTTGACAACGCATCGCTCCTCCCAAGAGCTCGTGGCGGCAGAGCTAGCCATTAGAGGAAGGGGGAGGGGGCGAAGTCGAGGCCTTCGCGGTGCCTGGGGAAGAGGAGGACGGGGCAGCGCATCGGCCTCGCCTCCACTAGCGGCCCCTCCCCCGGTGGAGGGCCACGTTGGGGACAACCCCTACGAGTTCTTTCTCAGGCTGCACCAGGCGCCACGCCATCGTCTTCGTCTCCCAACCCCATTTGCGCGGGAGATGGAGCTGGACCCGCCGCAGGAACTACGGCTGCATATGACGGGTTGTGGGAATAGCGGTACATGGGCCTATGTTGAGTTCCCTGCCCCTCACATCATGTATCTTCGCCGAGGGTGGAAGACCTTTTCCCACATCCACAGCCTGACGGAGGGGCTCACTCTCCATTTCAAGTTAATGGAGAGCGGCCTCCTCTCTGTCAAGGTCTTTGGGCACTTCGGGACTTGCGTAAGGTGCTGCGTGGAGAGCTCCTCTGATGACGAAGACTCCTCCTTGAGCGATAGAGACGAGGAGGACAGCGGCAGCAATGACAAGGGTAACGGGCGCCAGGACGGCGGGTCCGACTAGGTGTTGGGCGCGCCGCTCTGGGGCGACACGGGCGACCCCATCATCCATGTCGCTGGCTCCCTGAACTTCTTGGGGCCGTCTCCTTGGGCGGCTGGCTCGGGGGGCAGGAGAAGACGAAGAGGGCAGGTGGCGGGCCGTAAAGCCGGAGTAGGCGGGCACCGACGCCTTCATCGCGTATTGCCGGTCCTGCCGCCTCATCTTCCAGCTCTTCTCCCGTCATCGTCATCACCAGCTTCTCTTCGGGGTGGCCACCGGTATGTTCTCTTGGTGCCTTCTGCTGCTCATACCTCGCCTAGGTGCCCCTTTTGCCCTTTTGCTTTCTTGTTTCATTTCCTGAGGAGAGGGACAAGAAAGGGATTACGGGCACCTTATCTTTTCTCAACTTGTAAGCCTACGGGCCTTATTTAGATCTAAAACCTGTAATCTCCCTATTCATATTTATGTTCCGTACTTACTGTACCTGTATGGAATGTATTAATGGAAAAAGGGTGACTGTCGGGTCTTGTGCATGCGTGTGAGCAAAGCCCATACCAAGGAACAAGTCCTTGTTATTTTTAATATAAGCATCGTTGCCTGGAAGCAGGCCTTGCCGTTCCCCCACTCCATTCGTCCATACTCACGCCTTTGGCGGGGGCAGGGACGAAGTGGGGGTGGGCCCTACGCTTGCTTCCTTGCCGCCGCTGCTACGACCGTATTCCAGACCAAGAAGTTCTTGGGTGATAGGAACGAGGGGAGCACGGCAGCCTTGGAATAAAACAAGGTTCCATACAGGAATGCATGACAGGGGATGGGAAAACTTATCTGAATCTACAGCCCCCGGCAACCTTGACTTGCCGTGGGTGGATCTCCGTGTCTTCTGCCCTCGGTGATCTGGGCTTGCCGGGCCTGGGGCGCTGGCTCGTTTTCTTCCTTCCACTTGGCTTGGCGGAAACATATCATGTACCCTACATACCAAAGAGAATGGACAGGAACAAAATGACGCAAGCTCGACCTCTATGCTAGGGGTCAGTCGCCGCTAAGCACTATCAACCCTAACCGAGGGAGAGACTAAATCTAGCATGCATGCTATGACTCAGGGCACCAGCGCTTTGTTTATTTATGCTCAGGGTTTGCGCCTGGCTTTGTACAAAGGGTCACATGCCTTGTCGGTAAGGCTTGTACAAAAGGGGGCTTGCCAGGGGGGCCAGCAGTCGCACCTTATGGGTAAAACTTGCGAAGATGCTCGATGTTCCAGGAGTTCCTCACTAGAATGGTATATTCGGTCTCCAGGCGGACTGTGTCGGGACTGGTGACTCGTGTTACCCGATAAGGGCCTTCCCACTTCGGCGTCAACTTGTTGGAATTCTTGGCTGACTGAACGTGCCGAAGAACAAGGTCGCCTTCCTCAAAGCCCCGGGCATGAACCTTGCAGCTATGGTAGCGGCGCAAGGCTTGCTGGTAGCACGCACAGCCGCCCGGAGACGATCTTCCTCAAGGTACGTTGCGTCATCTTGCTGCAATCGCTCTTGCTCAAGCTCATCATAAGCGAGCACTCGAGGCGACCCGTATGTGAGTTCCGTGGGGAGAACTGCTTCTGCCCCATAGACCAGCGCAAAGGGTGTCTAGCGGGTGGCTCGATTTGGCATCATTCTGATCGACCAATGAACCGCCGGCAACTCATCAATCCAGCGCCTTCCACACTTATGCAGCCTGTCAAAAGTCCTCGTTGTGATCATCATCTTCCTGCTTCTTGTCGTGGCCCCGGGCGGGCCTTGTCGGATGTTGGGCTCCGGCAGACCCTTAAGGTTCGAACTCTGGGGTGCGCACGAAGATCTTCCCCCTACTGATCCACGTTTGATCGCCTCGCGAGAATCTAAGCTAAACGATGAACAACACAAGGGACACAAGATTTATACTGGTTCGGGCCATCGTTGTGGAGTAATACCCTACTCCAGTGTGTGGTGTGGTGGATTGCCTCGCGAGAGGTGTTCTTGAGCTGGTGCGATGAACTGCTTGGGTGAGTTCGATCGCCTCTCGGTCTAATGAGCACTCTCCCAGATCTTTCTCCCCCCTCTGTGGTGGCTAGTCCTATTTATAGAGGCCCTGGTCCTCTTCCCAAATATTGAGCGGGAAGGGCGCCAACAACGGCCATTTTGAAGGGGAACATCTAGTACAAGTTATCCTGACTAAAGTTGGTCTTCGGCTGCCAAAGGCACTGGCGGTGACGCCGTCTTGGGCTCCACGGTGACCTCCATCCTGCCACTCTGCTGGTCTTGGTCTCATTATACTGAAATGGCAACCTTTGCCTGATGCCTCGGTACTCCATGCCTGTGTTTGCCCCCTTTGCACCAAAGAGGAAACAAGGACACTGCGCAGGCCGGCGCCCGCCTGGCGCCCGCCTGGTCTCGATCGTCACGGCTTGCGTCACGAGCACCTCGCGAGGTACCCTGCCTTGATCTCTCCGCCTCCTCGCGAGCCTGCCTGGCAAGGCCGTTCCCGAGGAAGTCTTGTGTCGTCCGCCCCGCGAGGTTTGGCCCCTCGCGAGGGTCTTGAGTCTTTGCACTGACGAAGATGGGTTGTACTGGGCCACCACTTGAGCCACGCCGCAGGCTGCAGGCAGGCAAGTCTGGGGACCGCCGTTCCCAGAATGCCGACATGCCTCTCCTGCTGATTATCTTTGCCGCGGCGGCCTCCTTGGCCGCCATGCTTCTTGCCGGATCCCTCGGCACCCTCTTGGCCCTTCTCCTTGTCCCGCCGCTCATACTTGGCTTTCTGCTTCTCAGCGAGCAGCTCCACTTGCCGGCAGTTCTGGAGGTCATGACCCTTAGTGCGGTGGATCTTGCAATACTGCTTGTTGGAGTCCCCTAGCTTATCGGCAGCCGCCAAGGCCCGGCAAGCGACACACCCATCAACCTCCTTGCCGGGGTCACTCGCCTTGGGTTTCTTGGTGGCGCCGGTATCGTCGGACTCCTCGACGGCAAGCACGGTCTTGCCCTTGCGCTTCCTGTTACGGCGCTGACCCTTCTTTGCCGGGTTGGTGGTATCATCCGTAGAGTCAGTTTCCACGCCGGTGTCTTCGCTGGGGTACTTCCTTCCCTCCTCAGCGCGAGCGCACCGATCGGCTAGAACATAAAGCTCGGCCACATCCTTGACCTTGTTCATCGCCAGCTCCTCACGCATCTTGCGATTGTGCACATTCTGATGGAATGCATTGATCATGGCGGCAGGATGAATGTCGGGAATGTTGTACTGCACTCGGCTGAACCTTTGGATGTATTTACGCAAGTTTTCTCCTTATTTCTGGGGGATGATGTGCAAGTCGCTCGCCTGGCCATGAGCTTGGTGGCCTCCAGTACAGGCGCCAACAAACTCATGACACAGATCTGCCCAAGAAGAAATGGAGCCACCGACAAGTGCATCATCCATGACATAACATTGGGCTTGAGTGCGAACGGTAAGTAATTGGAAAGGACCTTATCGTCACGGGCCCCAGCAGCTTGCATCGCGATGGTGTAGATGCTGAGGAACTCCGACAGGTGAGTCTTGCCGTTGTACTTCTCGCCAACGTCAGGCTTGAACGTGCGGTGGGAGGGCCACTGGAAGTATTGTAGCTCACGGGTGAAGGCCGGACAACCCACCTCGTAGGGTAGGCACTGTAGCCTCCCGATGCTGGTAGGTCCATAGTGGGCCCTGCCCTCCTGTCCGACTGGTGGCGCACGTCACGCGCGGCGCTCGATGGTGGTTCAAGCGTCTTCATGAGCTCGCTCCCGAAGAACTTGACGTTGGTCGCGGTGGGTTCGCGAGTCAGACGACGCTATGGAGATATCACCATGAGCGTCGTTGCCATGGGCCGACAACCGCGGTGGCCAGTATGGAGGAGGGGAGTGCACCGTGGCCGCATCGCCTCCGGCCCGACCTCCGCTGGCATGCGGTGGCTCGATGGAGCGACGGCCTACGGTTCCCGCCGGCCGCAACTCGTTGTTGTTAGGGATGCCGACGAGGCTCCGGACGGTGTCCCTCGATTCGTCAAGCTTCTCCGCAGCGGGAGGAAAGTCGAGGAGCAGTTGCGCACATGCTAGGGCTTCTGCTGGCGTGGGCGGCGGCGAAAGCTGTGTGGACCGCGATGCGCTTCGACTTCTAACCGTGTTAGAAGGAGCCCCATCACGGCCCCGCGGCCGTCCGCCACCTCCGCCAGCACCGCGGCGCGCATGCTGGCCCTCCTCATCATGTGAGCGGTGCATGGGACTCTTCCCAGGGCGGCGCCCAGGGTCACCAGCACGGCGGCGCTGCTCATCGCGCACGACCTGAGAAGAGCGCGCCGTGGGCATCGGTGTTGGTGTCTTGGAGGTCGCCGCGCCACCGTCTGGCAGTACGATGACGCCCCTGGAGGGCCCCGCGCCGCCTGAGGGGGACCCCGACTCCGTCCCAGGAGCTCACGACGCGTGGCTCGTTGCCGGGCATATGAATGACGCTGCTCACCAGGCCTGGACTGTCAGGGTGATGTGGATGTTCGCGGACCGCGCCACTGGTTCTATCCGTGACTGGCCCGTCCGCATCGGTACTGGCAGTCCGGTCCCGGACGAACCGATCGTCGTGGTCGTCTTCTTCTTAGGAGCTATTGCGATGAAGAACTGCTAGGCCAATACTAGACCAGATCCTCACAATTGCCTTTCCTACCTGGCGCGCCAAAGACGTCGGTGGGAAACGACACCTATGGGATCACGAGGATCCCTTCTGCGGTTGCGGGGGCGCAGGGTTGTGAGAAGAGCAGGATTAGTAATCAGCACAAGGATCGTTTACCCAGGTTCGGGCCGTGAGGATGCGTAAAACCCTAGTCCTGCTTTGGTGATGTATTGAGTGTTCAAAAGAGCTGAATCCCTCTCCAGTACGCCATGGGCCTCCTTTAATAGTCGAAAGGGGCTGCCACCGTGGCACACAGGAGGTGGAAAGGCCTACAGTGCTATGAGATTATCGCTTGTATTACAGGACAAGATGCATTTAATGTGTTGCTTAGGTGTCTTCTTGCTTTATCGAGGAAGGCAGCGAGGCCCGTCCCGTCCGTCGCTGCTCCTCCTCACTTCGACCCGTGCCCTGGCCAGCGATGCATGCGGCGCCATGTAGGCACGCACGCAGCTGAGGTGGCGCGATGGTGGAGACTTCACGAAGATCTGCATGCTGCCACGCAGGCGTGTGCTGAGAGTGCCTGGAAGCTGCATGTTGCCACACAGGTGCCTACCCAGCTGGTTGGGCTGGCAGCTGCATGTGAACAGCGGTGGAGACTTGGTTGGTGCGGGCCTGGCAGTGGCCCCGCTGATGCCCTTGGCAAGGGCCTTGCCGGGTGGCCCGGCAAGGGTCTTGCCATGGCGCGCTGTTGTCCCCGGCAAGGATCTTGGCGGGGGTCTTGTAGGTTTCCTCGGCAAGAATCTTGTCGAGGATCGTTGCCTTCCAAATCCTCATCTGATCTTGAATATTCTCTGTCTTCACAAAGATCTGCATGCCACCATGGAGGTGCCTCGTGAGCCCTGGCCCAACGTGGTTGATGGTGTTGGAGACTGTGGGTTCGAGGGTGGCTCACTCCGCTGGTGTGGGTGAGCCGCCCCGGCAAGGGGCTTGCCGGGGCTGCTAAGGCTGCCCCGACAAGGGTCTTGCTGGGGAAACCTGCTTCGTCCATCTGCTCTCCGTGGTCTCGGTCTTTGGCGTTGCGCTGATTGTTTCTGTGTTTGTGGCTCTGATTTCCTGTCTCCGCCCTGCTAAGTGTGGCTTTGGCCCGTGGCTCTGACTGCCCGCGCACAAGTAAGGGGTACAAAGGAATGCCCCTACTTTAGTACACCGACACGCGGCGGCCTGGGAAAATTTCTCGCGGGCAGGCGACGACTGTTATAGGCGCATGCATGCGATCGTCCATAGCTAGATGGACCAGATCTCCGGCTGGGGGAGGTTGCAGGACGACATCAAAGCCTCGTTTGAACAGGCTACCAGCGTCATCCGACAACATGGGGAGGGCAATGAGAGGCTCCGGGCCGAGCGCGACCTGCTGAGGGCGAAGATCGTCCGAAGTGCAGACTAGCAGGAGGAGACCGATGCTTTGTTGAAGAGGACCGGCGTCATCGTCAAGAAACTTATGGACGAGAATGACCTGCTCCGCAACGAGCGCCAAAGGCTGGTGGAGGAATCCGTGGATGTTCTCAAGCAGCGTCTTGAGGACACGAAAGAGCTCATCGCCGCTCGCCGCGGAGACTAGTTCCCATGGCCTGCAGCAACGCATCAAGAAAGTAGAGATCAGCGAGCCAGATCCTTGTCTTCCTTGTTCTTTTGCCCTTGTGTATTTCGGGAGTAGCCGCATGTGGCTTTTTTAATTATCTTTCTAATTATGTAAGACAATTAATCATCCTTATATATTCATCAGTCTTGCTATAAGTCGTAGTAGATGCTATATAGGTCCATCGGATCTTACATCAAGATCCGTGCTTTCAGATTTTCTTTTTTCTCTCTTAAATCTCAGTCGAGTGAGACATAGCCACACCATTAAACAGAGGATCGAGCGCCATTAATGGAGACCTTGGGAGAGAGGTGGACGGCATATGGAGGTCAAAGGGCTCTCCTCCCGATAAGCACGCGCAGGGGTCTGATCGCACGCCTCTCGTACTCAAATAGCTACCCTACACGCTGCCTCCTAGCTAATAAAAAATGGGGACGCGTGGTGGCACATAAATGGTAGTAACTAGAACGCCCATGGTTTCAATAATACTTGTGTTTCCGATTGTAACGTGACAGCACTTGTTCCAAAATGACTTTGTTGATTGTTAATGTGTGCGCCTTAACAAATCGGACTACAAAATTACCACAGCATGTTGGTGCCATGTCATGGCACCAAGACATATTACATTATTTTGATGAGTGTTTTGGATTTACAGGAATTAAAAAACTAAGTTTCTCAATGTTTCCATCCCAGCCACGACGCCCAGAGTTTTGAATTTCATTTCCATTTCTTGCATGGAACCTAGAAATTTACCCGAGGACACACATGTGATTTTTCAACCAACTTTGGTGCACTGGAACATGTCCTTGTATTTCAAATTTGAATTATGCACACAAAGGTGACACGTTCCCTCCTAGAACCATGAGCCTTCTTGAGAGAAGTTCTGATTTGCAAGAAGCTTATACCAAAATTTGTTCCTATTCGGCCAATTTTTTACCACGGCATGGTACTACCATGACCTGACACCATGCCAAGTTTCATGATTTTAAAACCAAGTTTCTCAATGTTCTCGACCGAGCCACGATGCCCAGATGTTTGAATTTTATTCTCATTTTTTGCATGGGACCTAGAAATTCACCCGAGCACACAAATGTGATTTTTCAACCAACTTTGGTGCACGGGAGCATGTGCTTGTAGTTCAAATTCAAATTATGCACATTAAATGACCAAAAACTCAATTAATGTGTAAATAAGGCCAAACGAAGCCGGAATAATTCCAAAATTTAACAGGGCACTCATGTAGTTCTATGTTGCCTTTGTAAATAAACTCAAGGGGGACAGCGTATATCCTTTCGCACTCAAAGGTGGCACGTTCCCTCTCAGACCCACGAGCCTTCTTGAGAGAAGCTTCAGCTTGCAAGAAGCTTATACCAAAATCTGTTCCTATTCGGCCAATTTTTTTACCACATCATGGTAGTACCATGACATGACACACATGCCAAGTTTCATGATTTTCATACGTGTTTTGGATCTACAAGAATTTTAAAACCAAGTTTCTCAATGTTCTCGGCCGAGCCACGATGCCCAGATGTTTGAATTCTATTCTCATTTCTTGCATGGGACCTAGAAATTCACCCGAGGACACAAATGTCATTTTTCAACCAACTTTGGTGCACGAGAGCATGTGCTTGTAGTTTAAATTTGACTTATGCACATTACATGACCAGACACTTAATTAATGTACAAAAAACGACAAACAAACCCGGAATAATTCCAAAATTTAATAGGGCACTCATGTAGTTCTATGTTGCCTTTGTTAAGAAACTCAAGGGGGCGGGCAGCGTATATCATTTCACACTCAAAGGTGGCACGTTCCCTCTTAGAACCACAAGCTTCCAAATTGGCCCAATTTTTTACCACAACATATTAGTGCCATGACATTACACTATGCCAAGTTTCATGATTTCCAGGCTAGTTTTGGATTTACATGAATTTAAAAACTAAGTTTCTTGATGTTCTCGGCCGAGTCACGATGCCCAGATGTTTGAATTTCATTCTCATTTCTTCCATGGGACCTAGAAATTCAACCAAGGACACACATGTGATTTTTCAACCAAATTTGGTGCACCGGAGCATGTGCATGTAGTTCATATTTAGATTATGCACATTAAAAGTCCAGAAACTCAATTAATGTATAAAAAGGCCAAACGAAAGTGAAATAATTCCAAAATTTAACAGGGCACTCATATAGTTCTATGTTGCCTCTGTAAAGAAAATCAGGGGGAGGCAACGTATATCGTTTCGCACACAAAGGTGACACGTTCCCTCTCGGAACCATGAGGCTTGTTGAGAGAATCTCCTGTTTTGCAAGAAGCTTATACCAAAAGTTGTCCCAATTCAGCCAAACATTATACATATGAAAACAGGGTTTAGATTATCCCGAACATCTCGCTACCTAGACCAATAATGTACTATGATTTGAATTCAACATAAAATGGATACAAATATTTGAATTGGAGAGCGTATGGTACATGTAGTTCATAGTGAAATCTGATTACTCCTATATGCATGTTTTTTGTTATCAAGATAATATTTAAATTATTGTATAACTTGACAACAATCATATTCAAATAAGGAAAATTTAGTCCATATGGTAGACGACAACATATATGTTCACATGGTGGAGTAAAATGTTCATATATGATGGAAGATCAAAATGTACAACTACATCAATTATAAACCGCAAGGTCACCTAATGATATAGTTGAATTCCCCATAACGTGGATTCAAAAATTGAAATTCGAGATCCTGGCATTTGTAATCATATAAAAAGGGACATTAATATTTCTTTTGGTGGGAATTGATTTGTTTTTTGTTGTTGTTAAGGGAAGTGCAAATTGATTTGGTACTGTGCAAGGTAATCTTGTTCTCCCAATTTTTTTTACATTTTTCTTGTAGTTTTTTCAATGGCATCTATAGCAATATAGTAAAAGGGGACATGACTCTCTTGTGTCTTGTATGAATTGTTTTTTTACATGTTAAGTTTGTTCTGCCGAACAAGGAATCCGCACCTTGTTATCCCGAAATTTTCAAGCTCGAGTATCTTTTGTCTCACCTGCTTTGAAACTCCCACCTCTTCAACCCGCGCCGCGCCTTGTTATCCCGAAATTTTGATGCGCACGAGAACTCCCTCCTCATCCGAAATCGGTCCCGCAGCCCAGACACACGAAATCCCCCTTCTACCCCTCAGCCGGAAATGAAGCTCCATGTCGCGGTGTCAAAACCGGTGGGGGTACGCTGGTAACTTACCCTACATTTCGGACAAGCGCGTCCCTAAGCTTGGCTCCGCCCTCCCCCTTCGCCCCCCCATTCGTACACTGAGGCCGCCAAAACCCGCGAAGTCCCACGCTGCTCCGTCGGCCTCCCGATCGCTGCCCAGCAAGAGACTCTTCCCCGACTATGTCGTCCATCGCAACAACTCGCCGTCCCTCATCCATCGCACTGGATGAGGATCCGTTGTCGATCTCGTCATCCCACCGGATCAGCAGCCCTGTCCTACACCTCCAAGGAGCTGCCCCGATGTTCGCCTCGTCTATCGCGCCACCTCAATCCCCAGAGTGTCGTCTTGACCTGCCCCGCCAAACCGCAGCACCCTCACCAATTCCTCCGATGAAGACGAGGCCAACTCGGCACCACCAAGGAGGTTCTGCACTCACCGCTGCATTTTATATTTTATTCGTTCTCACGGGGCTGCAGGTGCTCGATAGCGAGCAGACATGGCGAGTCTCCATCGACGGCGCCGTCACCGGCCACATCATCCATGATGTCTCTCCCCCCGTGTCGTTGCTTCCTCGGCAGCGACTTCCACAACGGCACTAGCTGCAGCTGCTCGGGCTCTCGCTCGCGCGGCTCTGTTCTTGCTGTCAGTCGCGCTGCTGCACTGCTCTTTCTTTCATTCATGTTGCTACTATGCTCATGCTCTCGCTTGCGCTACTGCTGCTGCTGCATGACCTCCGGCAGCTACAGGAATTGCTGCTTTAGCACTCACTTGCGGTGCTACTACACGACTTGCTCTCTGCTAGTGTGTTCCCTGCTCGAGCGTCTGCTGATTTAGATCACTGCTTCTCTACTACTAGTGCTCGAACACCCTAAACATCTATTGCAATTCTCTACTACTAGTTCAATCAGTTTCCACAATAAAATTCAGTTTCGACTGTAAAGTTCATTTTCTTCAGTTAAGTTCAGAGTGAACAGTACTTACAACATTTTTCGAAGCGGCCGTGGCACGGCCGATGCATTTTACATCTAGCACTTTTTGGTGATGTATTTTACATCATCTATTGCAGATGATATTAGGGTCCCACTTTAGATTAACGTTGTATGTCTTGTCCTGCTTCAGCCTCGTCGCCGTACACCTTACCAGAGCTGCTCCAACGATGGAACAGTCCATCAAAGTGGAGCAGTACCCTCGGCGTCGTTTCCAGAGACCTCAGATCTTCTTCCCCGTCTCCAACAGTCACACCAGCATCATCACCATCCTCCACGTCAAACCCAATGATGCTGAGGTCCACAAGGCTATGCCAAAGAGGTTGTACACTCGTCGCATCACTTTGTTACTCTGCATTCATGTTGATCCCTCAAGGATCCTTTGCTATGGAACTACTATATATTCATGCAAATCTGTTAGAAGGAGTGGAGCAAAGCAAAACTGGAGGATTTTTTCCTTTGTGGTCTCTTTCGAAGAAAAAACATAGGAATTTTATTCACTTGGACGTCCTTTTCAAATTAATATGCATGAAGAATAGAACTAATTGCATTACTGGCATAATAAGATTCTTATTTTTCTCATTTTCACGTGGTTTGACTTTAATTTGACCATGTTTCTCCATTCTTGTGTTCTTCCAATTCATGTGAACCAAACACCCAGGTTGACTGAAATCCTATGTTTCCAAATGCTCTGTTCTGCACGTGCATTCCTATCCTATTCTTGTGTTTTTCCTGTCCTTGCGTTTATAGAATCGTCCAATTCTAAGGAGCCCTTACCGATTTACTTCATTTTCAGATAGGCGTCAAAGAAAACTTTGTGTGTTATGTCCTACTCCTGCCGTGCCATCATCCACCCCACCTGAGGTGCACCATCGATAGAAGTGTTCACTGTAGCAGAGATCCCCCTGTAGACTTTCTTTCGCCGCCTCAGATCATCTTCCCCGTTGCCGGCAGCCACGCCAACTGCATTACCATCATCGACTGAGCAGATGAACCTAAGGACTACACAGTTCCGGAAGAGAGGTCGCAGTCTTTCTTGTTTTCTTACGTTATACATCGGTTATTATTACCTGCTACTTTATCGTTCAAACTTGAGTTTTGAAATGCCCATGGGTCTCATATCGAGCCAGCAACGAATAGTATTTGTCTACTATCTAGTTCATCTGGGGTCTTCTATGTGGTTCATGCTGGGTGGGCAACAAACAATAGATGATTCATTGTCTATCTTTTTAAACTAAAGCTATAATCTACCTGCTATCATTAGTTTTGGATCCATCCACTCGTTTGCTACCATCAGTCTTGATTTTTGCATGCACCCCTTAGGCCTTACAAAATCTAAGTATTTTTTATTATGCATGTCAGATATTGTACACAATCGTACTGAACATGTAGAGAAAAAGAGAAGACTGTTGCGTGGGAACATAATGTCATGTAGACGCTGCTCCATGGTGGGCGAAGTGCCCCCCCCCCTCCTGCATTTCCAGATTGTATTCCAGAGGAAGATAACTGTTCAGATGGGGATTCAGAAGGAGCCGACCATGCCTGTTTACCACCTGAGGTGTTTGCTCTAACCTGGCATGTTGATGTTGGTCATATCATGCATAAGGTGCCTTGCATTGCTTACATTATACATCTTATATGTCATCAGCTTAGTTTAGATTTGCTTTGGGTGAATGCCACATGTTTGGTTTCTATATCATACTCCCACCATTCCTAAATATTTGTCTTTTTAGAGATTTCAACACGCGACTACATACGGAACAAAATGAGTGAATCTACACTCTAAAATATGTCTATATACATCCGTATGTGGTAGTCCATTTGACATCATATACGTGAATCATGCAATGCCATCCTGTTTAGCCAGTCATCGTATATGTGAATTGTATTGTGTCATATTTTTTTCCATAATGTATTCCATTTGCCAACAATGTTTGTACATTCATGTACTCTTCCTGTGCATCAGCCATTTGAGTCGGTCATGGGAAAATCTGGAGTGAAAACAAGGTCTTCTGAGCAGTCAGTGCTACATGTCGATGCAGATTTCTTGCCGGTTACAGATAGCTCCTCAGAGGAGGATTCAGAGATAGATGACCAGTCGTATCCCCCCCCCCCCCGAGGTGCATGCTTTAACTTGGCTGGGTTATATTGCTCATATCATGCAT
>NC_041393.1:151033669-151080977 GCF_002162155.2 Triticum dicoccoides | reverse complement strand
ATATCATGCATATGGTGTCTTGCATTGCCATGTCATCTGCTTAGATTAGACATGCTTTGTGTGAATGCCTCTTGTTTGCTTTCTATATCAGATATGTGAATTATGCAATGCCATGTTTTTCAGCCAGTTATCATATATGTGAATTATGCACCGCCATGGAGCCAGGCATCATATATGTGAATTATCTCATGCCATCTTTTTTTTCATTACGTATTCCATTTGTCGACAATCTGTGTATATTGAACTACTCTTCATGTGTGTCAGCCATTTGAGTCGGTTATGGAAAATTCTGGAGTGAAAACAAGGTCTTCAGAGCAGGCAATGGTACCTGTTGAAGCATATATCTCGATGGTTACAGGGAGCTCCTCAGAGGAGGATTCAGAGACAGATGACCAGTCCTATATCCCACCTGAGGTGTATGCTCTAAGTTGCAATGTTTATATTTCTCATATGATGCATATGGTGTCTTGCATTGCTTAGTTTCGACATCATATGCACACTATTGAATCCCATCTGTTTAGTTTAGAGATCATACATGCGAGTGCCAGCTGCTTAGTATATGAATCAATTATGTCAATTATATCATGCCATCCTGTATACTTAGACAACATGTATGTGAATTATTTCATCCCAACCTATTTTAGAAAGACATCATATAGTTTTATCATGTCATCCTGTTTAGGTACTCATCATATGTTGAATTATGCCATTATATCCTATTAAGTTATCCATCATATATCTGAAACTGTGTCATGCTATCCTGTTTAGTTAGGCATCATATATGTGAAATTGTGTCATGTTGTCCTGTTTGTTTACACAACATATATGTGAATTACCAAATCTGTCTATCATACAATGTCTGTACGTTCAATTTCTTTTCTTGTTTATCAGCCATTTGAATTGGAGGGAGTGATGGCAGTATCTAAGGGAGCAAAAACCCGTTCTTCACAAAAGATAGTGCTACCCGTCGATGCAGATAGAACCATGGTTGTACTGGCCCACAAACTAGCCCCACCACACATAATCTAGACTCTTCCAGATTGCACACTTACACCGTTGGGCAAAGAACCAGCTACAACCCATTTAATCGCAACCCCAGCGGATAGTAACCCACTTCTAGTTGAAAAGCACCATGTCCACCACATAGTACCCCCCACACGAGCAGTTTGTAAAGCTACTGCAGTGCCCAAAGCACGAAGACCACCACCGCTAACCCAAACTCCATGTTTAAAGTAGAAGAGCAACTGTTCTCAGGTCAGATTCCGTAGCTATGGTCCATACTCCTTTGTTGTTGCATCACTATATTTACTCATACCAACTACTTTCGAATTTGAAGGATCCAATTGAAACTCGAATGGCGCAACAGGTATGTTTTAAACCTATTTCTTTAACTGGATTGCCGTTCTAACTTCTTGCTCTATGTTGATTTCAGTTTAAGTTGTATAAACAGTTATGTTCTCATGTGATGCACATTACAAGTGCTGCCAATGTTGTGTAGTTTCTCACACTTATATTCTGTCTATGCTACTGTGTCTTAAAAATATATGAGTTGAAGTGTGTCTCTATCTTGATTAGGGAACATAAACTAGAATGATATGGACAATACAGTGACCATAGTACATAGATATATGTTTGTTTCATGTTGTTATCATGTCCACCTTACTACTGAACCGGTTTACCAAAATGATTTTCATATACTACAAGCTAAACCTGTGATGTGTCTGGTTGTTTCTCTTGTAGTATGCAAACAGAATATTGGAGAAGAGCACCCCACTATGCAATGGTAGAGAAAGTAATGTAGATAAGGTTCAAGATAGTGAGACAACCCTGTTGGTCTCCAAGAAAGGTGATAAAAATGATTGTGTAGACAGTGAGAAAACCCCACAGTCCTGCGTTGATGTAGTGTTCGAGTTACTGGCCAGTACCGCTAGCACAAGCTCTTCAAACTCGCTGCCTGAATCACTTCGGATTCTTCAGTCTCAGCTACAAGCTGAAAGGCATCAGTCAGCTGTGTTGTGGCAAGAAGCCGAAGGACTAAGAAAGTTCCTGCAGAATTCAGATGCGTACTTTCTTATGCAACAGCAAGCGCTAGAGGATTTAAGCGCCAAACAAGATAAAGTTAATAAGCTTGCTAAGCATCTTGCCAGCATTATGGGTACCCAGGATATTGTTTCTTGAACTCTTCTAAAGTGGTTTCAGTTCTGGACTTGTTTTGCTGCGGCGTTTATATGCTGCTTTGTTCCCTATATTTGCACTGTGGCGAACTTTGATGCCCAGTGGATGTAATATGTGTAATAGCCATGATAGCCTAGCATAAGTTGCTTGCTTATTTATTTCCTTGTTGTCTTGTTTATTTGTTTGCTTGTAGTCAGTGCAGTTCTTTTTCTGCGGTTTGCTAGTGGCTGCAATAACCTATTTTTTTAAACTAGGCCACAATAACCATGGGTTAATATTTGCTGTAGTGACACTGGGCCTCCTATGGGTCGTAGAAACAGTGGGCCTTCTACGGGTCGTAGAAACAGTGGGCCTTCTACGGGCCGTAGAAACAATGGGACTTCTGCGGGTCGTAGAAACAATGGGCCTTCTACGGGTCGTATCATCAGTGGGCCTTATACAGGTCGTATGATCGATTGGCCAAACATGGGCCTTATACAGGTCGTATGATTGATTGGCCAAACATGGGCCAATAACAGACCGCATTATGGTCATAAACGGGCTAGAGTTGGAATCGTCCATTCATGGGCCGACCATAACGGGCCATCATTAATAGGCCATATTTGATGACGCTATGAAAACGGCCCAACGAATTAACAGACCACAAACGGGCCGACTGTAACCACGGGCTAAATTTGGCCCACAAGCAGAAAATGACAGTAATGGGCCATAAGTAAACAAATGCTGGAAATGAGCCCAAGAATTAATGGGCTCTGACAAGGACGAAAGATAACATGGGCTCGAAATGGCCCAACAGAATAATGGGTCGTTAATGGGTATAAAGTGATACACTGTTCATTACAGGCCAGTTTCACCACGGGCCGTTAATGGGTGTAAAGTGATACACTGTTCATTACGGGCCAGTTTCCCCACGGGCTGTTAATGGGCCAAGAGTTGCAAAGGGCCTCATATGAGCCAAAAATACGTCATGGGCCATACATGGGCCAGAAGTGAAAACAGGCTGGAATCATATTGGATGGCCCAGATGACGCTACTGGGCCAAACTCGGATAGGGCGTAACGGGGCTTGGGTTAGCGCGCTATAAATGGGCTATATGCGAACATGCCGTTAACAGGCTTTCCATGGGCTGACCTTTTCACAGGAATAGGCCTCTGTTGGGTCGTGCCACATGTCAACGTATCATAGGCGCCTTCTGGCCAATGAGTGGATGACATATGTCCCAACGATGAGCCAACACGTGCATGTCGGAACGCGACCCAGGTCGGACCACCTCAGCTTCCTCCCGTCTTCACCCCGGATGTGGCCTCCCTGGACGTTGTTGGAGTTGTCGCCGTACGCGATCTGGCCACCGTGCATGTCATCGGCGGCTGCAATCAGGCCTTGATCAGGCCTCCGTGGACGTTGTCGCCATCCGCAACATCGTGATCTACCTTTGTGCATGTCATCACCATCTGCAAGTAGGCCGGAGTTCACGTACCTCACGGCCATGCCACCGGACACTGAGACCTTCCAGCCTCTAGGTTTGTCATGTAAACCATCTAGTTTGCAGCAAAACAATTTAGTTGTTGTAAATAATTATTTGCAACGATTTAGATGTTATGAACTATTCATCGGCATGACCATAGTACGTCTAGTTTGATTTTGAATTGAGATATCATTTTTTTAAATTCTGCAGTGTTGGTAGTGAGGTTATTCAATGGAGGAAGAAACAGGATTTACGGATGCGCTCTTGTAGACGAGTGAGTGGTGTGGTAGCGATAGTGTTGGTCGTACTGATGAAGATCGCAGTACTAAAGATGATGATAGCAACGACAATGAATCATGGTCATCATACGGTAATTTACCTGAGGAGGACTTTCAAAAGAATTAGGATGGTGCTTGTAGTGAAAACGTAAGTGACATGTACAATGATTTCGTCCGACGAACTACTATATGGGTACTTACATGTGCATATGATTTTTTTTATGTGCAGGAGGATATTATTGCCCACAAGGAGGAAGAATCTTTTCAGGAATCTTTCACCAGTAACATAAGCCAGGTTCGGTCAAAAAATTTAGACGTCAGACAATTATAAGAAGTAAATAATGACAACTTACATGTGCTTATGTGTAATATTGTAGGTTAACTTGGATGGTTGGAGTGGTGATGATGGCCATTAGCATGAAGATGTACCTGATATGGACATTGAGGAGGTTGAACTCCAGCAACAGGCGCCGCAGACACATTGGAAGGTTATGGGTATGACCTTTGGATCACAATGGGAGGCTTATAGGTTCTACAATAACTACCAAAGAGTGTGGATTCGGTATTAGAAAAGATAAGGTGAAACGAGGGAAAGTTCTTTCCCACGATTCGGTACAGGCAGTACATTTTCTTGAGGGTAAGAAAATGGTAGAGTAAATTTTTAAACCCGGAGGGCCGTACCCGCAGGCTAAGACATGAGACTCGGTGCGAGTGTTGCACGCATTTGGTTGTGAAGTTGGACAAAGGACGTGGAGTATGGTTCATGGCGGCTTTCATGGATGATCACAACCATTTGCTAGGTAGACCAGACGAGGTGGCATTCCTATGGTCACATAGGGTGATAGGAGATCACCAGATAGCTGAGATCCTTGCAATGGAAGGAGCTGGGATCAGAAAGAATATTATCATCGACAACTTCATTAGCAGGTATGGTTCGTACGATAAGTGCGGGCTTGTGAGACGAGACGTCTACAACCTATGTTGCTGAGAGAAAATGAAGTTGATTGCAAAGGGTGATGCTGACATGGAAAACAACATTGTGAGGAGCAGAAAGGAGAAGGATATAGACCTCTTCTTTGAGTACATGCTCGATAAGGAAGGCCGGTTAAAGAGCATGTTCTGGTGCGATGCACAATCGCGGTGGGACTATTAGTTGTATGGAGATGAGACTGTGTTTGACATCACATATAAGATGAACAGATATGACATTCCCTTCGTCCCCTTTGTTGGTGTAAATTATCACTGTTGCACCACTGTGTTTGGTTGTGTCATTGTGTCTGACGAGACCGAAGTGACGTACGTGTGGCTGCTCCAGACATTCCCGAAGGCCAATTGACAGAAGAAGCCAAGGTCAGTCATCACAGATGGAGACGCTGCAATGATTCGAGCTATTCTGTTTGTTTTGGCGGATGTGTTACATCGTCTCTTCTCATGGCATGTGGAACAAATATGTAGAAGAACCTTAATTACAAGTCACTGAATGAGTTCTGGTCACTCTTGTACTACTCTACCTCTCCTACTAACTTTGAGGCGAGATGGCTCGATTTTGTCGGTAAAAGGAAGGCTGATAAAACAGAAGAGTGGCTGAATATGAAGTACAGGAAGAGGAGTCTGTGGGCAGCATCATATCTTTCAGATGGCTTTTTTCTACATCATATCTTTCAGATGGCTTTTTTCTTGGTATGCGCAGTAATCAGAGGAGTGAAAGCCTGAACTCTTGTCTTCACCTTCACCTGGACGACAGTATGACTATTGTTGATCCAGTAGTGCATTATGAGAACTGCGTAGTTCCACTACGTGAGAATGAGGCTGCTGCTTCGTGAGCTTGCATTGATTTTTTTTCCTTGAAGAGGAAAGGGCGATGCAGCAAATTAGAGATAAGTATTTCCCTCAATTAAGAACCAAGGTATCAATCCAGTAGGAGGCACAAGCAAGTCCCCAATATTTGCACCTGCACAAACTAACAAACACTTGCACACAACACGAAAAAGGGGTTGTCAATCCCTTCATGTGTAACAGCCCCAAAATGGTTATCAATGTTTGTACTGTTATTTCTTCCTGGCACTCATTTTCAAAATCTTTCCCTTGAGTTTTGCTGATGACTCTGAGACTTCTTGTAATTTCCAACCTTTCCAAACTTGCTCATGTCTTTTTCAGTGGGCAAGACCTCATTTGCATCATTTCAAACTCTCTTAAACCCTAATTCCAAATTTTTGGGATTTGAATATGCCCTTTGTGATTTCAAAGGGGATATCATTTTCCTTGGTCTGTTGATCATCCCATCTGTTCCCAGAGACCCTCCTATCCTTTTCAACCTTGGATACGCAAAAATATTGCCAAGTCCCACGCAATATTTTTGAAATGTGATTTATTCCTTTTCCTTCCTTTCTGAGGAATAAAATACAAAGGCATAGCTAGTCATCTCATAAATTCATGTGAATTGTTGGAGTTGATATTTATGCCTACTCCAAGCTCTGGCAAATATATTGGCCAAAATTAAATAAGGAAAATTGCATGTTCTTATTTAATGCCAATATTCCAATTCTTCCATTTTCTAAAGGAACTACCATTTTTATAGCAGATAAAATTCCCACATAAATTGTGGAGCTTTTCCTTGCTATATAATCACTAGTTCCATCTTTATCCCATGTTCCACAGATCAAAATTTTGGCACATGATCCAATGCAAGTTTCGGCCTTCTCTGAAATTTCGCAAAGGAAGTGCATTATTCCTAATTATATTGGAGCTGCAATTTGGCAGGGTGATTAACATTGATAAATAACCCATGAATACCAAAGATGAGCTCATTCCATTCATTCTAGCTCCCTGTGCAATTTTTCAAAGTTTTTGACCAGAATGTATCTTTGTGAAGGAAATACCTTCATGGAGTTTCCAAATGGGATAAAACTTTGTCATCCTCTCAAGTATCCCAAATAATTAGCCTCCACCTAAATTCACCTCATTTCATTGATCTATGTGAGCATAGGAGCAATTCTTGTTTTCTGTCCAAATTTTCAATTTGTGAAGCAAGTATATTTTATCTTGCTCCATTAAGGTTGAAAATATTCCCAAGCTTCTCTTATCTATATAACCCACCTACCCAAGAGTTTGGCTCATTTAATGAGCCAATATTTTCCTAGAATTTTAAATTTTTGGTCAGAAGTGATGCTCGTGAAACAAGTACCAATTTGGCAAGTCCATTTGGTATGATCTTTTTGGAGCATCTACATATGACCAAATCATGAGGATTTGCCAAGTTATAGCTCAAGCCAACACTCCTAGTGAGTGCTCCTTCCTCATTTGTTTTCTGGACATATTTTAGCAGTTGCAAAGCAACTATGTTAAATATTTGTCCTAATGGCCTCATAATTCCCAGGACCGTAGTCCTTGCTACCTTAAGACTCCCAGACATCCATTTTACCTTTTAACCTCTCTGGTTTTATCTCTAGGATGTTGCCAAGTTTGCAATAGCAAACTTGTGAAGCTTAGTTTACTCATCCCCCTTTGTCTTTGCCCGTTTCTTTACCGTGGTAATACTCTACCTTGGAGGGACTACACTGTAGACATGAGCTGGCATCATTAAAGAACCCAGAGCGCACCTTGTCCATGGTGACCATGAGAGCAGCCAGCTAGAACGGTGGTCTACGCACTGTACTCGTCGGCAGCGCTGCTCCGACCGGCTCTAGCCTCGCCATTAATGTCCTACAGTTCCCCCTCAGAGTCCTCTTCCCTTTGGACCGCTCGCCCCCTTTGTTTTCTTCGCTGGCTTGTTGTGCCAATGACCAAGCAGTGCACACCCGTGAGCTCGTCTTCTTCCTCGCCCCTGTCCTCTTCCTCATCTCGTCTCCAAGCGCTGCTCGTCTCCGTGACTCTCTGGTGGTCGTCCGTTTCCCCTTCATCGGCTTCCCGTGGCTCCTAGTGAGCTTTGGCCGCGCCTGCAGGTGTTGCGCCCATCGCCGGCGCACGGACACGTCACCTACCGCGTGCCACCTCGCCCCCTCCCTCTCGAGCTCTGCCCCGTGGCTATAAGTAGTGCCCCAGACCTCTCTCGTAGCCCACAACCCCTCCCCGAGCACTCATTCCTCCCCGGAACCCCTCTCCAATTCCCCCCATGGCCATGGCCGCCGCCTCGGGTTCCGCTTCATTCCAGCAACCCCGAGCGCCCCTCGCCGTTCCACCCCCACCAGCGCATTCCCCTAGGTCTGGCGAGCCTCCCTCTGGCCTCGGTCCCTCCTCTCCCTCACCGGAGTACCATATCCAGCCGAGCCCGAAGCCCTCCGCCGCTGCAGGCCCTGTTACTCCGACTACAGCGCTCCTCGATGGAAGCTGACACCATCCCGAGATGTGTCTCTCCCTCCTGAACATCTGGGAAGGTCGGTCATCGCGTGCGGTGGCCAGAGTCGCCAGTGAGCATCGTCAGGGCGGATGCCTCCCTCAGCCAGACGCGTGCCCGCGCGAGAGGCTACCTGGGGGTTGACCCGGCTCGCTGACCTGGCGTAAGTGGAGACGCCCCACGCTGGATACGCTTTCGTATTCCGAAAGCGTACTTCACCTTGCCTTCAGACAGAAGTAGGTTTTCAGCGAAAACATACTTCCTGTCACCTTCGGTCAGTAATACGCTTTCCTTTCTATGAAAACGTATTTTTCTTAGTGCGCTTTCTGTTTTAACCGACAAGGGCCTGTCTGTGAATATTTATTTTATAGATTAGTCCCTGTCATCCAAACGGCCGTATCTTTTCAACGACAACTCCGATTAAGTTGATTCCAACACTCACGTCCTTTGTTTGCCGAGCTCTTTTCGATGGGACTATTTTCTTTAGGTTTGCACATTCTGAAAATGCCCATTTTTCCCTTGCCTTAATTCAGCCCCTTTGAGAGAGAACCATTTTCCGGCAAGTTTTTTCCGCAAGTGGATCGTACCTTTTCCCGGAGTATTCCTCGACCCCCAGGCAA
The DNA here is from genome assembly GCF_002162155.2 of Triticum dicoccoides. NCBI lineage: Eukaryota > Viridiplantae > Streptophyta > Magnoliopsida > Poales > Poaceae > Triticum > Triticum dicoccoides. Next base: position 151,072,106 of record NC_041393.1, on the reverse strand, counting down.
GCCAACCTCTTATCATGAGCCCCGAACTTGCATGTTGACTTTTCTTGCACCTTGTGTGTGTGTAGTTGCAATTGTTTCTTATCGTTTTCGTTTGCAATTACTCCATTATGCTTAACATGCATGCTTGTGTTTTCATGATATCTTTTGCCATGATAAATATAATTTTGTTATTGATAATGCCATGTCACTCTCTACTTTATTTCCATGTCATCATTACAAAATGTTATGATGATTGTAATACATCGTTGATATGTGATGTCTACTACACAACCTTCTTTGTGTAGACGTTGTTGGGACTCCAAGTGCACAGGTTTGTAGGACAGTAGCAAATTTCCCTCAAGTGGATGACCTAAGGTTTATAAATCCGTGGGAGGAGTAGGATGAAAATGGTCTCTATCAAACAACCCTTCAACCAAATAACAAAGAGTCTCTTGTGTCCCTAACACACCCAATACAATGGTAAATTGTATAGGTGCACTAGTTCGGTGAAGAGATGGTGATACAAGTGCAATATGGATAGTAGATAAAGGTTTTTGTAATCTGAAAATATAAAAACAGCAAGGTAACTAATGATAAAAGTGAGCGTAAATGGTATTGCAATGGTAGGAAACAAGGCCTAGGTTTCATACTTTAACTAGTGCAAGTTCTCTCAACAATAATAACATAGATAGATCATATAACAATCCCTCAACATGCAACAAAGGGTCACTCCAAAGCCACTAATAGCGGAGAACAAACGAAGAGATTAAGGTAGGGTACGAAACTAACTCAAAGTTATCCTTTCTGTCCTATCTATTCAAGATTCCATAGAAAATAACATGAAGCTATTCTTTCCGCTCAATCTATCATAGAGTTCATACTAGAATAACACCTTAAGACACAAATCAACCAAAACCCTAATGTCACCTAGATACTCCATTGTCACCTCAAGTATCCGTGGGCATGATTATACGATATGCATCACACAATCTCAGATTCATCTATCCAACCAACACAAAAGTACTTCAAAGAGTGCCCCAGAGTTTCTAACAGAGAGTCAAGACGAAAACGTGTGCCAACCCCTATGCATAGGTTCATGGGTGGAACCGGCAAGTTGATCACCAAAACATACATCAAGTGGCACATGATACCCCATTGTCACCATAGATAAACACGGCAAGACATACATCAAGTGTTCTCAAATCATTAAAGACTCAATCCGATAAGATAACTTCAAGAGGAAAACTCAATTCATCACAGGAGAGTAGAGGGGGGAGAAACATCATAAGATCCAACTATAATAGCATGTCATACTTAATGAGTGCCCACAATTATAAAAGATGTCTAGGATAGTATATTTATATGTGAAATCTCTCTTCCTTCAATATTCTTTCATGAATTGTTCAAATGACTAATACAATGCTTGCTAACCTTCAATAAATTTACAACCTCTACTTCTTAGATGTGAAGTCATTACTCCCCATGGGATAAGCAAATGAGACATATATAATTTCAGATTTATGACAATCAACTCATTCAACAATTTACGCATAGGATATAAGTGAAGCGCACGAGTAAATGACAAACTACTCCAAAAAGATATAAGTAAAGATCAATGAGTAGCTAAATAATTACGTAACTATGTGAAGACTCTCTCTCATTAAAGAATTTCAAATCTTGGTATTTTATTCAAACAGCAAGCAAAACAAAATAAAATGACATTGCAAGGATAGCACAACTCATGTGAAGAAGCAAAAACTTAGGCTCAACCGATACTAACCGATAGTTGTTGAAGAAGAAAGGTGGGATGCCTACCGGGGCATCCCCAAGCTTAGATGCTTGATACTTCTTGAAATATTATCTTGGGGTGCCCTGGGCATTCCCAAGCTTGAACTTTTGTGTCTCCTTAATTCCTCTCATATGATGGTTTCTCTTTTTATCAGAAGCTTCATCCATAACAAACTCAACAAGAACTCATGAGATAGGTTAGTATAAACCAATGCAAACCCTTATCATTTTCTACTGTAACAAATCACTAAAATTATTATTCAACATTGCATACTAAATGCCTCCGCATATTTAATACTCCTATCCTCAAATAGAATCATTAAACAAGTAAACATATGCAAACAATGCAAACATAACAGCAATCTGCCAAAACAGCATAGTCTGTAAAGAATGCAAGATTCATCATACTTCCCTAACTCCATAAATTATGAGAAAAATATTACGATGTAGAAGATTTATCAGAGCTCAATATGCAAAAAGTTTCAACATTATAACAATCTCTGAATTTTTTAGGGAATTTTTTCAACAGTGGTAAACTTTCTATTTTCAAACAGCAGCATGTATACTAGCAAAATAAGCATGGCAAAGGCTATCCTTGACATTTTTATTGGAAATAAAGATGCAAAACATAAATCTAAATAACAGAAAGACAATACTAACAAGAGAAAATGATGATCCAAGCAAAACACATATCATGTGGTGAATAAAAATATAGCTCCAAGTAAAGTTCGCGATAAACAAAGACGAAAGAGGGGATGCCATCCGGGGCATCCCCAAGCTTAGGATCTTGGTTATCCTTGAATATTACCTTGGGGTGCCTTGGACATCCCCAATCCTAGGCTCTTGCCACTCCTTATTCCATAGTCCATCGAAACTTTACCCAAAACTTGAAAACTCCACAACACAAAACTCAACAGAAAACTCGTAAGCTCCGTTAGTATAAGAAAATAAATCACCACTTAGTTACTGTTGTGAACTCATTCTAAATTCATATTGGTGTAATATCTACTGTATTCTAACTTCTATATGGTTCATACCCTCCGATACTACTCATAGATTCATCAAATAAGCAAACAACACATAGAAAACAGAATCTGTCAAAAACAGAACAGTCTATAGTAATCTGTATCAAATGTATACTTCTGGAACTCCAGAAATTCTACCAAATTAGGAAGTCCTAAGCAATTTGTTTACCAATCCAGTGAAAAAAGTATCAGATCAGAATCACGTTCATGTGAATTAACAAAACTAATTTACTGGATGCAAAAGTTTCTGATTTTCAGCAGGATTAAGACAACTATCACCGTAAGCTATCCTAAAGGTCTTACATGGCACTTTATTGACACAAAAGCTATAAAACATGATTACTACAGTAGCATAATCATGTGGACACACAAAAATAGTAAGGATAAATATTGGGTTGTCTCCCAACAAGCACTTTTCTTTAATGCCTTTCTAGCTAGGCATCATGATGGCAATGATGCTCACATTTAGATATATTAAAACCGTGCACTTTCCCAGTCCTCATAGCCATCAGTGTTTCCGACCATCCGATCACCACTATTAGGGAGTTCTAGCCGTTTGATTAGCTCTCAATCCCACCTCAGGTCGCTCCGATCGATACAAGCGAGCGTTAACGTCTTGGGCCGCTGCTCTGGTGACATTTTTGGGCGTTGGGTATTAAATTGGGCAGGTCCCATTGCTCTGGCGAGATTTATCTGGCCCAGTCTCCACTAAAGTCAGCCCATGTAGCTGACTGGATCGAGATACCTGAACCACACCTGACACCTCACCCCTTCCGACCCCTAAAATGACCTTCTCTCGCGCCTCTTCCTCTCCTACGTGGATCTTGCCTTTGACGGTGGCGCATCAAGTCCCCACGGCTGCCTCTTCCTTCCACACGTGGATGGCAACAACGATGGTGATATATCAGTTTCCCCAAGCTCGTCGCGGCCCTCCCGCGTGCAGGCTCCAGGCGCGCGCACAGCATCTGCACCAGGGGTGGGAATGTCGGATCCCCAAGGAACCACAACGAGCGGCATTGTCCCGTCGCCACCGTCTAAGGAGCTCAAGGGCGACGAATCTAATACAGGTCCATAGGTAGATTGTTCTGTCCTTTCACGTTTTGCAATAAAATTTTGAGATCCAGGTTGTTAGTTAGATTGACCTGTTAGTTTGGAGCTTAACATGCATCTAGTTCGAGTCTTGGTAGGTGACCGTGAACTTGGAGAATGAAGCTTCGTACAAGAGCGTGGTGATGATCTTTAGCTTGGAAGTTCTCATACGTGTATTAACTCCATACAGAGAGGAAAGGCTGCATTCAGCTGATAGATCATGCATGAATTATAAACCATTTCCCATAGGTATATAGTATTTTTGGCATGATGATTTGAGTGTTGATTTGTACCTTGTAATAGGCTAATAGATTTAGTAATTACTTCTCATAGTAGCATTAGTCGTTCTGCTGCCATAGTCTATGTGGGAAGAGACATGTTTTTGTGTTGGCCGGCATTTTGATATTGCACCCCAAAGGCCTGGACACAAATAATGTGTCCTATTATCTCAGTAATGAAATCTTGGTTGATTCCAATTGAAAGCAATGTACATAGTATAGTTAGAAACTTGGTATGTTCTATGTATATTTTAGAAACTGCTATTTCATGGTTAGTCGTAGATACCGATATATCACGGAAAACATTTTTTACACTTTGTATAATTAAAAATAAGATTCAATCAGCACACAGGATGACCCATTTTGAAATGTCTTTTTAAGTCAAACAAGAAATATAAACTATTTGTGCCTCTCGCTGTTAATTTAAGACTTCAGGTTGGATTTTATCTCTGTAAGAACTGATCGCCTACGTGCTATAGGTATATGAATTTGTTTAGTACTGCCTTTTCCATTTTGACATACGAATGATTCCTTTCTTCTGTAACAGATTCGGAAATAGGAAGTTGCCCTTGGTAGATTTTTCAACCATTGTATCATTGCGTCATGATGCTTTGCAAGATAATACAACTACGATCAATATTCAGATGATCTCTTTCAGCTTAACAGGTTTGATGTTGAACAGTGCTATTTTAATATGAGATCACCTTGAACCTCTTATACTATCATATCATACACTGATGCGTTTTTTGGTTTTGTAATGTGCCGCTAATATTTCGACTTGTGTGCCTGTTTTTTTAGGTTTGAAATTTATTGGTCCTTTTTTTAGGATGATGTTTATTGTTACTAAATGAAGGTCTATTGGGATCCAAAGTATCATATTGGCTCACTGTGACAACAACGAATATCCACAAGTGTGGTAGGTTGTCCATCTCATCTCCAATTTTGAAAGTATATAAGTATTACTTCTTAATCAAACAAATGAGCAGACATGTGGTGTTTCCTGGACTTGATTTTCTATCTTGAGATGGACAATGAGATGTTTTTTTAACTGCAGTTGGACAATAAGATGTTGATTGTAAGTCTCGCCTGTTAATTCATAATGAGATCTCTGAATTTCTATTTTTTCACTTGATAGGTGATGTACAATGCTTTCTGGTATGAGATTGCATGTCAGCAAGTAAGCATGAAGTATCCAATAATTTATTTGCATCAGTCTCATCTCAATGATGTTTATTTTTTTATTATTCTGCAGATTTTGTCTTTATTTTCTCCATTCTTCCATTGCTGAACCAAATAGTCTAAACATATTGTTGAACATGCCTTGGCTGAAATAGCAAAAAGACTATTCATTACAAAGTTCCAGATGGACTCGATTGATATGGAGGCTCAGATGAGAACATTATATGCAAGAACGATCATATTATGAGTGTATAGTTTTTGCATTAGCTTTTTTGTGCTTTCCTTTTTCCAATACCCTGTTACTCAGGATTTGAAGAGCATGATGATTTGCGTGCATCTTCCCTTTAGGTGTCGCTAGGTATTAGTGAGGTTCCACATCAAACGTGAAGAGGATATTGTTATATCACTGCCCACCTTTATCTTATAAGATACACTACTTATTTTGTATTTACCTTGCAATTTTGCGAATCTACCACAATGATATGATCTTCTCGTATAAGAACATTGAAAGTAAGTAAAAAATGAGGTTATGGCATCATGATTCTCATAATCGCTTTTCAATTGTACATTTCCTTATTTTGCTCACAGTTTCTCTACTCAAGGTTTGATGAGCATGATAACTTCCAAGATCTTCCTTTTAGGTGTCGCAAGGTATTGATGATGTTTCACTTTCATTGTTGTAGAACATATGGCTCCTTTGAGATCGATCTTCCATGGCAATTTTAAAAAACTATGTGTTTTTTGGCAGCTTATCTTTATTGGTTATGCCTTTATAAACACTTGATTCGCTTTATGAACCGGTGGTCAGTTATCTTTATTGTATATTTCATCATATACATGATGTTACTTGCTATATTAGTTATGTTGTCCTCACTGTGAGATTTTCTTTTTGGACTTATTATTTTGCAACTAATTATAATCCTTGTCTGGATTCGTCCCATGAATGCCATGCACTCTACAAGAAATGGGCAGATGCACTAGGCTTGTCCAATAATTATTTGTTTTTGAATGTGATGGCCCTTTCTTAGATGCTTGTGAAGGTTTCATTATTCACCATGTATTTAATTCCAATGCTTATCATATGTCTTGGCATTACTAATTAGTTGTATTTACTATGTATGTTGTTGTACCAAGCTAATATGTATACTTCTATGGTTTTACCGACTAAATATGAGATATATGTCACTAATGTATTGTTATGTTTATGGAATTTTCAAATGTATCATGGGATTATATATTTATGAAAATTCAAATCATTTTATTGTACAACTGACGGGCGCGGCAACGCGTGCCATCAATGGTCTAGTAAAAGATAAGAATTGAAACATAACGGGAGCATCATGAAGCATGTGACTAGCACATTTAAGTCTAACCAACTTCCTATGCATAGGGATTTTGTGAGCAAACAACTTACGGGAACAATAATCAACTAGCATAGGAAGGTAAAACAAGCATAGCTTCAAAATTTTCAACACATAGGAAGGAAACTTGATATTATTGCAATTCCTACAAGCATATGTTCCTCCCTCATAATAATTTTCAGTAGCATCATGAATGAATTCAACAATATAACCAGCACCTAAAGCATTCTTTTCATGATCTACAAGCAAAGAAAATTTACTACTCTCCACATAAGCAAATTTCTTCTCATGAATAGTAGTGGGAGCAAACTCAACAAAATAATTATCATGTGAGGGATAATCCAACTGAAAACTAAAATCATGATGACAAGTTTCATGGTTATCATTATTCCTAATAGCATACAAGTCATCACAATAATCATCATAGATAGCTACTTTGTTCTCATAATCAATTGGAACCTCTTCCGAAATAGTGGAATCATCACTAAATAAAGTTGACACTCTTCCAAATCCACTTTCATATTCATCACAATAAGATTCAACATCCTCCAAAATAGTGGATCACTACTTCCTAAAGTTGACACTCTTCCAAACCCACTTTCATCAATATAATCATCATAAATAGGAGGCATGCTTTCATCATAATAAATTTGCTCATCAAAACTTGGGGGACAAAAAATATCATCTTCATCAAACATAGCATCCCCAAGCTTGTGGCTTTGCATATCATTAGCATCATGGATATTCAAGGAATTCATACTAACAACATTGCAATCATGCTCATCATTCACATATTTCATGCCAAGCATTCTATGTAATTCTTCTTCTAGCACTTGAGCACAATTTTCCTTTTCATCAAACTCACGAAAGATATTAAAAAGATGAAGCGTATGAGACAAACTTAACTCCATTTTTTTTGTAATTTTCTTTTATAACCTAAACTAGTGATAAAACAAGAAACAAAAAGATTCGATTGCAAGATCTAAAGATATACCTTCAAGCACTCACCTCCCTGGCAACGGCGCCAAAAAAGAGCTTGATGTCTACTACACAACCTTCTTCTTGTAAATGTTGTTGGGCCTCCAAGTGCAGAGGTTTGTAGGACAGTAGCAAATTTCCCTCAAGTGGATGACCTAAGGTTTATCAATCCGTGGGAGGCATAGGATGAAGATGGTCCCTCTCAAACAACCCTGCAACCAAATAACAAAGAGTCTCTTGTGTCCCCAACACACCCAATACAATGGTAAATTGTATAGGTGCACTTGTTCGGAGAAGAGATGGTGATACAAGTGCAATATGGATAGTAGATAAAGGTTTTGTTAATCTGAAAATATAAAAACAGCAAGGTAACTAATGATAAAAGTGAGCGTAAACGGCATTGCAATGGTAGGAAACAAGGCCTAGGGTTCATACTTTCACTAGTGCAAGTTCTCTCAACAATAATAACATAGATAGATCATATAACAATCCCTCAACATGCAACAAAGAGTCACTCCAAAGCAACTAATAGTGGAGAACAAACGAAGAGATTATGGTAGGGTATGAAACCACCTTAAAGTTATCCTTTCTGTTCTACCTATTCAAGAGTTCGTAGTAAAATAACATGACGCTATTCTTTCCGCTCAATCTATAATAGAGTTCATACTAGAATAACATCTTAAGACACAAATCAAAACCCTAATGTCACCTAGATACTCCATTGTTACCTCAAGTATCCGTGGGCATGATTATACGATATGCATCACACAATCTCAGATTCATCTATCCAACCAACACAAAAGTACTTCAAAGAGTGCCCCAAAGTTTCTACCGGAGAGTCAAGACGAAAACGTGTGCCAACCCCTATGCATAGGTTCATGGGAGAAACCCGCAAGTTGATCACCAAAACATACATCAAGTGGCACGTGATACCCCATTCTCACAACAGATAAACACGGCAAGACATACATCAAGTGTTCTCAAATCATTAAAGACTAAATCCGATAAGATAACTTCAAGAGGAAAACTCAATTCATCACAAGAGAGTAGAGGGGGGAGAAACATCATAAGATCCAACTGTAATAGCAAAGCTCACGATACATCAAGATCGTGTCATAGAGAGAACACGAGAGAGAGAGAGAGAGAGAGAGAGAGAGAGAGAGAGATCAAACACATAGCTACTGGTACATACCCTCAGCCCCGAAGGTGAACTACTCCCTCCTCGTCATGGAGAGTGCCGGGATGATGAAGATGGCCACCGCTGAGGGATCCCCCCTCCGGCAGGGTGCCAGAACGGGCTCCCGAGAGGTTTTTGGTGGCTACAAAGGCTTGCAGCGGCGGAACTCCCGATCTATCTTCTTATTCAATGTTTTTAGGGTACGTAGGCTTATATAGGTGAAAGAAGTCGGTCGGGGGAGCCTTGAGGGGCCCACAAGAGGGTAGGGCGCTCCCAAGGGGGGTGGACGCGCCCCCCTATCTCGTGGCTTCCTTGATGCTCTTCTTACGTGAACTCCAAGTCTCTCGGATCATATTCTTCCTAAAAATCACGCTCCTGAAGGTTTCATTCCTTTTGGACTCTGTTTGATATTCCTTTTCTTCGAAATACTGAAACAGGCAATAAAACAGCAATATGGGCTGGGCCTCCGGTTAATAGGTTAGTCCCAAAAGTAATATAGAAGTGTATAATAAAGCCCATAATCATTCAAAATAGATAATAAAATAGCATGAATGCTTCATAAATTATAGATACGTTGGAGACGTATCAATATGCTAGTACTTGGTATTGTCATGTTCTTTGTGCTATAGTTGTTCATTTGAGAAACGTGGTAGTTTACTAAAGCATTCGTATGTTGCATGCTAGTTGTTGCATTCATGTTAAAAATGCTTGCATGATGATTGATGATGGAGAAGTTAATAATATGAATTAATAACAAACCTCCTCTGTCATCGATGGGATCGAGTCATAGTGCCACCAAATCGAGCTTTTTCCAGTGCAACCACATTTTCTTGTTATGGGCAGGCCCTAACTTGGTCTATTGTCATGCCTCTCGCCGGTGCCTCCAATGAGGGAAGGTTATGGGCGCGCGCTACCCTGGCCTGGTAGGCGGACATAAGCCTTGTGTGCCTGGGTTTGGTTTTGAGATCATGTCCCCGTTCGGGACCGTTTTGCCATCATGTGGCCGTTTTGCCACAACGGTGGCCGTTGGTGTCTAGGGTAGACACGGGTCCACCCATGACTTAGCCCAGTGGGGAGTGAGTCGGAGTGGCCGGGAGAGTGTCATGGCAGTAGGACGGTTTTGTCGGAATGCCGTTGGTCCACCCGAATGGGAGTGCGAGGCCATGGATTCCGTGGTGTGGGTACAGTGTGCTACCTTTGCACAGTGTATTTAATCTATTGATAACCGCATCCTCGGTCATGGGCACAAGTTCGTAGTAGGTCACAATATCGGGTCTTGGTCGAAATGGAGGATAAACCTGAAATAATTAAGTTGATGATTAATAAACAATGTGATGGCTTGGACTAGGAGATAGTCGTGAGAAGTCACAGTGATGTCGATATGATCACGAGACAAGGTCTCGATGAGTGTTGAACCAAGAGTGGTTCCGTTTGTGATCCGTGAGTGATCACCGTTTAGCTACAAGGTAACCCGTTGAACCAAGCATGGTTCTGTTTCTGATTCGTGAATAATCACTGTTCGGTTGCGAGGCAAACTGTTGGAAAGAGAGTCCGAGGGACTCAGTGCACAAGTTTGGTTGCTTGCATGAGTAGTAAGCTGTTATTTGCATTTAAAGAACCATGGTAGTTCAGGAGATGATTGCATAAAGGTAACATGTTATGTCTGCATTGGATATGACCGGTAGTTTATTTCAGCATAGTTTCATGATGCCATGCCATGTTTTGATTGAACTTATGCCATGTTTAGATTATGTTATGATCAAGATGCTATGTTGTGCCATGTATTGCCGTTGCCATGTTAGAAGTAAGTTTGATATGCCATGCTATTACCATGCTAATAGATGACATGATGTTGTTCATGCAGTTTGATTTATGACTCTAGTTAATATCATGCCATGCTTAGTTTTTGCTATGAGATAGGTTGTTGCAGACGCTGGTTCTTGCTTTGTCATCTATTTGTTTGGATGCTATGTATTTGGTTGTCTTGCAAGTACATTCAATGTACTGACCTGGCGTGTCATGCCAGTTTTGTAGGTCGTACCCGAATTGTTCGCTTGTTTCGTCGTGCTAGGCCGTAATCTTGCCAGTCATGTGAGTTGTGGAGCCCAGCCAGAGTGATATGCTGCCAAACCAACACTTCTGCCGCCATTTAAATAGACTTTCGCCGCCATTTAAATAGCCTTAGGGCTATGCCAGAAGATTATATTCATCAATGATGTAATCATATACACATGTATTTGATGAATATTCTTGTGCCTGGAATGCTGTATCATGGACCTGTCGTGCGTCAGGTGTTATTCTAGGCTGACGTGTGAAGGCCCCCTGCTCCATGCGGATTAGGGTGCCACAGGACATGGTATCAGAGCAGCCAGGTTGGCATAGATTATCCTAGCATTAGATCACCGCCACCATCAACCCGTAATGACCCTAAGGGATTTGACCCATCCCTGGCATCAGGCATGGCCACTGTTAATCAACATGTGGCGTAGTCGGTACCGACCCATCCTCACCCTGCTGTCCCCGTCTAGTTATCCGTGGAGCGAGTAGCAACCCTATCCTTTATGGTCGGCCGCACCGCTTACCCTTCATCATTAAGGGAAAGGGGCCACACCATGCGGGCCTGTCCGGCATAGCTGCCTATAAAACCCTCTTTCCGCTAGCCGTATCGCTCACCCCTTAGTCAGCCATGTCCCTGCAGAGAAGCTTAGCTAGTAGCTCCCTAGCCATGACTAGTAGCTTCAAAACTTCCAAGTATTACACCCGCACCTGTGCCGTCAACCATACTGGCTTTCCACCCCTTCTTACCGAGATGCTCTCCAAAGCCTTTGGCTGTAAGGCTAGCCCCGATGACCTGGTCTTCCAATCGACACCCGTCCCTCACCTTCATTGCTTTGATGCAAGAGTGCACGTCAGCCTAGGCACTACAGTAGATGGCCAGCCTTTGGTTTTTTAGGGTAGAGCCATGCCTACCACTGATTTAGCCATTCAGGCCGCTGCTATGGAGGCTATGCTTCACCTCCGAACCAAGTTCCCGCATGTGGCAACAAGGCGGGAGTTCTGCTTTTTCCCCATTGTGGCAGAAGCAGGAATGCAGCCTTCTCCCGGTATCCAAGGAGATGACCCCACAATCGCTCGCCTGGTGCAGTATATCACTGCCCAGGGGATGATGATTTCAAATATGCTTGCCGAGTTTAGAACCATGGACAATGATGTGGTATGAGTCGTCAAGGAAGCTTACCGTGAGGCTCGTAAATTTGCATCTCAAGTCGTTTGCCCAATGCCATCCGAATCAGTGCTATCCTCTCAGCCTGTGATGTGGCCCAAGCCAAACATCATCACCCTCGACAAGGCTCTTTTACGGATCCACCAGCAGCATTTCTTGGATCGATTTCAGCCACACCTCTAGCAATAGAGCCCCAACCCATAGTAGTGTCGGACGATGAAGATGGAGATTGGCTCAATCTTCGTCCTCCAGGACAGCCCCAGCAAGGCCAGTCTTCTGCATGACACCAGTCACGCAGTTAGTGGTTTCTACTAGTAGGTCGGTATGTTGGTTCATCCCCGATATGAGGATACAACCATGTATCCTGGAGTGCGTAGTTCCATTTAGCGCGTAGAGCGTTCGTGCTTGTTGTATGCTGGTACTATTGTAATCAGTATGCTATGTTATTTTATTTCATGCTTTTGGTTTTTGTGTTGTTTTTGCTTGTCTCTCTGTCAAGCAGAAATGTTTGACAGGGTTGGCACTGTGTTGTTAACAAGATTTTAATCAGTACGACACATACACTAAAAACAACATTGGCTCGTTCCGAGTCTCTAATAAAATGCGCGCTGGTGTAGGTATATGTATACCAGGATTATATATACCCACTAGCATTAAAACACTTTAGTATGATTTGTCTAGTGTGTTTTTCTGTTGCATGTTTATTGCATCTGCCTATTTGTTTAGATTTTACTGCATACTGCACGCATACCCGGTTCACCCACGAGTACATTTGAGCAGTACTCGGGGGAATGCAAAGTCACATCTCCCTTTCTATCTGTGCATACCTCGTGTGCCAGATTTCCAAACCCAGAACCTCGAGGAGTCCATTTTCATCTGGCCATTTCTCGTCCCTGATTCTTTTTCGTGAACCCAATTGCATTTCCGGAGAAAGCACTGCCAGCTTTTTTAACTCGATCCATTACAACTCTCCGATACAGATTTCAACTCCGATTCTACATCAACACCTACATTTCGTGGAGAAATCCGCGAAATTTTTCCCGTGCCCTAGTTTGATTCCTGAGCTCGCGTAGCCACCTCACTCGCATCCGAACCCCATCACCACCACCTTCACCGTCTTGTGTGGCGCCGCAAGTCGCCACCACCACAGCATGCGATTACTCCGCCGGTGCAATACGACGGAGAATCAACCGTGGCGGAGGACCACCCCGTGCACCATCTTCTTCCGCACCTCGAGCCACCGCACCCAGCCGCGCGTTGTCTCGAGCCCGCTCGTTCCTGATGAGTATCTCCAGAAGGAATGACGAGCCGATCAGCATGCCCAGCAGAGCAGCTAGGAACCACCGCAGCGCCACCAAGAACACTGCCTTGCCGAAGGAGCTCGGCTCGATCCCTTCCAGACCAAAGAGGTAGTAGAGCGGCATTGTGTTTGTGTGTTGGAAGCGATTCACGCTGCCGTTTTTATAGCCCAACCCCGGTGTACGGTGAACAAGGTCCAGGAAACTCGCTCATCGCCCGATCACCAGCGTCCAGGAGGCGAATTCGCGAGCAGTGCCGACAGGGTGCTTGCCCGCGACATGAGTGCTCGTTGCAACAGCACCGTGCATGCCGCGCACTATGACACTAGGGTCGTCATCACCCTAGGAGCTAGATGCACGCTGCGCCAAGATGCACGCATAGCAGCAACACAGGAGAAGCAGCTAGCCAGAAGTATAAGAAGGAGCCTGCCAGTGGGCCCTGGACCCACGTGTCAGCAGGTGAATCCACTATTCACTGGGGTGTATCTAGCAAAAAAATCGAGAGTTTGATCTCGAGTGCCCCTAGCCGTGGATATAATCGTGTTTGCCCATGTCTCTCCCTGGGTGTACCAATCATCGGTGCCCCAACTCGTTGAAATTCAACCAAAGGGTTAAACCCAGAGGTTTTTCCCTAGAGTGGTTATCTTTTCTTTTGTGCGGTAACCCTAGGAATCTCGAGGACGAGATTCTTTTAAGGGGGGAAGCTTTGTAACAGCCCCAAAATTGGGTTATCAATTTTTGTGATGCTATTTCTTCCTGGCACTCATTTTCCAAATCTTTCCCCTGAGTTTTGCTGATGACTCTGAGACTTCTTGTCATTTCCAACCTTTTAAAACTTGCTCATGTCTTTTTGAGTGGGCAAGACCTCATTTGCATCATCTCAAACTCTCTTAAACCCTAATTCCAAATTTTTGGGATTTGAATATGCCCTTTGTGATTTCAAAGGGGCTATCATTTTCCTTGGTCTAGGATCATCCCATTTGTTCCCAGAGACCCTCCTATCCTTTTCAACCTTGGATATGCAAAAATATTGCCAAGTCCCATGCAATATTTTTGAATTGTGATTTATTCCTTTTCCTGCCTTTCTGAGGAATAAAATCCAAAGGCATAGCTAGTCATCTCCTAAATTCATGTGAATTGGTGGAGTTGATATTTATGCCTACTCCAAGCTCTGGAAAATATATTGGCCAAAATTAAATAAGGAAAATTGCCTTTTCTTATTTAATGCCAATATTCCAATTATGCCATTTTATAAAGGAACTATCATATTTATAGCAGATAAAATTCCCACATAAATTGTGGAGCTTGTCCTTGCTATATAATCACTAGTTCCATCTTTATCTCATGTTCCACAGATCAAAACTTTGGCACATGATCCAATGCAAGTTTCTACCTTCTCAAAAAAATTGCAAAGGAAGTGCATTATTCCTAATTACATTGGAGCTACAATCTGGCAGGGTGATTAACATTGATAAATAACCCATTAATACCAAAGATGAGCTCAATCCATTCATCCTAGCTCCCTGTGCAATTTTTCAAAGTTTCTGACCAGAATGCAACTTTGTGAAGGAAGTACCTTCATGGAGTTTCCAAATGGGATGAAACTTTTCCATCCTCTCAAGTATCCCAAATAATTAGCCTCCACCTAAATTTACCTCATTTCATTGATCTATGTAAGCATAGGAGCAATTCTTGTTTTCTGTCCAAATTTTCAGTTTGTGAAGCAAGTATATTTTATCTTGCTCCATTAAGGCTGAAAATATTCCCAAGACTTCGCTTATCCATAGAATCCACCTACCCAAGAGTTTGGCTCATTTCATGTAGCCAATATTTTCCTAGAAGTTTCCCAAATTTCTGGTCAGAAGTGATGCTTGTGAAACAAGTACCAATTTGGCAAGTCCATTTGGTATGATCTTTTTGCAGCATCTACATATGACCAAATCATGGGGATTTGCCAAGTTATAGCTCAAGTCAACACTCCTAGTGAGTGCTCCTTCCTCATTTGTTTTCTGGACATATTTTAGCAGTTGCAAAGCAACTATGTTAAATATTTGTCCTAATGGCCTCATAATTCCCAGGACCGTAGTCCTTGCTACCCTAAGACTCCCAGACATCCATTTTACCTTTTAACCTCTTTGGTTTTATCTCTAGGATGTTGCCAAGTTTGCAACAGCAAACTTGTGAAGCTTAGTTTACTCATCCCTCTTTGTCTTTGCCCATTTCTTTACCGTGGTAATACTCTACCTTGGAGGGACTACGTTGTAGACATGAGCTGGCATCATTAAAGAACCCAGAGCGCGCCTTGTCCATGGTGACCACGAGAGCAGCCAGCCAAAACAGTGGTCTACGCACTGTACTCGTCGGCCGCTGCTCCGACCGGCTCTGGCCTCGCCATTAATGCCCTATAGCCCTCGGCGTCCTCTTCCCTCTGGACCGCTTGCCCCCTCTACTTTCTTCTCTGGCGAGCCATGCCAACGACCGAGCAGTGCGCGCCCGTGATCTCGTATTCTTCCTCGCCCATGTCCTCTTCCTCCTCTCATCTCCGAGCACTGCTCGTCTCCGTGACTCTCTGGCGGTCGTTTGTTTCCCCTTTGTCGGCTTCCCGTGGCTCCTAGTGAGCTTTGGCCGTGCCTGCCGATGTTGCGCCCTCACCAGCACATGGACACATTGCCTGCGGCGTGCCACCTTGCCGCCTCCCTCTCGAGCTCTTCCCCGTGGCTATAAGTAGCGCCCCTAACCTCTCTCGCAACCCATAACCCCTTCCCGAGCACTCATTCCTCCCCGGAACCCCTCTCCGATTCCCCCACCGCCATGGCCGCCGTCTCGGGTTCCACTTGATTCCAGCAACCTCGAGCGCCCCTCGCCGTTATACCCCCACCAACGCATTCCCCTAGGTCCGGTGAGCCTTCCTCTGGCCTCGGTCCCTCCTCTCCCTCACCGGAGCACCATATCCACCTGAGCCCGATGCCCTCCTCCGCCGCAGGCCCTACTATCGGCTACAGTGCTCCTCAACGGAAGCTGACAACACCCGGAGATGCGTCTCTCTCTCCTAAACATCTAGGTAGGTCGGTCATCGCTTGCGGTGGCCGGAGTCGCCGGCGAGCGCCGTCGGGGTGGATGCCTCCCTCGGCCAGACACGCGCCCACGCGGGAGGAAGAAGAAGCCAGGCCGGGCGGCCCCACCTCCATGCGGGCCCCGCCAGTCAGCTACCCGGGGGTTGACCCGGCTTGCTGACCTAGCGTAAGTGGAGACGCCCCACGCTGGATACGTTTTCGTCTTCCGAAAGCGTACTTCACCTTGCCTTCAGAGAAAAATACGTTTTCGTTTTCTGAAAACATACTTCAGGTCGCCTTCTGTGAAAACGTATTTTTCTTAGTGTGCTTTCTGTTTTAACTGACAAGGGCCTGTCTGTGAATATTTATTTTACAGATTAGTCCCTGTCATCCAAACGGCCGTATCTTTTCAACGACAACTCCGATTAAGGTGATTCCAACGCTCACGTCCTCTATTCATCGAGCTCTTTTCGATGGGACTATTTTCTTTAGGTTTTCACATTCTGAAAATTCCCTTTTTTCCCTTGCCCTAATTCAGCCCCTCTGAGGGAGAACCGTTTTCCGGCAAGTCTTTCCGCGAGTGGATCGTACCTTTTCCCGGAGTATTCCTCGACCCCCAGGCAAGCCAACCACTTATCATGAGCCCTGAACTTGCATGTTGACTTTGCTTGCACCTTGTGTGTGTGTAGTTTTAGATGTTTTTATCGTTTTCGTTTGCAGATACTCCGTTATGCTTAACATGCATTCTTGTGTTTTCATGATATCTTTTGCCTTGATAATTAGAATATTGTTATTGATAATGTCATGTCACTACTCTACTTTATTTTCATGTCATCGTTATAAAATGTTATGATGAATGTAATACACCGTTGATAGGCTAGTACTTGGTATTCTCATGTTCTTTGTGCTATAGTTGTTCACTTGAGAAGCGTGGTATTTTATTAAAGCATTCGTATGTTGCATGCTAGTTGTTGCATTCATGTTAAAAATGCTTGCATGATGATTGATGATGGAGAAGTTAATAATATGACTTAATAACAAACATCCTCCATCATCGAAGGGATCAAGTCATAGTGCCACCAAATCGAGCTTTTTCCAGTGCAGCCACATTTGCTTGTTATGGGAAGGCCCTAACTAGGTCTATTGTCATGCCTCTCGTCGGTGCCTCCAACGAGGGAAGGTTATGGGCGCGTGCTACCCTATCCCGGTAGGCGGACATAAGCCTTGTTTGCTCGGGTTTGGTTTTGAGCTCATGTCCCCGTTTGGGACCATTTTGCCAAGATGTGGCCGTTTTGCCACGACGGTGGCCATTGGTGTCTGGGGTAGACACGGGGCCACCCATGACTTAGCCTAGTGGGGAGTGAGTCGGAGTGGCCGAGAGAGTGTCATGGCAGTAGGACGGTTTTTTCAGAATGCCATTGGTCCACCCGAATGGGAGTGCGAAGCCATGGATTCCATGGTGTGGGTACAGTGCGCTACCTCTGCAGAGTGTATTTAGCCTATCGATAGCCGCGTCCTTGGTCATGGGCATAAGTTCGTAGTAGGTCACACTATCGGGTCTTGGTCGAAATGGCGGATAAACCTGAAATAATTAAGTTGATGATTAATAAACAATGTGATGGCTTGGACTATGAGATAGTCATGAGAAGTCAAAGTGATGTTGATATGATCACGAGAAGAGGTCTCGATGAGTGTTGAACCAAGAGTGGTTCCGTTTGTGATCCGTGGGTGATCACCGTTTGGTTACAAGGTAACCCGTTGAACCAAGCATGGTTCCGTTTGTGGTTCGTGAATGATCACCGTTCGGTTGCGAGGCAACCCATTGGTAAAAGAGTCCGAGGTACTCGGTGCAAAAGTTTGGTTGCATTGCATGAGTAGTAAGCTGTTATTTGCATTTAAAGAACCATGGTAGATGAGGAGATGATTGCATAAAGGTAACATGTTATGTCTGCATTGGATATGACCGGTAGTTTATTTTCAGCATAGTTTCATGATGCCATGCCATGTTTTGATTGAACTTATGCCATGTTTAGATTATGTTATGATCAAGATGATATGCCATGCCATGTTTTGCCATTGCCATGTTAGAAGTAAGTTCGATATGGCATGCTATTGTCATGCTAATAGATGCCATGATGTTGTTCATTCTTAGTTTGATTTATGACTCTAGTTAATGTCATGCCATGCTTAGTTTCTGCTATGAGATAGGTTGTTGCAGACGCTGGTTCTTGCTTTGTCATTTGTTTGTTTGGATGCTATGTATTTGGTTGTCTTGCAAGTACATTCAATGTACTGACCTGGCGTGTCATGCCAATTTTGTAGGTTGTACCCGAATTGTTCGCTTGTTCCGTCGTGCTAGGCCGTAATCTTGCTAGTCCTGTGAGTTGTGGCGCCCAGCCAGAGTGATATGCTGCCAAACCAAGACTTCCACCGTCATTTAAATAGACTTCCGCCGCCATTTAAATAGCCTTAGGGCTATGCTAGAAGATTATATTCATCACTAATGTAATCATATACACATGTATTTGATGAATATTCTTGTACATGGAATGTTGTATCATGCACCTGTCGTGCGTCAGGTGTTATCCTAGGCTGACGTGCAAAGGCCCCCTGCTCCATGCGAATCGGGGTGCCACATCACGGTCACTAGAAAGAGTGAGATCTGATAGAGATAGGTATAAAAGATAAATAAAAGGTAAAAGTAAATAAATTGTAGCAAGGTATTTTGGGTTTTTTGTTTTATAGATCTGAAAATAATATGGTAAAAATAGACCCGGGGGCCACAGGTTTCACCATAGGCTTCTCTCTTGAAGAAAGCATATGGTGGGTGAACAAATTACTGTTGAGCAATTGATAGAAAAGCACATAGTTATGACGATACCTAAGGCAATTATCATGAATATATGCATCACGTCTGTGACAAGTAGAACGAAACGATTCTACATCTACTACTATTTCTCCACACATTGACCTCTATCCAAGATGCATCTAGTGTATTAAGTTAACAAGAACGGAGTAACGCCTTAAGAAAGATAACATGATGTAGAGAGATAGATCCAAACAATATGGTCAAAACACCATATTTTTATCCTTAATGGCAACAATACAATACGTGCTTCACTACCCCTACTGTCATTGGGTGAGGACACCACAAGATTGAACCCATCACAAAGCACCTCTCCCATTGCAAGATAGATCAATCTAGTTGGCCAAACCAAATCAATAGACCGGAGAGAAATACAAAGCTATCTTAATCATGCATAAAAGAGTTCAGAGAAGACTCAAATAATATTCATAAATAATCTAATCATAAACCCACAATTCATCGGATCTCAACAAACACACCGCAAAAGAAGATTACATAGAATAGATATCCAAGAACATCGAGGAGAACATTGTATTTAAGATCAAAAAGAGAGAAGAAGCCATATAGCTACTAGCTATGGACCCTTAGGTTCGTGGTAAACTACTCATACATGATTGGAAGGGCAGCAAGGTTGGTGTAGAGGCCCTCCGTGATCGAATCCCCCTCCGGCAGAGTGCCAGAAAAGGCCCCAAGATGGGATCTCATGAGGTCAGAAGCTTGTGGCAGAGGAAAAGTATTTTTTGCGTGCCCCCGGTGTACAGGGAATATTTGGGTATTTATAGAGCTGAGCTTAGGGTTAGGGGAGCTACGAGGGTCCCACAAGTCTTGGGGGCGCGCCCCTAGGGCTTGTGGCCCTCTCGTGGCTCCTCTGGCCTCCTCTCGAAGCTTCATGGTTGTCTTCTGGTCCAAGAAAAATCCTCAAAAAGTTTTGTTCTATTTGGACTCCATTTGGTATTGATTTTCTGTAAAAGACAAGAACAAGGAAAAAACAACAATTGGCACTGAGCACTAGGTTATTAGGTTAGTCCCAAAAATGATATAAGATAGCATATTGATGCATATAAAACATCCAAGATGGATAATATAATAGTATGGAACAATAAAAAAATATACATTGGAGACGTATCAGAGGCGCATGATGACTGTCATTCTAACCAGTGAGTACCTGATGTCGCTTGAACTACGTTGGTATTTCCCCAAAGAGGAAGGGCACATCTACGGTAGGTATTTCCCTCAGTTATGAAACCAAGGTAACAATTCAGTAGGAGAACCAAGCAACACTATGTAAATGGTACCTGCACACAGAGAACAAATACTTGAACCTGACGCGTAAGAGGGGTTGTCAATCCCTCTCGATCGAGTAAAAGATTGGTAAATAGATAGATTGGTAGATGCAAATAGAATATTGGCAAATAAATTCAGCGAGATATTTTTGGGTTTTCGATATTGTAGATCTGAAAATAAAAGATGCAAATAAAGAAAAGGCAAATAGAAATGTAGACCTGAAAATATATCATGGGAAAATAGACCAGGGGCCGTAGATTTCACTAGTGGCTTCTCTCAAGAAAATAGCACACGGTGTGTAAACAAATTACTGTTGGGCAATTGATATAATATCAAATAATCATGATGATATCCAGGCAATGATCATTATATAGGCATCACGTCCAAGATTAGTAGACCGACTCCTGCCTGCATCTACTACTATTACTCCACACATCGACTGCTATCCAGCATGTGTCTAGTGTATTAAGTTCATGGAGAAATGGAGTAATGCAATAAGCACGATGAAGTGATGTAGAAGAGATCTATTCATGCAGGAATAGCCCCCATCTTGTTATCCTTCTGTCACTGGGATAGAACACCGCACAATTGAACCCATCACAAAGCACCACTTCCCATGGCAAGAAAATTGATCTAGTTGGCCTAACTAAACCAAAGATTTGAATACGAGGCTATAAGTAACACTACAAAAAAAAATACACTTCCGTGATGATACGTGTTTGTCACAGTAGGTCGCATTTTTTGTCATGCATGTACATCCATGACAAATTTATGACAGAATCAAGATAGTCATACCTGTGCTGTCGTAGAAGTGTTCCATGACATTACCAAAATTATCATCGATAAATCGCGCGTCACAGAAGTGCTTTCATCAAGGGTGACCGACACGTGGCATCCACTGTAACGGAACGCCGTTGAGCTATCGGGTCGGGTTTTGGATCCAATAACCCGTTAACAGCCCCGACCAATGGGGAGTTTCCACGTGTAAAATCATCATTGGCTGGAGGAAACACGTGTCGGCTCGTTGTTAGGACAGATGTCATCCACTCATTGGACAGAAGGTGCCTATGATACGTCGACACATGGCATGGCCCAACAGAGGCCCATTCCTGTGAAAAGGTCGGCCCGTTTGACTTGGTCAAAAGGTGACGGGCCGGCCCATGGAAAGCCTGTTAACGGCCTGTTCGCATATAGCCCATTTACAGCCCGCTAACCCAAGGCCCGTTACGCCCTATCCGAATTAGGCCCAGTAGCGTCATCTGGGCCATCCAATATGATTCCAGCCCATTTTCACTTCTGGCCCATGTATGGCCCATGACATCTTTCGGCCCATATGAGGCCCTATGTAACTCTTGGCCTATTAACGACCCGTGGTGAAACTGACCCGCAATGAACAGTGTATCACATTAGACCCATTAACGGCCCGTGGTGAAACTGGCCCGTAATGAATAGTGTATCACTTTATACCCATTAAGGGCTCGTTATTCAGTTGGGCCGTTTTCGGCCCATGTTATCTTTCGGCCTTCTCAGAGCCCATTTATTCTTGGGCTCATTTCGAGCATTCGTTTACTTACGGCCTGTTACTGTCATTTTCTGCTTGTGGGCCAAATTCAGCCCGTGGTTACAGTCGGCCCGTTTGTGGTCTGTTAATACATTGGGCCGTTTTCATAGCATCGTCAAATACAGCCTATTAACGATGGCCCGTTATGGTCGGCCCATGAATGGACGATTCCAACTCTAGCCCGTTTACGGCCATAATGCGGCCTGTTATTGGCCCATGTTTTGCTAATCGATCATACGGCCCGTATAAGGCCCATTGATGATACGACCCATAGAAGGCCCATTGTTTCTACGGCCCGTAGAAGGCCCAATGGTTCTACGACCCGTAGAAGGCCTACTGTTTCTACGGCCTGTAGAAGGCCCACTATTTCTACGGCCCGTAGGAGGCCTAGTGTCACTACAGTAAATATTAGCCCATGGTTATTGTGGCCTAGTTTTTTAGGTTATTGCGGGCACTAGCAAACCGCGGAAAAAGAACTGCACTGACTACAAGCAAACAGATAAACAAGACAACAAGGAAATAAATAAGTAAGCAACTTATGCTAGGCTATCACGGCTATTACACATATTACATCCACTGGGCATCAAAGTTCACCACCAGTGCAAATATAGGGAACACAACAACATATAAACGCCGCAGCAAAACAAGTCCAGAACTGAAACCACTTCAGAAGAGTTCAAGAAACAATATCCTGGGTACCCATAATGGTGGCAAGATGCTTAGCAAGCTTATTAACTTTCTCTTGTTTGGCGCTTAAATCCTCCAGCGCTTGCTGTTGCACAAGAAAGTACGCATCTGAATTCTGCAGGGACTTCCTTAGTCCTTCAGCTTCTTGCCGCAGCACAGTTGACTGATGCCTTTCAGCTTGTAGCCGACACTTTAGAAGCCGAAGTGATTCAGGCAGCAAGTTCGAAGAGCTTGTGCCAGCGGTACTGGCCAGTAACTCGAACACTACATCAACGCAGGACTATGGGGTTTTCTCACTGTCTACAAGATTGTTTTTATCACCTTTCTTAGAGACCAACAGGGTTGTCTCACTATCTTGAACCTTATCTGCATTACTTTCTCTACCATTGCATAGTGGGGTGCTCTTCTCCAATATTCTATTTGCATACTACAAGAGAAACAAGCAGACACATCACAGGTTTAGCTTGTAGTATACCAAACTCATTTTGGTAAACCGGTTCAGTAGTAAGGTGGACAGGATAACAACATGAAACAAACATATATCTATGTACAATGGTCACTGTATTGTCCATATCATTCTAGTTTATGTTCCCTAATCAAGATAGAGACACAGTTCAACTCATATATTTTTAAGACACAGCAGCATAGACAGAATATAAGTGTGAGAAACTACACAGCATTGGCAGCACGTGTAATGTGCATCACATGAGAACATAACTGTTTATACAACTTAAACTGAAATCAACATAGAGCAAGAAGTTAGAACAACAATCCAGTTAAAGAAATAGGTTTAAAACATACATGTTGCGCCATTGGAGTTTCAATTGGATCCTTCAAATTCGAAAGTAGTTGCTATGAGTAAATACAGTGATGCAACAGCAAAGGAGTATGGACCATAGTTACGGAATCTGACATGAGAACAGTTGCTCTTCTGCTTTAAACGTGGAGTTTGGGTTAGCTGTGGTGGTCTTCGTGCTTTGGGCACTACAGTAGCTTTACAAACTGCTCGTGTGGGGGTACTCTATGGTGGACATGGTGCTTTGTCAACTATAAGTGGGTTACTATCCGCTGGGGTTGCGGTTAGATGGGTTGTAGATGTTCTCTGCCCAACGGTGTAAGTGTGCAATCTGGAAGAGTCTCGATTATGTGTGGTGGGGCTAGTTTGTGGGCCAGTACAACCATGGTTCTATCTGCATCAATGGGTAGCACTGTCTTTTGTGAAGAACGGGTTTTTGCTCCCTTAGATACTGCCATCACCCCCTCCAATTCAAATGGCTGATAAACAAGAAAAGAAATTGAATGTACAGACATTGTATGATAGACAGATGTGGTAATTCACATATATGTTGTCTAACCAAACAGGACAGCATGACACAATTTCACATATATGATGCCTAACTAAATAGGATAGCATGACACAATTTCAGATATATGATGGATAACTTAACAGGATATAATGGCATAATCCAACATATGATGAGTACCTAAACAGGATGACATGACAAAACTATATGATGTCTTTCTAAAATAGGTTGGGATGAAATAATTCACATACATGTTGTCTAAGTATACATGATGGCATGATATAATTGACATAATTGATTCATATACTAAGCAGCTAGCACTCGCATGGATGATCTCTAAACTAAGCAGATAGAATTCAATATTGTGCATATGATGTCTAAACTAAGCAATGCAAGACACCATATGCATCATATGAGAAATATAAACATTGCAACTTAGAACATACACCTCAGGTGGGATATAGGACTGGTCATCTGTCTCTGAATCCTCCTCTGAGGAGCTCCCTGTAACCATCAAGATATATGCTTCAACAGGTACCATTGCCTGCTCTGAAGACCTTGTTTTCACTCCAGATTTTTCCATAACCGGCTCAAATGGCTGATACACATGAAGAGTAGTTCAATATACACAGATTGTCGACAAATGGAATACGTAATGAAAAAAAAGATGGCATGAGATAATTCACATATATGATGCCTGGCTCCATGGCGGTGCATAATTCACATATATGATAACTGGCTGAAAAACATGGCATTGCATAATTCACATATCTGATATAGAAAGCAAACAGGAGGCATTCACACAAAGCATGTCTAATCTAAGCAGATGGCATGGCAATGCAAGACACCATAGGCATGATATGAGCAATATAACCCAGCCAAGTTAGAGCATGCACCTCGGGGGGGGGGGGAATACGACTGGTCATCTCTCTCTGAATCCTCCTCTGAGGAGCTATCTGTAACCAGCAAGAAATCTACATCGACAGGTAGCACTGACTGCTCAGAAGACCTTGTTTTCACTCCAGATTTTCCCATGACCAACTCAAATGGCTGATGCACAAGAAGAGTAGATGAATGTATAAACATTGTTGACAAATGGAATACATTATGGAAAAAAATATGGCACGATACAATTCACATATACGATGCCTGGTTAAACAGGATGGCATTGCATGATTCACGTATATGATGCCTGGCTAAAGAAGATGGCATTGCATAATTCCCATATACTCCCTTCCTTCCTAAATATATGTCTTTTTAGAGATTTCAAATGGACTACCACATACGGATGTATATAGACATATTTTAGAGTGTAGATTCACTCATTTTGTTCCGTATGTAGTCACTTGTTGAAATCTCTAAAAAGAAAAATATTTAGGAATGGTGGGAGTATGATATAGAAACCAAATAGGTGGCATTCACACAAAGCAAATCTAAACTAAGCTGATGACATATAAGATATATAATGTAAGCAATGCAAGGCGCCATATGCATGATATGACCAACATCAGCATGCCAGATTAGACCAAACACCTCAGGTGGTAAACAGGCATGGTCGGCTCCTTCTGAATCTCCATCTGAACAGTTATCTTCCTCTGGAATACAATCTGGAAATGCAGGAGAGCTGGGGGGCACTTTGCCCACCATGGAGCATCATTTGCATGACATTATATTTGCACGTAACGGTCTTCTCTTTTTCTCTACATGTTCAGTATGATTGTGTACAATATCTAACATGCATAATAAAAAAATAGTTAGATTTTGTAAGGCCTAAGGGGTGCATGCAAAAATCAAGACTGATGGTAGCAAACGAGTGGATGGATCCAAAACTAATGATAGCAGGTAGATTATAGCTTCAGTTTAAAAAGATAGACAATGGATCATCTATTGTTTGTTGCCCACCCAACATGAACCACATAGAAGACCCCAGATGAACCAGATAGTAGACAGATACTATTCGTTGCTGGCTTGATATGAGACCCATGGGCAATTCAAAACTCAAGATTGAACGAGAAAGTAGCAGGTAATAATAACTGATGTATAACATAAGCAAACATGAAAGACTGCGACCTCTCTTCCGGAACTGTGTAGTCCTCAGGTTCATCTGCTCAGTCGATGATGGTAATGCAGTTGGCGTGGCTGCCGGCAACGAGGGATCTCTGCTGCAGCGAACGCTTCTGTCGATGGTGCACCTCAGGTGGGGTGGATGACGGCACGGCAGGAGTAGGACATAACACACAGAGTTTTCTTTGACGCCAATCTGAAAATGAAGTAAATCTGTAAGGGCTCCTTAGAATTGGAGGATTCTATAAATGCAGGGACAGGAAAACACAGGAATAGGATAGGAATGCACGTGCAAAACAGAGCATTTGGAAACATAGGATTTCAGTCAACCTAGGTGTTTGGCTCACATGAATTGGAAGAACAGAGGAATGGATAAACAAAGTGATGCGGCGACTGTACAACCTCTTTAGCATAGCCTTGTGGACCTCAGCATCATTGGGTTGGACGTGGAGGATGGTGATGATGCTGGTGTGACTGTCGGAGGCCGGGAAGAAGATCTGAGGCCTCTGGAAATGGCATCGAGGGTACTGCTCCGCTGTGATGGACGGTTCCGTCGTTGGAGCAGCTCCGCTAAGGTGTACGACATTGAGGCTGAAGCATGACAAGACAGACAACTTTAATCTGAAGTGGGACCCTAATATCATCTGCAATAGATGATGTAAAATACATCACCAAAAAGTGCTAGATGTAAAACGCATCAGCCACGCCACGGCCGCTCCGACAGATGTTATAAGTACTGTTCACTCTGAACTTAACTGGAGAAAATGAACTTCACAGTCGAAACTGAATTTTACTATCGAAACTGATTGAACTAGTAACAGAGCATTGCAATAGATGTTTAGGGCGTTCGAGCACTAGTAGCAGAGAAGCAGTGATCTAAATCAGCAGACGCTCAAGCAGGAAACGCACTAGCAGAGAGCAAGTCGTGCAGTAGCACCGCGAGCGAGTGCTAAAGCAGGAACTCCTGTAGCTGCCGGAGGTCGTGCAGCAGCAGCAGCAACGCAAGCGAAAGCAAGAGCAGAGCAGTAGGACGAACAAAAGCAGGAGCAGTGCAGCAGCGCGACCGACAGCAAGAACAGAGCTGCAGCGCGAGCGAGAGCCGGAGCAGCTGCAGCTAGTGCCGTTGTGGAAGTAGCCGCTGAGGAAGCAACAACATGGGGGAGAGACGCCATGGATGATGTGGCCGGCGACGGCGCCGTCGATGGAGACGCCATGTCTGCTCGGTATCGAGCACCGGCAGCCCGGTGAGATCGAATAAAAGATAAAATGCAGCGGTGAGTGCAGAACCTCCTTGGTGGCGCCGAGTTGGCCTCGGCTTCATCGGAGCAATTGGTGAGGGTGTTGTGTTTCCGGTGGGGCAGGTCAAGACGGTGCTGTGGGGATTGAGGTGGCACGATAGACAAGGCGAATGTCGGGGCAGCTCCTTGGAGATGGAGGACGGGGCGGTTGATCCGGCGGGACGACGAAATCGACAACGGATCCTCATCCGGTGCGGTGGATGAGGGACGGCGAGCTGTTGCGGTGGACGACGTACTCGGGGAAGAGTCTCCGTTTGGGCGGCGGTCGCGAGGCCGACGGAGGAGCGTGGGGTTTCACGGGTTTTGGCGGTTTTGGCGGCGTCGGTGTACGAAGGGGGGGCGAAGGGGGAGGGGGAGCCAAGCTTAGGGACGCGCTTGTCCGAAATGTAGGGTAAATTACCAGCGTACCCCCACCAGTTTTGACACCGCGACGTGGAGCTTCATTTTCGGCTGAGGGGTAGAAGGGAGATTTCGCGTGTCTGGGCTGCGGGAGCAATTTCGGATGAGGAGGGAGTTCTCGCGCGCATCCAAATTTTGGGATAACAAGGCACGGCACGGGTTGAAGAAGCGGGAGTTTCAAAGCAGGTGAGACAAAAGATACTCGAGCTTGAAAATTTCAGGATAAAAAGGTGTGGATTCCTTGTTCGGCAGAACAAACTTAACGT
The DNA here is from genome assembly GCF_002162155.2 of Triticum dicoccoides. Classification (NCBI taxonomy): domain Eukaryota; kingdom Viridiplantae; phylum Streptophyta; class Magnoliopsida; order Poales; family Poaceae; genus Triticum; species Triticum dicoccoides. The sequence continues at coordinate 151,043,949 of NC_041393.1, read as the reverse complement.
GTAAAAAAAATCATACAAGACACAAGAGAGTCATGTCCCCTTTTACTATATTGCTATAGATGCCATTGAAAAAACTACAAGAAAAATGTAAAAAAATCGGGAGAACAAGATTACCCTGCACAGTACCAAATCGATTCGCACTTCCCTCAACAACAACAAAAAACAAAGCAATTCCCACCAAACAAAGAGTAATGTCCCTTTTTATATGATTACAGATGCCATGATCTCGAATTTCAATTTTCGAATCCACGTTATGTTGAATTTGAATATATCATTAGGTGACCTTGCGGTTTATAATTGATGTAGTAGTACAGTTTGATCTTCCATCATATATGAACATTTTACTCCACCATGTGAACATATATATTGTCGTCTACCATATGGACTAAATTTGAATCAATTTTCCTTATTTGAATACGATTGTTATCAAGTTATACAATAATTTAAATAGTATCTTGATAACAAAAAGACATGCATATAGTAGTAATCATATTTCACTATGAACTGCATGTACCATACGCTCTCCAATTCAAATATTTGTATCCATTTTATGTTGAATTCAAATCATAGTACATTATTGGTCTAGGTGGCGAGATGTTCGGGATAATCTAAACCCTGTTTTCATATGTATAATTTTTGGCCGAATTGGGACAAGTTTTGGTATAAGCCTCTTGCAAAACTGTAGATTCTCTCAACAAGCCTCGTGGTTCCGAGAGGGGACATGTCACCTTTGTGTGCGAAACGATATACGCTGCCTCCCCCGTGATTTTATTTACAGAGGCAACATAGAACTATATGAGTGCCTTGTTAAATTTTGGAATTATTTCGGGTTCATTTGGCCTTTTTATAGATTAATTGAGTTTTTGGACTTTTAATGTGCATAATCTAAATATGAATTGCATGCACATGCTCCGGTGCACCAAAGTGGGTTGAAAAATCACATGTGTGTCCTTGGTTGAATTTCTAGGTCCCATGGAAGAAATGAGAATGAAATTCAAACATCTGGGTGTCATGACTCTGCCAAGAACATCGAGAAACTTAGATTTTAAATTCATGTAAATCCAAAACTCGGCTGGAAATCATGAAACTTGGCATGGTGTCATGTCATGGCACTAACATGTTGTGGTAAAAAATTGGGCCGATTTGGAAGCTCTTGGTTCTAAGAGGGAACATGTCACCTTTGGTCATTTAATGTGCATAAGTCAAATTTGAACTACAAGCACATGCTCTCGTGCACCAAAGTTGGTTGAAAAATCACATTTGTGTCCTCGGGTGAATTTCTAGGTCCCATGCAAGAAATGAGAATAAAATTAAAACATCTGGGCATCGTGGCTCGGCCGAGAACATTGAGAAACTTGGTTTTAAAATTCTTGTAAATCCTTAACATGTCTGAAAATCATGAAACTTGGCATGGATGTCATGACATGGTACTACCATGTTGTGGTAAAAAAATGGCCGAATAGGAACAGATTTTGGTATAAGCTTCTTGCAAACCGAAGCTTCTCTCAAGAAGGCTCGTGGTTCTGAGAGGGAACGTGTCACCTTTGAGTGCGAAACGATATACGTTGTCCCCCTTGAGTTTATTTACAAAGGCAACATAGAACTACATGAGTGGTCTGTTAAATTTTGGAATTATTCCGGCTTCGTTTGGCCTTATTTACACATTAATTGAGTTTTTGGTCATTTAATGTGCATAATTCAAATTTGAACTACAAGCACGTGCTCCCGTGCACCAAAGTTGGTTGAAAAATCACATTTGTGTCCTCGGGTGAATTTCTACTCCCATGCAAAAAATGAGAATAAGATTCCAACATCTGGGCATCGTGGCTCGGTCGAGAACATTGAGAAACTTGGTTTTAAAATCATGAAACTTGGCATGGTGTCATGTCATGGTAGTACCATGCCGTGGTAAAAAAATTGGCCAAATAGGAACAAATTTTGGTATAAGCTTCTTGCAAATCGGAGCTTCTCTCAAGAAGGCTCGTGGTTCTGGGAGGGAACGTGTCACCTTTGTGTACATAATTCAAATTTGAAATACAAGCACATGTTCCAGTGCACCAAAGTTGGTTGAAAAATCACATGTGTGTCCTCGGGTAAATTTCTAGGTTCCATGCAAGAAATGGGAATGAAATTCAAAATTCTGGGCGTCGTGGCTGGGTTGGAAACATTGAGAAACTTAGTTTTTTAATTCCTGTAAATCCAAAACACGCATGAAAATAATGAAACTTGGCATGGTGCCATGACATGGCACCAACATGCTGTGGTAAATTTGCAGTCCAATTTGCGAAGGCGCACACATTAACAATCAACAAAGTCATTTTGGAACAAGTGTTGTCACGTTACAATCGGAAACACAAGTATTATTGAAACCGTGGGCGTTCTACTTACTAGTACCATTTACGTGCCACCACGCGTCCCCATTTTTTATTCGCTAGGAGGCGCCGTGCAGGGTAGCTATTTGAGTACGAGAGGTGTGCGATCAGACCCCTGCACGAGCTTATCAGGAGGAGAGCCCTTTGACCTCCATCTGCCGTCCACCTCTCTCCCAAGGTCTCCATTAATGGCGCCCGAGCCTCTGTTTAATGGTGTGGCTATGTCTCACTCGACTGAGATTTAAGAGAGAAAAAAGAAAATCTGAAAGCACGGATCTTGATGTAAGATCCGACGGACCTATATAGCATCTACTGCGACTTATAGCAAGACTGATGAATATATAAGGACGATTTTTTTTTATCAAAGAAGGGCTTGCCCCTTTCGATTTTCATTACTGAAAACCACCACAATTCACAAGAAGTTCAGCACAACTCTAGCCTAACACGAAGGACTAAAAGCTACTCCCTCCGTCCCATAATATAAGACACTTTTTGACACTAGTAGTGTCAAAAAGCGTCTTATATTATGGGACGGAGGGAGTACCAGATTGAAATCGCAACATCCCAAGAGGCCAACAAAGGCCAAACATCTGCGCTAGAACCCAACATTTCACAACCGACGACACAATCCACATCCTAAACTGATTATTACATCAAAAGAAACCAGTAAACTGAAGGAAGCCCAGCAGCAACTAGAAGAGCAGCAACGCCAGGGTCGCCACAGCAAGAGTTTTCTTCATTCCAACCTCGCAACATTGATCTTCCACAGAAAGATAAGGATAATTAATTGTCTTACATAATTAGAAAGATAATTAAAAAGGCCACATGAGGCTACGCCCAAAATACACAAGGGCAAAAGAAGAAGGAAGACAAGGATCTGGCTCACTGATCTCTACTTTCTTGATGCGTTGCTGCAGGCCGCGGGAACTAGTCTCCGCGGCGAGCAGCGATGAGCTCTTTCGTGTCCTCAAGATGCTGCTTGAGAACATCCACGGATTCCTCCACCAGCCTTTGGCGCTCGTTGCGGAGCATGTCATTCTCGTCCATAAGTTTCTTGACGATGACGTCGGTCCTCTTCAACAAGGCACTACTCTCCTCCTGCTGGTCTGCACTTCGGACAATCTTCTCCCTCAGCAGGTCGCGCTCGGCCCGGAGCCTCTCATTGCCCTCCCTTAGTTGCCGGATGACACCGGTAGCCTGTTCAAACGAGGCTTTCATGTTGTCCTACAACCTCGCCAAGCCGGAGATCTGATCCATCTAGCTATGGACGATCGCATGCATGCGCCTGTAACAGTCATCGCCTGCCCGCGAGAAATTTTCCCAGGCCGCCGCGGCGCGGCGGGACATCTCTGCTGCATTCGTGGCGCGGCAGGACATCTCTGCTGCTTCCGCGGCGCGGCTGGACCAGTCTGCTGCATCGACGGTGCGGCGGGACCTCCGTGCTGCTTCAGCGGCACGGCGGGACCTCTATGTTGCTACTTCCGTGCGGTGAGACATGTCGGTTGCTCTCGCAGCGAGGCGGGACATCTCTCGTGCTTCCGCTTCCATGCTCGCCTCTCCCTGGTGGCAATCTCTCAATCCAGAACTCACGCTGGCCATGGCAGACGCAAGGGAAGGATGCTGAATGACTTGTTTGTTTTTGTGGATGAGGAGTTGAGGAGGAATGTGCAGTCATCTTGGCATACTAGTATTTACAACCGAGTACTAATACGCTCCTAAGTGGGAAACCGTTTAGGTTGTGATCGGTGTGAACAGGTTTGGAATTCAATATAGCGTGGTACTAATACGCTCCTTAGTGGGAAACCGTTTAGGTTGTGATCGGTGTGAACAGGTCTGCAATATAGCATGGAGTAATTTGGAATGTGACGAGACGCAAGATCAAAATTTATAAATACCCGCGTGGCGAGCTCTAGGCTAGTCCTTTTTTCAGACGCATTAAACCTGTCTCTCGGGACTTCTCGCACGCACCATCGTGCCACCCATAAAAACGTGTACTCTGAGTTTAGTAGTACGTTATATAGGAAGAGAAGAGGTGCACGCATGCACTCGTCCTCTCACACACGCGTTTGTTTTTTCTCGAAAAGGAGGATGATGACCCCCGGCCTCTGCATTTGGGAGTCACACACGCATCTGTAGCTATGAATTGTAGTGTTCTCAACCATCCGATTGTCTCTATCATGGATGTACCTAAATACTACAACATGTCTAGATACATCTATATTTTGACAAATGGAAGGCATGTATTGTGGAACGGAGGGAGTGCTTGTCATCAAAATGGATAAAAAGGGATGTATCTAGAACTAAAATACGTTTACATACATCTCCTTTTATCCATTTTGATGACAAGTAGTACTTCTTACCCAAAGGAACTTTATATCCAACAGACACAAAATATCCGTTCGACTGCTGGAAATTACTGATCTGATGTCGAAGTAATTGCTGCATCGCCACCAAAACCCACCATTTCTTAAGCTAAAGTAGACCAAGGTAATCCCTATATTAGCATATTACTAAGATAAACAGAAGGCACTGTCGAAACATTTAGGACGTGAGCTTGTCAATCTGAATGTGGAGGGACACAAGCTTAGCCCCGGCCAGCAGCTTGGGCGGAACTGTCAAGAAGGTCAGCTCCTGCACGTCGACGTCGCCGGGATCCTTGCTGCTTGTCACCTCCATTTCCACCTCAACAGTGTCGGTCGTGCCTTTCGGCTCTCCCGGCGGGCCGTTCGCCCACAGCTTGGCCCAATAGTGCGGCAGTGGGGACGCCCCTGCTCTGATGCAGACAACCGACACGGTGATAGGCGCGCCGATGTCGAGCACGCCGCCGACCAAGAAAAACGCGCGGCGGTCCTCCTCCGCGAACAGCAAGAGCCGTGGCTCCGACAGTGGCACTTGCAGCTGGAGCACCTTGTCGTACTGGATCATGTGCACGGGCATGGGATGCGTGTTGCTGATGTGGTGGTAGAGCGCCGGCGGCGGGCCTTCGTAGCTGCAGACGGGCACGAGGCATTTGCAGGGCGTGAGCGGACACACGCTCTGGTGATCGGCGAGCTTGTGGTAAGTGACGTAGAGCCCACGGCCTTCGTGCGGGCATTCCACCCTCAGCGACGAAATGACGGCGTCCACCGCCATGTTCCGCACATTGAAGCCACCGCCATGCTCGCACTTCTGGCACTACCGTTGGTTCTCGGAGCGCTCGACGCGGCAGTCCGTGCAGGCCAGGTGCCCTCCCTTGCACTGCAGAAATCAATCGAACATCACATCAATCAAGAAACTTGCAGCTTGCTCAATCAGCCAAATGGACGAGGTGTATTCGAACCTCATACACTAGAGGCATCAAGGGGCGGAGGCACAAGGGGCAGTGGAGCACGGTGAGGTCCATCGAGACCTTAGTGAGCTCCCTCGTCGGTTCCTATTCCGTCTGCATGATCTCGCCCTCCTCGTGCACAACCATCTCTCGCTTGGGCCGGGGCATTACAAAGCTTTACCGTCACATATTTTATACTCTGCGCATAACTGTCCTCCCGCATACCAAGGAAGGCAGTAGTTTGAGTTTTCTGGACAAATTTGCCCCTGCGCATGAGTAAGCTGCATAAATATCGACAGTAAATGCACATGCAATGGTTGGCTGGTCCTCCTTCCTTTTCGCTTGAGTTGGCTTCCCTAGGCGGTCAAGCCGCATCCGGCGCTGCACACGTTTGCCTGTAACCATTTTCTGCTTTGGAAACTGGCGCGATTAATGGGGGCAGAACTAATTGAGCGGGGGCACAGATGGAAACCAACGCGGACGCGCAGACTAATCTGAGAAAAACAAGAAAAAGTTATACGCAAAGTAAAAGGAATCGGAGGGTGTACTACTTCAAGGTGCATTAAATCAACACATGCAAATATCAAAAGGAGAGTCACAGCATGCATGCATGTGTTGTAATTAATGCATCGATAACCCTAAATTATTGAAATATATCGAGTGAAGTGCTTTGATGTGTCGCGTGAACTCGTACATCAACGAGAAGTTTGATTATCCTCTCCCTCGCGGACTTAACTGCACCTGCCTTTGGCTGTATGACAGGTTGGCCACACAACTGTCGGGCCCACCTGTCATACACGCAAAGACAGGAGCGTCCTCCCTCGCCCATGAGCGTGGTGGCTGGCAAGACTAGGAGAAGCTTTCGCTACACGCTCTCCCTCCCGCATGCGGTGGACATGCAGCAGTTTAATCGGTGTCAGATGGCCAGAAGCGTACTGTAGTACTCCTCCAGTGTAGTAGTACACCATCATTGTTCGACTTCCCGAAGAGGCGAAGAGACAAGCGCAGCCCGGACGCTCGCGTGGCAGTTTCATGTGTAGAGTAGTCTAGATAGCGTGTACCGTGCCTGTAAGCTTAAAATCATTGGGGTCAGCTCCATGCTATGTGGCCGTCTTGAAGTTTTTTTAAAATTAAAATAGTCTTCTGGTCCTACCTGTCACCCTGGTGATTGTAGTTTGCACGCTCATCTGGTCAAGACAGGAATATATATATTTAAATTTGTTTTTTTTAAAAGGGGGGACTCCCCGGCCTCTGCATCAGAACGATGCATACGGCCACATATATTTTAATTTGTGGTGGGTAAATGTTAGAGGTTGCAGCAAATATATTGTACACTACGGGTCTTTCAGCCAAGTTTAGAGGCAAGCATGTGGGGCCAGTGCTATGATGTGTCGCGTCAACTCGTAGAACGAGGAGAAGCTTGATTTTACTACACGCCTTCTCCCTCGCCCATGCGCGCTGTTGCTCGCAAACGAGGACAGGCTTTTGCTTAGTAGTACTTCTATAACAAGCTATCCGTCCCGCTCACGGTGGACGGACATGCAACAGTGGATTCGACACTGTAGAAGCAGTAGTAGTAACATCATTGTTCGTCTTCTCGAAGACGCGAAGAGCCAAACGCAAACCGAACGTTGTAGTTGCGAACGTTGGAGCACGCATATAGCCAGGCTCTTGCATGAGACAAAATTGCTATGTGATCCCACTATTGTATTAGTACGTACAACTACTTGCTGGTATAGCCCTGTAAACCAGAAAGGAGTATTTTCCCTTCTAGAGATTTCAACAAGTGACTAGACTACAGCGAGACGGAGTACATATGGAGCAAAATGAGTGAATATGCACCGTAAATAAATACATACTAGTTCTATCGTTTTCCTCTCTAAGGTGCACAATATTGAGTATACTGACTAGTCTCTTTTTGACACGCATTTACGTTGTTGTTTTTTGACACAGTACAGACGCAAGCTCTCATATACACGCGCATACACTCACCCCTATGAACGCACACACACACGGCACTAAGTATCATCTTGAAATTTACGAAGTCACCATAGGCACCTCATCGTCGATGGGTCCATAGGTGCTTGAATGCCAAGCAGGAAGAGTGTAGCGGTTCCCGAGACGTTGAACAGTCAATGATGCATCCTCAATTATATGCAGAGGGAATTAACTGGAGAAGCAGACTAGAGCCAGCATGATGTGAATGCAACAGAGTTTGGACTCTCATATAATAAAGGAGCCCCACCACTCCAATCCATCTACTCCCAAGTCTCTGCGCAACACTGCTCACTCCAATCCAAGACCAAGTGACCAGAAGCCACAAGCACCTATGGAGGCGATGGATGCGAGCAGCAGTCGGCTGTGCCAAATCATCCAACGCGCCGACCTGCGGCCCCGCACCGTGCAGCGTTTCCAGACGGTGCTGGTGACCGCACGCATCGTAGCCCTCGCCGATGTCGGCTTCGCCTCTCACATGGACGACATGATGGTCAACTCCATCTGCAAGTTCACCGCCGTCAAGAAGCGCGCGGACGACCTTGCCATACTGCTCCAGCCCGCGCGCCCAGGCTCCTCATTGCCTGCCACCCTCATCGGACTACATGGTGACAAACTCTTTCAAGCCCTAGTGGCCCTGCAGGTGCCGGAGGTCGCGACGAAGAATGTGCACCTCGAGGCCGCGCTCACCGCGCAGCGCCTCGCCATGCAAGAAACCGTCGACATGCACATCCACATCTACGAGGAAATTGTCTACATAGGCCACTACAAGGCAAGCGAGGACAGAAAGACGTTGGCCTTCTTCCAGCGGATGGAATCTTTGGACGCCATTGTACAGAAGCACGTCAACCTGGCCACGAAAGCCGCTGCTACTTAGGCGCCGTTCGGTGGGCCGGCGCCCTGAGTCGAGGAGGTGGACATCGTCGATGGATGCATCTCTTCTTCTTGCCTCCTGTAACCAGCACTGCATCGCCTCGTGGCCTTAATGTTTTATTAGTATAGTACTCCCTCCGTTCCCAAATATAAGTCTTTCTAAAGATTCCAGCAAGTGCCTACTACATACGGAGCAAAATGAGTGAATCTACACTCTAAACTATGTCTTCATACATCTGTATGTTGTATTCCATTTGAACTAGTATCTAAAAAGGCTTTTATTTATGAACGGAGGGAGTATATGGCATTTTTTTATTCTAGTCGTAATGTTTTCACTGTGAGGTGGGGCCGCAGTTGAGCAAACCCACCCCACCCACCGGGCGTCGGCCGAGTTTAGAATTAGAAGAGAGAAATGACGGAGGAGAGCTAGCTGTAGCACGGACGCTATTGTCAGATGGGACTCGTGTTTATAGAATAGGAGTACTGAGCACTCGTGCCTCTTTTTTTGAGGGAAAAATTAGTCGTATGTCTAGTACCACTAGTTGCGTGCGTGCGACCTATAGCTGTCATCACTTTAGGTCTTCTTTTCGAACCGCGGCTACGCTTCACAGTACATATTTTTTCATGCATTTATCCTCCTATATGTACTCCTAGGCTATTTCCACGTGCTCCCATTCGTCAACAGGTGGGACATAGAGCATCTGGGTTGTAGTGCATGCATGACTCGGAGCATATGCCGGGTTACTTTACATTTCATACCTCACGAATTACATGCAAACCCCCCGCAGAAGAATAAATAAATCAATGAATTACTACATGAAACCGGATTATTTTCGTGGAAACCGGAGCACGTTTATAAAAAATGACCAGACCTAAACCAGTCTAAGGGCCTCTTTGATTTTTCCCGAATAAAAAAGGGCCTCTATGATTTGTAGGATACTGAAATCAAAGGAATGGGGAAAGTATGATGGCGATGAACTGAGACGAGGAGAACTCTAACTCAGTTAGAGGTTAGTGTTAGATTCTAACCCTGAACTAACTCTAAACCAAAGAGGTGTATGGATGGCATGGTTAGATTGACAACAAATGCTCTATCTCAATCATTTGACTACTTTGGACCCTATTTTTAGTCAGACTAAAATAGGTCCCTTGGATCCAAGCACCCTCTTGGTGTGGCCGGCTCTTCTGTGGCCTCCTGCCGCTCACAATTGACATAAACGAACCATCTATACAAATCAAGCATGCAAAACATGATAATTTTTACTTTGTCCATACAAATGATATCCCACTTAAACATACAAGTCGTCAATCAAGCTTCACAAAATAAAAAAAACTTCATGAAACAAAGAATGAGCTAACTCATCACGGAAGTCGTTCACGATAGGGAGGGAGCCCGGAGCCCCTCACGCACCGAGGAAGGAGCTCGCCATCGTCTCTCTGGAGGAACGATCTGTAGAGTCCAAGCCCCGGGAACCCCTCCGACGCCGGCCCTTGCGAGTTGAGGTCGACACCGGCATGGGTAGCAAAGCCGCTTGCCGCCGACTGGGAACTTAATCTTTGGGCCTCTAGAAATAATGCAAGCCTGTAACTAAAATATCTAGAAAGGTGAACTGAATGTTTGGGCCTCTAGAAATAATGCAAGCCTGAAACTGAAATACCTAGAAAGGTGAACTGAATCTTGGGCCTCTAGAAATAATGCAAGCCTGAAACTTAAATACCTAGAAAGGTGAACT
>NC_041393.1:151023608-151033416 GCF_002162155.2 Triticum dicoccoides | reverse complement strand
AAAGGTGAACTAAATCTTTGGGCCTCTCGAAATAATGCAAGCCTGAAACTGAAATACCTAGAAAGGTGAACTGAATCTTTGGGCCTCTAGAAATAATGCAAGCCTGAATTTGAAATACCTAGAAAGGTGAACTTAATCTTTGGGCCTCTAGAAATAATGCAAGCCTGAAACTCAAATACCTAGAAAGGTGAACTGAACCTTTGGGCCTCTAGAATCAATGCAAGCCTGAAATTGAAATACCTAGAAAGGTGAACTGAATCTTTGGGCCTCTACAAATAATGCAAGCCTGAAATTGAAATATCTAGAAAGGTGACCTGAATCTTTGGGCCTCTAGAAAGATTTATTACCTCCTCAAGCAGCATCAAACAATTCCATGCGTGCACCGCAAATCTATAGCAAGTTTGATCAGGATCTACTTTTCCAAATCAGAATTAGCGCTAGAGCAAGCAAGATCAATGATATTGCCGTGAGACAAAGAAGGAACGAACAAACTCACCCCTCTCGTGACCTCCCTGGTAGATGCGCCATCGCCGCGCACGACAAAGGGAGAAAAACGACTGGTAAAGGGGGAGCGGGGCAACCTTCGAAGGTCGGAGGGAGAGGGCGGCCGGAGTAGGGCGGCGGAGGCCGGACGGAGAGCGCGCCCAGAAAAGAGAGAGGGCGAGCGGCGCTTGGGTGGGCGGCCCTATGGGGAACAGAGAGGAGTCGTGCGAGAGGGGGGAGCGATCTGGTGCGGGCAGGTGAGATTTTTTTAGGGCAGCGATCTGGTACGGGTTGGTGAGGTTTTTTTAGTTCTCTTTTAGTGGGCCCGAGGATAACTAACCCAATTAACCCTCTCCATCGGGCTAGTTTTTTTAGCTGGGTTAGAGCACACTAGCTCAAACTAACCTCTCTTGTTTCGATAATTTGAGGTTATTTCAACCCAAACTAGCTCTAACTCAGGGATCCAAGCAAAGAGGAGTGTTACTATACATGCTACAGTGTGGACCGTAGCACATTGTTTTTTATGGCCATATCACCACATTGTTTTCTACTGCTGGTTCACTGGGCTACCGTGGTTCGCACGGCTGGTTCACTGGGCTGCCGTGGTTCGCACTCCTCCGACCTGAGTAGTAGTCCCTCCATTCCTAAATATAAGTCTTCGTAGATATTTCACTGTGGACCACATACGGATGTATATAGATGCATTTTATGTGTAGATTCACTCATTTTTCTCCGTATGTGGTCCATAGTGAAATCTCTGCAAAGACTTATATTTAGGAACGGAGGGAGTAGTATAGTACTAGTATATATCGCATCATTCTTTGTTCCTTCTTACTACTCTGACATGTGGGAGAGCCAGCATCCGGGTCGATGTGTCATGCACCAGATTAGAGCGCGGAACGGAAGGGGGGCATCACCCCGGCCCGGTCGGAGCGCCAGTAATTCATGACTATAGTGAGTGGCCATATGACAAGTCTTTCCAGCAATAACGCGCCGCCAAATCGCACAGCCCCACTCGCTCACCCTCCTCGCCTCTTTGTCAAACCGCCTACCCAAAAACTTCCGCGCGTACTGCCCGGGACAGCCCCGCCCTCAACTTTTAACTATGCGAAAATAGTTCGAGCTTGTTCGTTCTATATAAATACAGTACTTATTGTATGTTTATTCACCCGTGGGGTTGTTCAATGAATGGAGGGGCGGGGAGCACAAGTGAACAATACTATTGTAGTAGTAAGTAGGAGTCGTAGTAGAGTAGTCACCTTAAATAGAGAGTTTCTTTTCTTTAATGCCACGTACACAAATTGAAACGCTTGTTGTGGAGAGAAAAAAGATAATCACTCCACTATATATGGACGCAGGGGCCTGAGCGCTTGCTTTACTAGGGTTGCTCTCTTCATTATCTCATCCTCTCCAGATATAAACAAGACAGCGGTAGCGACATTTTCTCTCTGCTCACCGCTGGTCACAGATCTCGCCGGATCCCTTCGGCCGGTGTGTGTAGAGAACTAAAAGGTGCATCGTTCACGCGGTCATCGCCGCCGAGGGAGGAAACCCACAGCTGCCAGAGGGGCCCGATCCTCTGCCCGTGTCGTTCTCTCCGACACAGCGCCGGCTCGGGAGGTCCTCCGACCCTTCTTCCTCCCTGCCGTATTGTCCACAAATCCGACCTGTCGCCGCAGACATCCCGGCGACCCTCAAGTATAAGTTCTTCGAAAGCGGCCTTGCTCTACTGACCTAGCTCCCCACGTGTCTGCATGTGCATCTTTTTCTACTCCCATCAGCTCTTCCAAAGCCACCTAAATTTTTAGTACTATTATAGGTAAAGCTACTTCATGCATTCGAATCTAGGGCTTTGTTCAAACAACGAAGAAAGGGGGGAAGTTGTAGCATGAATCTATGACTTGATTCAAAGAGGAAATAATATGGTGAAAGTAGTAGAGACCGGATACCCAACCAGTCTCTTGGTTGAAAAGGGAAATAATGGGAAAACACAGTACAAACTAGATAAGGAACAGATCTATTATTGGTTGAAAAAAGGATAGAAAGTGGCGGCTGGTGGACAAGTCAACAGAGTATGTCCAGGGTTAGATTTGCTGCCATCACATAGTAAAAGGTCTCCAGGATTAGATTTGCTGCCCTCACATAGTAAAAAGTCTCACGATTAGATTTGCTGCCCTCACATAGTAAAAGGTCTCAGGATTAGATTTGCTGCCCTCACATAGTAAAAGGTCTCAGGATTAGATTTGCTGCCCTCACATAGTAAAAGGTCTCAGGATTAGATTTGCTAACCTCACATAGTAAAAGGTCTCCAGGATTAGGTTTGCTGCCCTCACATAGCGCGAACAAGCTCGGCATCACCACTTTATGCCTCCTTGTAGGTACATTGTGTTGATGCGTCCACTGTCGCATGTCCTTATACCAACCTTTTGCTGTTTTTTGTGTGGGTAAAACAACCTTTTGCTGTAAGGGCGCATGTAAAATGAAGCGATCACACTGTTACCTTAGGGACATGTCTAACCAGTGTTATTGTTAATCTAATGCCTCCAGTGATAAGATGCAATTAAACTGTGTTACAAATGGCATTCCTGCTGTTTTCCCCAGTATGATATGTAAGTTGCTCCTTTACGCTGCTGAGTGTCCTGGTGTCCCCACGGTCCCATGCACTTAAACCAACTCTTTAGCTGTTGTTGATTTACTGTGTCTGGTAAACAAGCAATGCTACTATTAAAGTAATCCCATATCTGAGGAATCTCATTGTTGATCGTAATGCTCTGGTAACATGAAGCATTGTTGACGTTTTAAAATTTCTACTGTCCTTGCGTGATTGCCATGAACATAATTAAGATGCTTCTTTTCATTTTGTATATGTTTCGTATATTCTTATTGACCAGCAACTGTTTACTTTCTATCATTTTGTGCAGATAGGGATATCTATTTCACCTTGTTGCTATTGTGACCTTTTGGTGAACTGCACAAAACACTTTTTTTGGAATGAGTGTCTTGTGCAGTTCAACTAAAATGTCACATGGGCAACATCTCTCAATTTCGGTGGAACTGCACAAAATGGTTCAACTAAAGCGAAAGCATGCTCTCATGTCTCCTTGTTTGTGCTATGCAAACATGTTGTGCAAACAGGAATACTCTACTACAGATGTTGTGACGGTCAAGAGCATTCGCCAAGTTCTTCGATTGTATGACATGGCTAGCCAAGATGGATTTAATCCCGATATTCACTTTATCAAAAGGCTCTAATGGGTTGGTTCTGAATCTTGCAAGCTGGGAATCAGTGAGATGTGTAGGCATCTTTGTTGTAATTATTATTTGAATCATATTTGTTGGTTCTGAATCTTGCAAGTTGGGAATCAATGAGACGTGTAGGCATCTTTGTTGTACTTATTATTTGGATCTTATTTGTTGGTTCTGAATCTTGCAAGCTGGGAATCAATGAGATGTGTAGGAATGTTTGTTGTACTTATTATTTGGATCTTATTTGTTGGTTCTGAACTTGCAAGCTAGGAAACACGGCATGATGATGTAGAGGACAGCAACCATAACAAACAGTTCAAATTTGGTAGTATTATCTTTGTGAAAGTGCGACAAATGTGTTGATCGTGTGCGTCCTGAGAATAATAATTCTAATTGTTGTGCATGTTGATCCCGTAGCACTAATAGAACGAGCCAATGCATTGCTTGTTTTAAGTATAAATTTCTATTAAAGCTAATTAAATTTAAGTAAAGTGACCACTAACTCCTGTTATTACGGTACCAATACAGACCCGCTCGTGAACCGACGTGTGGCCGGAGTAGGTTTCTTAATGGAGGCGTTTGAATGCGCCGAGGGTGCATCTTCTACGGGCGTGCAGCGGACGAGGGAGGGGTAGTAACTATTGTCGCCTGTACACACTCAGCTTACTGTTGAATCCAATTCCCCAAGAGCTGAAAAATGAACTGTTGCCGTCGCCTACACACTCGTTCACTCGAAGAGACTCCAATGGCGATCCGAGGGGTGAGCCTGCTGGATATGGACTTCAGCAAGGAGTTAGTTCACCGTTCAGTCCTATGGCTGCACCAAGTTGAATGTGATGTACACCAACGATACGGACTCGGTGAAGCTCTGTCCCGCCTCAGTCCTATGGCTACACCAGGTTCTGGAGCATTCACCCGTTTCATCGGCAGCGCCGACTGCACCTTCGCTACGGTGGAGAGAAGGAAGAACGTGACGATTCGGCCATCTGGTGCAACAAGCTTGCCAACATCCAGAAGCAATACAAGATCATCAGCAACGGGCAGGAGTAGGACTCCGTGGTTGACCTCGCTGAGACCATCATCGACCCCTGATACGCCAACGTGAAAGAAGACGACCTGAACACGTGGGAGGTACCTCTGAATCTAGCCTACATAACCTACGCGGCCAAGGACACATACGCATGCTATGACATGTACAGGCAGATCTTGGACATGAGGGTGTGTCTGCTTCCTGTAACCGACGAGTACACGGATAGCCGCAGCATCATGATCAAGTGTGCCAGGAAGGTCTAGATGTTGTACTTTATCTGTTTATAAGCACCTTTATCATCTGAGTGTTTCATGCATTAGCCTATGTGTCGTAATTATCTGTCTTGTCCGAAATATTTCTTTTAAGAACCCATTAACCTGATTACTTTTTTTAGTGGCTATTTGCTTATGTATGTAAACTAGTTCACTTGTCCGTAAAAAAACTAGTTCACTCGGCTGTCGTGCTTTGAATCTCCTTCCTCCCAACATATTCCTCTCCTCAGGTGGACCCAACAGGTCTCTGAATTTTCTCCCACTTTCTTTTTTGATGTAAACTGAGTTTTCTCCTAGTACTTTCCCCTAGAACCAACTCAACTGTCCCACGTCTAGCCTGAAAAGTAATAATACCCCACGTACTATTGACCCATCAAATTAGAGTGATATTTTATTTCGTAAGTTGAAAGTTCTTACAAAATAGTAATAATAATTGTTTATATATAACTTGCCAAGTTAACTCCTAGTGATTGCGTACATAAGCTTGCAAAGATTTTACTGACGTGCAATCATGTGTTTATGTTTTTATAACATTTCTCTGTCTAGCCCAACATGATATTTTCACCCAGCCCAGCAAGTCCGCGGATTTGGAGAAAAATGCAAATGGGATTTAAACGGGCTACATAGATGCTACATCATTGTTTCACCCAGCCCACCAAATGGATTAAAAAACAAATGGACTGGCTGACATGTGGGCCAGTAGGTCGAAGCCTAAGAAGGCGTTGGATTTACATCCAACGGCCGGTATTCTTCTTCAATCTCTCATCTTCTTCCCCCATCGCTGCCGGAACCGCCTGCTCCAACCCTCAGCATCCAGCGGCGTTGTTTTGCGCTCCTCAGCGAAATGATACCCCACCGACGGCCAGGCCATCCCTCCACTCCGCACCTCCTGTTATTCTCTGTCGAGTGTAGGCCCACCCCGCACCCGAACCAGTCAAGTTTCCCACTCCTCTCCGTCTGCGACTCCACTGCCGCGTCTTCCCCATCTCTGGGTCGTTCCAGTCTGGGGCCTTGCCGTTGTCCACCGCCTTGGTGCGCTCGGCGCGGCGTGTTCAACATACGAGAGTCATCGGAAGAGGACTGTACATGGAGAGCCTGAGGGCTGGGACCCACGAGGTCCATGGTTGCACGCAAGGAAAGTTCCTCCTTATTACGCACTGTACATGCACTGTGCGTGGGAAGGGCTTCTGTATTTCGAGAAAAAAATGTTCCCCTCGCTGATAGGTCGGACCCACCAGCTATATCTTCGCACGCAAGGAAGTGCCTCCTTATTACGCACCAAAAAATGAATACCCCCTGCTAGCTGGGACCCACCATAGTGGGTGGCTGACTTGTGGGCCTACTAAGTTGACAAGGATGGAGGGCTTTGTAAACTTAGTCAATATGAACGATTCTAGCTCCAGTGACCGTACGATGTCCATCCAACGGCCGTAGTGCTTCTTCAACCTCTGGTCTTCTTGCTCCAGCCGCCCAAAGCAGTGTCGGTCGTGCCGCGTGCTCCTGCCTCTCGTGGCCGATTTTGATGCCGCGGAGGCCTCACCACCCCCTACTACTCCCACTGCTAGCCCAGCGTATCCCTCTACCCACCCACACCCCCTGTTATTCTGCCGCGACAGCAGCCTCACGCCGCAGCCGAACCAGTGAACCCTCGTACTCCTCTCCGCATAGGCATCCACTGTCGCGTCTTCCCTGGCTCCGCGTCGTCCCCTTCCTAGGCCTCGCCGTCGTCCACCGCCTTGGTGCTCTCGGCGTGGCGTGGTCAATGTGGTCAACGACCGACTTCCATCGGAAGAGTACTGTACGTGGAGAGGCTGACAGCTGGGTCCAAGGCCACAGCCCAGTTTTTTCGTAATTTGCCAAGTAACTCGCATTGTCACGCCTGTTGGGCTGCAAATCTTTCAAGACGAGGAGAGCTTCATTCGGCTAGCCGAGAAAATGGCCTATCAGTAATGAGAAATGGGTTGTACATTTTTAAAACACATCAAACCGGCAATTAGTTTCAAATATCTTTTTTTCATTTTGAGATTTTAAATTACATTATTTTTTATGCGTGGAGAATTTGTTAGAATTTATATTGATATACATTTATTTTTAAAATCAGTTTGAATGTGAGTCAAAATTTCGGGATTAAAAACAGTTCGGACCGCACCGAAATATGCAAAATTTCGTATAATTTTTTAACCGTGGCCAGAATATGGGCTGTAATGCTAACAAAAAGAATATGGGCTCCAAAAAACCCTTAAGAATTAGCAAATGGGCTGTAAATTATTAGAAATAATGGCAGATGGGTTGTATGCTGTTTTCCACAGATTTGAGGCTTTCCTTAAAAAAGGTTGACGCACAAGCAGTGACTATTGGATGGCCATCCAACGGCCGTTGTGCTTCTTCAATCTCTACTCTTCCCGCTCCAGCCGCTCAAACAAGCACCGGCGGGACTGCCTGCTCCCTCCTCCCCGCGGCCGGCTGTGCTGCCGCGCAGGCCTCACCGCCCCATCGTACTCCCATTGCTGGCCTAGCCATCCCTCTACTCACCCACACCTGCTGTTATTCTCCGGTGACGGCAGACAAACCAATAAACCCTCGTTCAGTCGTACTCCCCTCTGCGTGGGAAACAACTGCCGAGTCTTCCCTGCCTCCGTGTCGTTCCCTTCCTAGGCCTCGCCGTCGTCCACCGCCCTGGTGCTCTCGGCGCGGCCTGGTTAACATGGTCAACGACCGACATACATCTGAAGTGGACTGTACGTGGAGAGGCCAACAGCTGGGTCCACGGCCGCACGCAAGGAAATGCCTCCTTATTACGCGCAAAATAATGATTCCTCCACCTGACATCAGGGACCCACCGAAAGGGCCTCAGTATTTCGCGAAAAAAACGTTACCGCCGCTGACAGCTCGGACCCACCAGCTATATCTTCGCATGCAAGGAAGTGCCTCCTTATTACGCACAAAAAAAATGAATACTCCCCCTGTTAGCTCGGACCCAGTATAGTAGCAGGCTGACTTGTGGGCCTACTAAGTTGACGGGGACGGAGGGCTTTGTCAATTTAGTCAATATGCACGATTCTAGCTCTAGTGACCGTACGATGTCCATCCAACGGTCGTAGTGCTTCTTCAACCTCTGGTCTTCTTGCTCCAGCCGCCCAAACCAGCGCCGGTGATGCCTCGTGCTCCTGCCTCCCGTGGCCGATTGCGATGCGGCGGAGGCCTCAACGCCCCCTACTACTCCCACTGCTCGCCAGGCCATCCCTCTACTCACCCACACCCCCTGTTATTCTGCGGCGACGGCAGCCTCACACCACAGCGAACCAGTGAACCCTCGTACTCCTCTACGCGTGGGCAATCCACTGCCGCGTCTTCCCCGGCTCCGCGTCGTCCCCTTCCTAGGCCTTGCCATCGTCCACTGCCTGGTGCTCTCGGTGCAGCATGGTCAACATGGTCAAGGAATGGCTTCCATCGGACATGGACTGTACGTCGAGAGGCTGACAGCTGGGTCCACGGCCGTAGCAAGGAAGTGCCTCCTTATTACGCGCAAAATAATTATTCCTCCACCTGACAGCAGGGACCCACCGGACAGGCCACCATATTTCACGAAAAAAATGTTTCCCCCTAACTGCTGGGACCAAACAGCTACACCTTCGCACGCAAGGAAGTGCGTTAAGGCAAAAAAACAAAAAACAAAACGATTCGCCCCCTGACTTCTGGGACCCACCAGCTACATCTTCGCAGGCAAGGAAGTGCCTGACAGTCGGGACCCACCTGGTCGAAGCGTACGTAGCGTTGTCATCCTGGTCGCGAACGTGTACGTACATACTGGTCGATGTAGAGGCGCGCACGTGTCGTAGTAGAGGCGCGCACGTGTCGTAGTAGAGGCGCGCACGTAGCATGTACATGTACGTACATCGGCCAGGGTGCAAGAAAGAAAATATGGCCACGTACGTACATACGGGCGGGGTCTCGAACGCCTACTCGCGCATACGTACATGGCTGGGTCAGGACGGAGAAACAGAGTCGTCGTCGTGTTCATGGGGAGGCAACGGAATGTGTCATGTTCATGGGGAGGCAATGGAATGCGTCGTGTTCATCGGGAGGCAACGGAACGCGTGGGAGCCAACCGGCTTGGACGGAACAGGCGATGGAAACGAGGCCTGGCGTACCGCACAACAGAGCAAACGGACCTCCTACGTTCGGAACGGGGTCCTGTTGATCGGGAGGGGTGTGGCGTACCGCAAAACGAAGGAAACGGACCTCCTACGGTCGAAACGGGGGTCCTGTTGATTGGGAGGGATGTGGCGTACCGCAAAACGGAGGAAACAGACCTCCTACGGTCGATACGGGGGTCCTGTTGATCGGGAGGGGTGTGGCGTAATGCAACAGACGAAACAGACTTGTGTTGGAGCGCTACGGTCAAAACGGGGGTCCTATTCATTGGGAGGGGTGTGGCGTACCGCAAAACGGGACTCCACGGGATGCTGTTCATCTCCACCGTCGACCTCCTCCAGCCTCCATGGGCTATCGTCGACCTCCTCCAGCCTCCACGGGCTCCTGTTCATCCATCCTCCACCGCGCGCTACTCCATCATCTACTATTCAACCACCCCTCCACCGTCTACTGTTCATCCAGCCCTCCACCGTCTACTGTTCATCCAACCCTCCACACCACGGGGTCTTGTTTAACCACCCCTCCACGGCCACCCCTCCACCGTCTACTGTTCATCTAGCCCTCCACACCACGGGTTCCTGTTCATCCAGAGGCAACACCACCGCTCACTGTTCATCCAACC
>NC_041393.1:151017898-151022628 GCF_002162155.2 Triticum dicoccoides | reverse complement strand
ATGCAAGCCTGAAACTAAAATACCTAGAAACGTGAACTGAATCTTTGGGCCTCTAGAAATAATGCAAGCCTGAAACTCAAATACCTAGAAAGGTGAACTGAATCTTTGGGCCTCTAGAAACAATGCAAGCCTGAAATTGAAATACCTAGAAAGGTGAACTGAATCTTTGGGCCTCTACAAATAATGCAAGCCTGAAATTGAAATACCTAGAAAGGTGACCTGAATCTTTGGGCCTCTAGAAATATTTATTACCTCCTCAAGCAGCATCAAACAATTCTATGCGTGCACCACAAATCTATAGCAAGTTTGATCAGGATCTACTTTTCCAAATCAGAATTAGCGCTAGAGCAAGCAAGATCAATGATATGGCCGTGAGATAGAGAAGGAATGAACAAACTCACCCCTCTCGCGACCTCCCTGGTAGATGCGCCGCCGCCGCGCACGACAGAGGGAGAAAATGACTAGTGAAGGGGGAGCGGGGAGACCTTCGAAGGTCAGAGGGAGAGGGCGGACAGAGTAGGGCGGCGGAGGCCAGAAGGAGAGGGCGGCCAGAGGAGAGAGTGGGCGAGCGGTGCTTGGGCGGGCGGCCCTATGGGGAACAGAGGGAGTCTTGCGAGAGGGGGGGAGTGATTTGGTGCGGGCAGGTGAGATTTTTTTAGGGGAGCGATCTGGTACAGGCAGGTTAGATTTTTTAGTTCTCTTTTAGTGAGCCTGAGGATAACTAACCCAATTAGAACCTCTCCATCGTGCTAGTTTTTTTAGCTGGGTTAGAGCAAACTAGCTCAAACTAACCCCTCTTGTTTCGATAATTTGAGGCTATTTCAACCCAAACTAGCTCTAACTCAGGGATCCAAACAAAGAGGAGTGTTACTGTACATGCTACAGTGTGGACCGTAGCACATTGTTTTTTATGGCCATATCACCACATTGTTTTCTACTGCTGGTTCATTAGGCTACCGTGGTTCGCACGGCTGGTTCACTGGACTGCCGTGGTTCGCACTCCTCCGACCTGAGTAGTACTCCCTCCGTTCCTAAATATAAGTCTTCGTAGATATTTCACTGTGGACCACATACGGATGTATATAGATGTATTTTATGTGTAGATTCACTCATTTTTCTCCGTATGTGGTCCATAGAGAAATCTCTGCAAAGATTTATATTTAGGAACGGAGGGAGTAGTATAGTACTAGTATATACCGCATCATTCTTTGCTCCTTATTACTACTCCGACATGTGGGAGAGCCAGCATCCGGGTCGACGTGTCATGCACCAGATTAGAGCGCAGAACGGAAGGGGGGCATCACCCCGGCCCGGTCGGAGCGCCAGTAATTCATGACTATAGTGAGTGGTCATATCACAAGTCTTTCCAGCAGTAACGCGTCGTCAAATTGCATAGCCCCACTCGCTCACCCTCCTCGCCTCTCTGTCAAACCGCCTACTCGAAAACTGCCGCGCGTACTGCTCAAGAAAAGCCCCGCCCTCAACTTTTAACTACGCGAAAATAGTTCGACCTTGTTCGTTCTATATAAATACAGTACTTACTGTATGTTTATTCACCTGTGGGGTTGTCCAATGAATGGAGGGGCGGGGAGCACAAGTGAACAATACTGTAGTGGTAAGTAGGAGTCGTAGGGTAGTCACCGTAAATAGAGAGTTTCTTTTCTTTAATGCCACGTACACAAATTGAAAAGCTTGTTGTGGAGAGAAAAAATATAATCACTCCACTATATATGTACGCAGGGGCCTAAGCACTTGCTTTACTAGGGTTGCTCTCTTCATTCTCTCATCCTCTCCAGATATAAACAAGACAGCGGTAGCAACATTTTCTCTCTGCTCACCGCTGGTCACAGATCCGGCCGGATCCCTTCAGCCGGTGTGTGTAGAGGACTAAAAGGTGCATCGTTCACGCGGTCATCACCATCGAGGGAGGAATCCCACAGCTGCCGGAGGGGCACGATCCTCTGCTCATGTCGTTCTCTCCGACACAGCGCCGGCTCGAGAGGTCCTCCGACCCTTCTTCCTCCCTGCTGTATTGTACGCAGATCCGACCTGCCGCCGCCGACATCCCGGCGACCCTCAGGTATAACTTCTTCAAAAGCGGCCTTGCTCTACTGCCCCAGGTCCCCACGTGTCTGCATGTGCATCTTTTTCTACTCCCATCAGCTCTTCCAAAGCCACCTAAATTTTTAGTATTATTAGAGGTAAAGCTACTTCATGCATTCGAATCTAGGGCTTTGTTCAAACAACGAAGAAAGGGGGGGAAGTTGTAGCATGAATCTTGGACTTGATTCAAAGAGGAAATAATATGGTAAAAGTAATAGAGACCGGATACCCAACCGGTCTCTTGGTTGAAAAGGGAAATAATGGGAAAGCGCAGTACAAACTGGATAAGGAATAGATCTATTATTGGTTGAAAAAAGGATAGAAAGTGGCGGCTGGTGGACAAGTCAACATAGTATGTCCAGGATTAGATTTGCTGCCATCACATAGTAAAAGGTCTCCAGGATTAGATTTGCTGCCCTCACATAGTAAAAGGTCTCAGGATTAGATTTGCTGCCCTCACATAGTAAAAGGTCTCAGGATTAGATTTGCTGCCCTCAGATAGTAAAAGGTCTCAAGATTAGATTTGCTGCCCTCACATAGTAAAAGGTCTCAGGATTAGATTTGCTGCCCTCACGTAGTAAAAGGTCTCCAGGATTAGATTTGTTGCCCTCACATAGTAAAAGGTCTCCAGGATTTGGTTTGCTGCCCTCACATAGTGTGAACAAGCTCGGCATCACCACTTTATGCCTCCTTGTAGGTACATTGTGCTGATGCGCCCACTGTCGCATGTCCTTATACCAACCTTTTGTTGTTGTTAATGTAAGGGCGCATGTAAAATGGAGCGATCACACTGTTACCTTAGGGACATGTCTAACCAGTGTTATTGTTAATCTAATGCCTCCAGTGATAAGATGCAATTAAGCTGTGTTACAAATGGCACTCCTGCTGTTTTCCCCAGTATGATAAGTAAGTTGCTCCTTTACGCTGCTGAGTGTCCTGGTGTCCCCACGGTCCCATGCCCTTAAACTAACTCTTTAGCTGTCGTTGATTTATTGTGTCTGGTAAACAAGCAATGCCACCATTAAAGTAATCCCATATCTGAGGAATCTCATTGTTGATCGTATTGCTTCTGGTAACATAAAGCATTGCTAACGTTTTAAAGTTTCTATTGTCCTTGCGTGATTGACATGAACATAATTAATATGGTTCTTTTCATTTTGTATATGTTTCGTATATTCTTATTGACCAGCAACTGTTTACTGTCCATTCCCTCCGTGTCGTCCCCTCCCTAGGCCTCGTCGTCGTACACCGCCCTGGTGCTCTCGGCGTGGTGTGGTCAATGTGGTCAAGGAATGGCTTCCATCGGACATGGACTATATGTGGAGAGGCTGACAGCTGGGTCCACGGCCGAAGCAAGGAAGTGCCTCCTTATGACGCGCAAAAATAATTATTCCTCCACCTGACAGCGGGGACCCACCGGACGGGCCACCGTATTTCGTGAAAAAAATGTTTCCCCTGACTGTTGGGACCCACCAGCTACATCTTTGCATGCAAGGAAGTGCGTCCGGGCAAAAAAACGATTCACCCCCCTGGCTGCTGGGACCCACCAGCTACATCTTCGCCGGCAAGGAAGTGCCTGACAGTCGGGACCCACCTGGTCGAAGCATACGTAGGGTTGTCATTCTGGTCGCAAACGTGTACGTACATACTAGTCGTTGTAGAGGCGCGCACGTGTCATAGTAGAGGCGTGCACGTGTCGTAGTAGAGGCGCGCACGTAGCATGTACACGTACGTACAGCGGCCAGGGTGCAAGAAAGAAAATATGGCCACGTATGTATATACGGGCAGGGTCTCGAACGCCTACTCGCGCATACGTACATGGCTGGGTCGGAACGGAGAAACAGCGTCATCGTCGTGTTCATGGGGAGACAACCGGCTGGGTCGGAACGGAATGCGTGGTCGTGTTCATCGGGAGGGCTTGGACGGAACAGGCGATGGAAACGAGGCCTGGCATCCCGCACAACGGAGGAAACAGACCTCCTACGTTTGGAACGGGATCCTGTTGATCGGGAGGGGTGTGGCATACCGCAAAATGGAGGAAACGGACATCCTACGGTCGTAACGGGGGTCCTGTTGATCGAGAGGGGTGTAGCGTACCGCAAAACGGAGGAAACGGACCTCCTACGGTCGAAACGGGGGTCCTGTTGATCGGGAGGGGTATGGCGTAGCGCAAAACGGATGAAACAGACCTCCTACGGTCGAAACGGGGGTCCTATTCATCGGGAGGGGTGTGGCATACCGCAAAACGGACGAAACGGACCTCCTACGGTCGAAACGGAGGTCCTGTTCATTGGGAGGGGTGTGGCGTACCGCAAAATGGGACTCCACGGGATACTGTTCATCTCCACTATCGACCTCCTCGAGCCTCCACAGGCTACCGTCGACCTCCTCCAGCCTCCACGGGCTCCTGTTCATCTAGCCTCCACCGCGCGCTACTCCACCGGCTACTGTTCAACCACCCGTCCACCGTCTACTGTTCATCCAGCCCTCCACACCACGTGGTCCTGTTCAACCACCCCTCCATGGCCACCCCTCCACCATCTACTGTTCATCCAGCCCTCCACACCACGGGGTCATGTTCATCCAGAGGCAACGCCACCGCTCACTGTTCATCCAACCCACCCACC
>NC_041393.1:150961717-151017492 GCF_002162155.2 Triticum dicoccoides | reverse complement strand
TCCAATCGATCGGCTTCAGTTAGCAGCAGTAGCGAAGGAATCGCTCCATCGGGTTCAGTTAACAGCCATCGATCGATCGCTCGGGTTCAGTAACGCGTAGCCTGCAGTGCAATCGCTCGGGTTCAGTTAGAGCCCAACGCCTCGCTCGGGTTCAGTTAGAGCCAACGCCTCGCACGTGTACGAGAGAAACGCGCATTGCTCGACCCTCGAGCTCCCACCATAACCGGCAACTCCCTGAAATTTTCCTCCCCCTCTCTTCTACCACGGTTTTTTCCATCATGGACGGCCCAAAGAATGTCATGCAGCTGCGTCTCTGGCCCGCCCAGGACGAAAAGCCCATTTTTTGTCATAGAAGTAGGAGCCCACCACATCTATGATGATACCGGGTTTTTTCACAATTATCGTCATAGAAGTGTCATATGTATGACAGAAAAAAATTCGTTCAGCCCAAAATGTCACGGATGTGTCTTTTTTTGTAGTGTAATCATGTATATAATAGATCAAAGAAGACTCAAATAACTTTCATGGATATAGATCTGATCATAAACTCAAAGTTCATCGGATCCCAACAAACACACCGCAAAAAGAGTTACATCAAATATATCTCCAAGAGACCATTGTATTGAGAATCAAAAAGAGAGAAGAAGCCATCTAGCTACTGCCAGGGACCCGTAGGTCTATGGTGAACTACTCACACATCATCGGAGATGCACCAATGAGGATGATGAACCCCTCCGTGATATAGTCTAGATTGGGTCTCATGGTTCTGGAACTTACGGCGGCTGGAATTGTGTTTCGCCAACTCCCCTAGGGTTTCTGGAATTTTTCGGAATTTATAGGGTGAAGAGACGGTACAAGGGGGCTCCATGGTGGGCACAACTCCCCTAGGCACGCCTGGCCCTCGTGACGCACCCTGGTGGGTTGTGCTCCCCTCGGGCCTCCCCTCTAGTACTTCTTTGGCCCATTGGGTGTCTTTTGGTCCAGAAAAAATATCCAAAACATTTCGCTGCATTTGGACTCCGTTTGGTACTGATATTCTATGAAGTAAAAAATCAAGCAAAAAATAGCAACTAGCACTGGGCACTATGTCAATAGGTTAGTCCCAAAAATGATATAAAGTCGGTATAAAATGAATGTAAAACAAGAAAAAAAACTGGCACTGGGCACTTCATATCATTTTTTGGGACAAACCTATTGACATAGTGCCTAGTGCTAGTTGCTGTTTTTGCTTGTTTTTTTTTACTTTGCAGAATATCAGTACCAAACGAAATCCAAATGCCACGAAACATTTTGGAGATTTTATTCTGCCTAGAAGACAACTTGGGAGCCAAGGAAGTACCAAAGAGGAGGCTCATGGGGCCCACAAGACACTAGGGCACGCTAGAGGCCCCTAGCATGCCTAGGTGGGTCGTGGGGCCCATGGGAGTCCTTTCCACCACCTCTCAGCTATATAAATACCCAAATATTCCATAAACCCTAGGGGAGCCAACGAAAAACAATTCCAGCCGCCGCAAGTTCTAGAACCACGAGATCCAATCTAGAGCACTTTTTCGGCACCTTGCCAGAGGGGAACATGATCACAGAGGGGTTCATCATCCTCATTGGTGCTTCTCCAATGATGCGTGAGTAGTTGAGCACGGACCTAACAGTCTGCAGGCGGTAGCTAGATGGCTTCTTCTCTCTTTTTGATTCTCAATACAATGTTCTCCGCAATGTTCTTCGGGATCTATTTGATGTAACTCTTTTTGCGGTGTGTTTGTTAGGATCTGATGAATTGTGAGTTTATGATCAGATCTATCTATGAATATTATTTGAGTCTCCTTTGATCTCTTATATGCATGATTATTATAGCCTCATATTTCTTCTCCGAAACTTTAGTTTGGTTTGGCCAACTAGATTGATTTTTCTTATAATGGGAAGATGTGCTTTGTGATGGGTTAGATCCTGCGGTGTCCTCACCCAGTGACAGAAGGGGTAGCAAGACATGCATGTTCCTTGCTATTAAGGATAAAAAGATGGGGTCTATTCCTACATGAATAGATCTTGTGTACATCACGTCATCGTTCTTATTGCAAATTGCATTACCCCATTTCTCCATGAACTCAATACACTAGATGCATGTTGGATAGCGGTCGATGTGTGGAGTAATAGTAGTAGGTGCACGCAGGAGTCGTTCTACTAATCTTTGGACGTGATGCCTATATACATGATCATTTCCTTGGATATCATCATAATTATTTGCTCTTCTATGAATTTCCCAACAGTAATTTGCTTACCCACCATATGCTATTTTTCTCGAGAGAAGCCACTAGTGAAATCTATGGCCCTCGGATCTCTTTCCTATCATATTATTTTTAGATCTACCATTCAAAAAACCAAAATCTACCTTGCTCCATGCTACGTCTTGAGCTTGCGTTGGTTTTCCTTGAAGAGGAAAGGGTGATGCATCAATAGTAGCATAATTATTTCCCCTCAGTTTTTGAGAACCAAGGTATCAATCCAGTAGGAGGTTCTCAAAAGTCCCACGCACCTACACAAACAAACTAGAACTCACAACCAACGCAATAAAGTGGTTGTCAATCCCTTCAAGGCCACTTGCGAAAGTGAGATCTGATAGAGATAATATGGTAAGATAAATATATTTTTGGTATTTTATGATATAAATTGGAAAAGTAAAGATACAAATAAAAGTAGATTGAAAGCTTATATGATAAGAGATAGACCCGGGGGCCATAGGTTTCACTAGTGGCTTCTCTCAAGATAGAATAAGTATTACAATGGGTGAACAAATTACAGTCGAGCAATTGATAGAATAGTGAATAATTATGATATTATCTAGGCATGATCATGTATATAGGCATCATGTTTGTGACAAGTAGACGGACTCCTGCCTGCATCTACTACTATTACTCCACACATCGACCGCTATCCAGCATGCATCTAGAGTATTAAGTTCATAAAGAACAGAGTAACGCATTAAGAAAGATGACATGATGTAGAGGGATAAACTCATGCAATATGATATAAACCCCATCTTTTTATCCTCGATGGCAACAATACAATACGTGCCTTGCTTCCCCTGCTGTCACTGGGAAAGGACACCGCAAGATTGAACCCAAATCTAAGCACTTCTCCTATTGCAAGAAAGATCAATCTAGTAGGCCAAACCAAACTAATAAGTCGAAGAGACTTGCAAAGATAACTTAATCACACATAAAAGAAATCAGAGGAGATTCAAATATTTCTCATAGATAAACTTGATCATAAACCCACAATTCATCGGATCTCGACAAACACACCGCAAAAAGAGTTACATCGAATAGATCTCCAAGAAGATCGAGGAGAACTTTGTATTGAGATTCAAAGAGAGAGAAGAAGCCATCTAGATAATAACTATGGACCCGAAGGTCTGTGGTAAACTACTCACAACTCATCAGAGAGGCCTTGGAGATTATGTAGAGGCCCTCCGTGGTCGATTCCCCTCCGGCGGAGCGCCGGCGAAGGCTCCAAGATGGGATCTCGCGGATACAGAAGGTTACATTGGTGGAAATAGTTTTTCGTGGTCTCTTCTAATGTTTTCAGGGTACATGGGTATATGTAGGAGGAAGAAGTAGGTCGATGGATGCTCGAGGGGCCCACGAGGGTGGGGGGGCGCCCACCTGTAGGGGGCGTGCTGGGCACCCTCGTGGCCGCCTCGCTTGTTTCTTGACTTCCACTCCAAGTCCTGGATCACGTTTGTTCCAAAAATATCTTTCCCGAAGGTTTCATTCTGTTTGGACTCCGTTCGATATTCCTTTTCTTCGAAACACTGAAATAGGCACACAAAAACAGCAATTCGGGCTGGGCCTCCGGTTAGTAGGTTAGTCCCAAAAATGATATAGAAGTGTAAAGTAAAGCCCATAAACATCCAAAACGGGTAATATAATAGCATGGAACAATCAAAAATTATAGATACGTTGGAGACGTATCAAGCATCCCCAAGCTTAATTCCTACTCGTCCTCGAGTAGGTAAATGATAAAAAACAAAAATTTCGATGTGGAATGCTACCTAGCATAATTCTCAATGTAATTTTCCTTATTGTGGCATGAATGTCCAGATCCAAATGATCCAAAATAAAAGTTCCTATTGACATAAGAAATAGTAATACTTCAAGCACACTAATCAAGGCAATCATGTCTTCTCAAAATAACATGGCTAAAGAAAGTTCATCCCTACAAAATCATATAGTTAGGCTATGCTTCATTTTCGTCACACAAAAATGCTCCCATCTTGCACACCCCCGATGACAAGCCAAGCAATTGTTCCGTACTTAAATAATCTCAATTTTTTCAACTTTCACGCAATACATGAGTGTGAGCCATGGACATAGCACTATGGGTGGAATAGAATATGATGATGGAGATTCTGTGGAGAAGACAAAAAAGAGAGAAAGCTCACATTGACGAGGATAATCAACGGGATATGGAGATGCCCATCAATTGATGTCAACATGAGGAGTAGGGATTGCCATGCAACGGATGCACTAGAGCTATAAATGTATGAAAGCTCAACAAAAGAAACTAGTGGGTGTGCATCCAACTTGCTTGCTCACGAAGACCTAGGGCATTTGAGGAAGCCCATTGTAGGAATATACAAGACAAGTTCTATAATGAAAAATTCTCACTAGTATATGAAAGTGACAACATATGAGACTCTCTATATGAAGAACATGGTGCTACTTTGAAGCACAAGTGTGGAAAAAAAGATAGTAACATTGCCCCCTTTTTTATATATTTTTTTTGGGCCTTTCCTTTTTTTATTTGGCCTTTCTTTCTTTCTTTTTTTGGCCTTTCTTTTTTTTTGGCCTTCCCGGACAATGCTCTAATAATGATGATCATCACACTTCTATTTATTTACAACTCATGAATTACAACTCAATACTAGAACAAGATATGACTCTATATGAATGCCTCTGGCGGTGTACCAGGATGGGCAATGAATCAAGAGTGACATGTATAAAAAATTATGCATGGTGTGTTTGCCACAAATACGATGTCAACTACATGATCATGCAAGGCAATATGACATTGATGATGCATTTCATGATGATGAACGGAACAGTGGAAAGTTGCATGGCAATATATCTCGAAATGGCTATGGAAATGCCATAATAGGTAGGTATGGTGGCTGTTTTGAGGAATATATAAGGAGGTTTATGTGTGATAGATCATATCGTATCACGGGGTTTGGATGCACTGGCGAAGTTTGCACCAACTCTCAAGGTGAGAAAGGGGCAATGCACGGTACCAAAGAGGCTAGCAATGATGGAAGGGTGAGAGTGCGTATAATCCATGGACTCAGCGTTAGTCATAAAGAACTCATATACTTATTGCAAAACTCTACAAGTCATCAAAAACCAAGCACTACGCGCATGCTCCTAGGGGGGTAGATTGGTAGGAAAAGACCATCGCTCGTCCCCGACCGCCACTCATAAGGATGTACAATCTAAGAACATCTCATGTTTCAAATTTGTTACACAACTTTTACCATACGTGCATGCTACGGGACTTGCCAACTTCAACACAAGCATTCTTCACCCAACTAGCATGACTCTAATATCACCACCTCCATATCTCAAAACAATTATCAAGTATCAAATTGATCATAGCATCCAATTCACTTCCTATGGTAGTTTTTATTATACCCAACTTGGATGACCATCATTCTAGGACCAATTTTATAACCATAGCAAATACCATGCTGTTCTAAGAGACTATTAAAATAGTATAAGTGAAGCATGAGAGATTAACAATTTCTACAAAATTAAGCCACCGTTGTGCTCTAAAAGATATAAGTGAAGCACTAGAGCAAAAACTATCTAGCTCAAAAGATATAAGTGAAGCACATAGAGTATTCTAATAAATTCCAATCAAGTGGGTTTCTCCCAAAAGGTGTGTACAACAAGGATGACTGTGGTGATATAAAAATAAAAGACTAATATCATACAAGACGCTCCAAGTAAAACACATATCATGTGACGAATAAAAATATAGCTCCAAGTAAAGTTACCGATAGACGAAGAAGAAAGAGGGGATGCCTTCCGGGGCATCCCCAAGCTTAGGCTTTTGGTTATCCTTGAATATCTTGGGGTGCAATGGGCATCCCCAAGCTTAGGCTCTTGCCACTCCTTATTCCATAGTCCATCAAATCTTTACCCAAAAGTTGAAAACTTCACAACACAAAACTCAACAGGAAATCTCATAAGCTCCGTTAGTGCAAGAAAGAAAAACCACCACATAAGATACTGCAATGAACTCATTCTTTATTTATATTGGTGTTAAACCTACTGTATTCTAACTTCTCTATGGTTCATACTCTACATACTAGCCATAGATGCATTAAAATAAGCAAACAACACACGAAAAACAGAATCTGTCGAAAACAGAACAGTCTGTAGCAATATGTAACTCTCGAATACTTCTGGAACTTTAAAAATCCTACCAAAATATCAAGTCCTGGGAAATTTGTCTATTGATCTGGATCAAAAAGAATCAACACAAAAGCAATTTTCTATGAATTAGTAAAATTATTTTCATGCGCACAAAGTTTCTATTTTTCAGCAGAATCAAATTAACTATCACCATAGGTTATCCTATAGGTTCTACTTGGCACAAACACTAATTAAAACATAAAAACACATCTAAACAGAAGGTAGATGAAAAATTTATTACTAAACATAAGCAAAAACAAAAACTAAAATAAAATTGGGTTGCCTCCCAACTAGGGCTATCGTTTAACGCCCCTAGCTAGGCATAAAAGCGAGGATAGATCTAAGTAGTGCCATCTTTCGCACTCAATTCATAATTAGCTCGCATGATAGATTCATAAGGTAATTTGACTTTCTTTCTTGGAAAGTGTTCCATGCCTTTCCTTAATGGAAATTGGAATCTAATATTCCCTTCCTTCATATCAATAATTGCACCAATCGTTCTAAGGAAAGGTCTACCAAGAATAATAGGACAAGAAAGATTGCAATCTATGTCAAGAACGATAAAATCTACGGGCACATAGTTCCTATTTTCAACAATAAGAACATCATTGATCCTTCCCATAGGCTTTTTAATGGTGGAATCCGCAAGGTGCAAATTTAAAGAGCAATCATCAAGATCATGGAAACCTAGAATATCGCATAAAGTTTTCGGAATCGTGGAAACACTAGCACCCAAATCACACAAAGCATAAAACTCATGATCTTTAATTTTAATCTTTATGGTAGGTTCCCACTCATCATAAAGTTTTCTAGGTATAGAAACTTCCAAATTAAGTTTTTCATCATAAGATTGCATCAAGGCATCAACAATATGTTTGGTAAAGGCTTTATTTTGACTATAAGCATGAGGAGAATTCAACACGGATTGCAACAAGGAAATACAACCTTCTAAATAACAATTATCATAATTAAATTCCTTGAAATCCAAGATAGTGGGTTCAATGCTATTTAAAGTCTTGACCTCTCCAATCCCACTTTTACCAAATTTAGCGTCAAGATCTAAGAACTCTGAATCATTGGGACGCCTTTTAACTAAAGTTGACTCATATCCAGTCCCATCATTATTAAGATTCATATTGCAAAACAAAGATTTAATAGGGGATACATCAATAACTTTTAGATCTTCATCATTATTTCCATGGGAACTAGAAGAACACGCCTTTACAAAGCAATCTTTCTTAGCCGCAATCTAGCGGTTCTTTCTTTGCACTCATCAATGGACACTCTCATTGCTTTGAGAGACTCATTGATATCATGCTTCGGAGAAGTAGATCTAAGTTTCAAAGAATCAACATCAAGCGAAAGTCTATCAACGTTCCTAGCCAAATCATCAACTTTAAGCAATTTTTCTTCAAGCAAAGCATTGAAATTCTCTTGAGAGATCATAAATTCTTTCACGCTATTCTCAAAATCAGAGGGCATCTTATTAAAATTACCATAAGAATTATTGTAGGAATTTCCATAATTATTAGAGGAATTGCTATGGAACGGTCTAGGATTAAAGTTTCCTCTATAAGCATTGTTACCAAAATTATTCCTACCAAAAAAATTCACATCCATAGATTCATTATTATTCTCAATCAAAGTAGACAAAGGCATATCATTGGGCTCAATAGGAGCACTCTTAGTAGCAAAGAATTTCATAAGTTCATCCATCTTTCCACTCAAAACATTAATTTCTTCTATAGCATGCACGTTTTTACTAGTAGATCTTTCGGTGTGCCATTGAGAATATTTAGCCATAATGTTATCAAGGAGTTTAGTATCTTCTCCTAAGGTGATTTCCATAAAAGTACCTCCCGCGGCCGAATCTAAAAGATTTCTAGAAGCAAAATTCAAGCCAGCATAAAAATTTTGTATGATCATCCATAAATTCAAACCATGAGTAGGGCAATTGCGAATCATCAATTTCATTCTTTCCCAAGATTGGGCAACATGCTCATGACCAAGTTGTTTAAAATTCATAATATTGTTCCTAAGAGAGATGATCTTAGCGGGGGGGGGATACTTAGAGATAAAAGCATCTTTGCACTTATTCCATGAATCAATACTATTCTTAGGCAAAGACTAAAACCAAACTTTAGCACGATCTCTAAGTGAAAACGGAAATAACTTCAATTTAACAATATCATTATCCGTATCTTTCTTCTTTTGCATCTCACACAAATCAACAAAGTTGTTTAGATGGGTAGCGGCATCTTCACTAGGAAGGCCGGAGAATTGATCTTTCATAACAAGATTCAGCCAAGCAGCATTGATTTCACAAGACTCAATATTATTAAGAGGAGCAATCGGAGTACTAAGGAAATCATTATTATTGGTATTGGAAAAGTCACACAATTTGGTATTATCTTGCACCATCACGACAAGTAATCCAACACACAAGCAAACAAAAAGGCAAGCGAAAGAGAGAGGAGATTGGGAAAGAGAGGGCGAATAAAACGGCAAGGGTGAAGTGGGGGAGAGGAAAACGAGAGGCAAATGGCAAATAATGTAAGTGCGAGGGAGATGAGTTTGTGATGGGTACTTGGTATGTCTTGACTTGAGCGAAGACCTCCCCGGCAACGGCGCCAGAAATCCTTCTTGCTACGTCTTGAGCTTGCGTTGGTTTTCCTTGAAGAGGAAAGGGTGATGCAGCAATAGTAGCATAAGTATTTCCCTCGGTTTTTGAGAACCAAGGTATCAATCCAGTAGGAGGCTCCTCAAAAGTCCCACGCACCTACACAAACAAACAAGAACTCGCAACCAATGCAATAAAGGGGTTGTCAATCCCTTCAAGGCCACTTGCAAAAGTGAGATCTGATAGAGATAATATGATAAGATAAATATATTTTTGGTATTTTATTATATAGATTGGAAAAGTAAAGATGCAAATAAAAGTAGATTGAAAGCTTATATGATAAGAGATAGACACGGGGGCTATAGGTTTCACTAGTGGCTTCTCTCAAGATAGCATAAGTATTACGGTGGGTGAACAAATTACTGCCGAGCAATTGATAGAAAAGGGAATAATTATGATATTATCTAGGCAACATCATGTATATAGGCATCACGTCCGTGACAAGTAGACCGACTCCTGTCTTCATCTACTACTATTACTCCACACATCGACCGCTATCCAGCATGCATCTAGAGAATTAAGTTCATAAAGAACAGAGGAACGCATTAAGAAAGATGACATGATGTAGAGGGATAAACTCATGCAATATGATATAAACCCCATCTTTTTATCCTCAATGGCAACAATACAATACGTGCCTTGCTGCCCCTGCTGTCACTAGGAAAGGACATCGCAAGATTGAACCCAAAGCTAAGCACTTCTCCTATTGCAAGAAAGATCAATCTAGTAGGCCAAACCAAACTGATAATTGGAAGAGACTTGCAAAGATAACTTAATCACACATAAAAGAATTTAGAGGAGATTCAAATATTTCTCATAGGTAACTTGATCATAAACCAACAATTCATCGGATCTCGACAAACACACCGCAAAAAGAGTTACATCGAATAGATCTCCAAAAAGATCGAGGAGAACTTTGTATTGAGATTCAAAGAGAGAGAGAAGAAGCCATCTAGCTAATAACTATGGGCCTGAAGGTCTGTGGTAAACTACTCACAACTCATCGGAGAGGCCTTGGAGATGATGTAGAGGCCCTCCGTGGTCGATTCCCCCTCCGGCGGAGCACCGGCGAAGGCTCCAAGATGGGATCTCGCGGATACAGAAGGTTACGGCGGTGGAAATAGTCTTTCATGGTCACTTCTGGTGTTTTCAGGGTACATGGGTATATTTAGGAGGAAGAAGTAGGTTCTTGCATGCTCGAGGGGCCCATGAGGGTGGGGGGCGCATCGGGCACCCTCGTGGCCGCCTTGCTTGTTTCTTTACTTCCACTCCAAGTCCTCTAGATCACGTTTGTTCCAAAAAGATCGCTCTCGAAGGTTTCATTCCGTTTGGACTCCGTTTGATATTCCTTTTCTTCGAAATACTGAAATAGGCAAAAAAAACAGCAATTCGGGCTGGGCCTTCGGTTAGTAGGTTAGTCCCAAAAAATGATATAAAAGTGTAAAGTAAAGCCCATAAACATCCAAAACGGGTAATATAATAGCATGGAACAATCAAAAATTATAGACACGTTGGAGACGTATCAGGTAGCCATGGACATGGTCGTCCCTTTTTGGAGAGGGTACTAAATAACTTTGATGTGTCCCGTCAACTCGCAGAATGACGAGAAGCTCTATTACTACGCCTTGTCCCTCGCCAATGCGTGCGCGGTGGCTCACAACACTAGGAGAAACTTTTGCTTACAAGCGGTGGACATGCAGTAGCTCATTTGGTGTCAGATTGCCAGAAGTACTATTGTAGTACCATCATTATTGTTCGACTTCCGGAAGAGGAGAAGAGCCAAGTGCAAGGTCACCTACTAACCTAGTATAGTAGTATACTATAGCCAAAGTTGGTCCACCTTTTTAGAGCATGGTTAATTAATATAGGCAGCTCTTGCAGCGGCACATCATTTAGAGCAAGTACTCTCTTCGTAGGAACTTCAAACGCAGGAATAGGAAAAATAAAGGATTGGAGTGGCATGTCCACTTAAATCCCATAGCTTTAACATAGTGTTTCCCTCAAAAAAAATAGAGTATTTGACACGGGAAAAACAAAGGAAGTGAAAAAAAAGTTGGAGTGGATGCTAGATTTCCAATTAACACATCATTAAATAGGAAAAAATCCTATAGCATTCTATCCTAGGAACCAAACGACCAATGTAGGAAAATTATGAGGGGAGTCTCTCCAACAGTGTTCCTCGACTCGCACCTAGCATCACGGTGGTCGAACTTGGAGTCTCATCTAGTACACGTGCCATCTCAGATCTGGACACAACATGACATACATCATCAAGGATAATGTTGTCCTCAAAGCCGGACGTACACGGTCAAGGTCCATGGTCAAGGGGGTAAGGGCGGACGCGACCTCTCACTGTGTCCACCATTTGAAGCAATGCATCGGCCGAGGGCGCTGCCCACTGCACTGCCAGTTGTACCCACCTCATCACCGCATTCAAAAACCTACACTTACTAGCAAGATGCCCTTGCATTGCACGAAACATAAAGATGCATTTGTATGAGTAGTTTATCTTGTGGGAGAAAAGGATGAATGAGGGAAGGCCTTATTTGCAAATGTGGAGAGGGTGTGGATATCTTTTTGCATGCCATAGTTTCCTTCCTCTCCGTCAGATATAAATTGGACGACCTATATTGCAGGATGGCAGGCACACCATCATCGCCAACTCTGGTTTTTATAAGAGCAGAGATAGAGAACTCGCGTGGAATGCGAGAAATCCACTCCGGCCACACACGTCTGTTTAGGAGTAGGACACCGGCCAAGCTCCTCCTTCCACCATTTTCTCCACTCTTTCGGTGGCATCCGACGAGCTGGAAGAGCAGTTCTCTAACATAAAAGCCATCTGGGTGGCCCGCCGAGCCCGGCAGTTACGAGCGAGGCATCTCGCTGCTCCACCTACCTCACCTAGCCCGGCGGAGGCAGTTGCTGCACTAAGCCAGCACGTGGTTCTGTAGCTGGCCGCTCCAATACAGCTCAAGGAAGAGTGCCGACTTGCTCCATGCCGGCTTGTCGGTGAGCACGGCGGCACGGGCATTATCACTGCCCTCGACGCCGCCGCATCGTACAGCACCTCCAATGCCTGTGATTGCACCATCTACCGTCGACGCGCGTGTAGCCGCCCCATGCAGGCAGAGAAAGAAGCCGTCGCAGATGTCAATGAGGTGACGTGACTATGCGGATGTCAACGAGGTAACGGCCAGCGCGTCCCCCCGCCACCATCATCGAGGAGAAGTAGAACACGGGAGGCCGCTGTTGATTGTATCCCATGAAGGCCACCGCCGAGGTGACGTCGGCAAAAACAGTCGGTGTCTTGCATGATTCTTCTTCAGCCGGATGCTGGAGGAGAACAAAGAGATCGGGCGGCAACCATTTAGATTAGGTATATTAATTCTACCAGGTTGGTTGTAATGGGAGTATCATAAGTAGTATCATGCATGTCAACTAGGCAAATTTGATGAGCTGACATAGAATTAAATGAAGAAAGAGAGGGTTGAGTATAATATTATGATACCGTATGGAATTAAGTTACTCCCACTGTGGTTAGCTTAGGGCTTGTTCGGTTCAACCTCCTCCCAAGGGGTTTGGAGAGGAATGGAGGGGAATTTGGCTTTGATATTGTCACAGTAATGCCATTGATAACATATGAGATGTTGTTGTTAATCATATGCCGCTACAAAAAAATGACACTACTTAAATAAACCTATTACATATTTTTTCAAAAAGGGTTGTCTATCACCATATGGTTTCTATTTGTGCATACGGAAGCACAAACCACAATTTTAGTGGCACCTACTATCAGCTGACCTCACGATGCTCCAATTTCTACATTCTTAACTAGGTAGAATGACCAACGCAAGATGAAATAAGCTTATTCGTATGTTGACCGATGAGGAGCCATAATTAAGCTGGAGGCATCTCTTATTTTCTTTCGAATGGGCAATAATATGGAGAGCTGCAGAGTGTCTCTAATGGGCTGCCTCTAGTGTTAAGGCCCTCCAGTACGAAACACGGGCAGCCGACTGGGCCGGTACAAAAGCCTATCCATCTTAAAGCCCATTTGTTTTTGTTTTTTGCGACCATATTTCTTGAAGAGGGGGCGGTCCCAGAAATGACCTCCTTCCTCCACACTTCCACTTATAATGCAGCTTGCAAATCTCAAAAAAACCTTATACTGCAGCTCGCTGGACTCTCCTGCTTCCGTCACCCCCAATTCCTCCCGCTCCCCATCTTCCTCACTCATACAGAAAACCCCCGCTCACCTTCTTCCTCACTCGTACAGAAAACGCCTGCTCCTCTTCTTCCACTCCTACAAAAAACTCCAGCCCTCCTTCTTCCCCACTCACACTACCACTAGGCTCTTCTCTGGCTACTTTGCTCAAACTCGTGAGCTCGGCGCGACGCCCGCAAGGAAAATGGAGTCAGCTGGCCCCAGCGCCAAGAAGATGAGGTTCCCCCCAGTGGCGACGGTGGTTGTAGATCTCGCACCTGGCAGTGTGGGGAGAAGCGGCAAGCCCACCCCACCTGGATCTGTGGAACCTATAGAATCTCTGATGGACCGCATCAGTGATCTCCCGGACAACATCCTTGGGGAGATCATCTCGCTTCTCCCCACCAAGGATTGCTACCGCACCCAAGTCCTCTCAACTCGGTGGCGCCCTCTATGGCGCACCGCACCCCTCAATATCGATCGTCCTTAGATATATGTGCTTCCTGAATTTGATCTCCTCAGAGCCATCATCTCCTTTCACCAGCAGGGCCCCGTTCAACGTCTCTGCATCCCGAAATGCTACCTGCTATCCATACCCTGTACGGTGGACGCTTGGCTGACATCCCCTGAATTCAAAAAACTCCAGCAGTTTGAGTTCTACCATTACAACAAAAGTTTCATACCACGAATCGAACACCAAGAACTTGTGCCCACACCTCTATTGTCCATCTCGTGGTTTTCCTCCTCTCTCCACGCCGCCACCTTCGCCCGGTGCCATCTACCAGACGATCTGGTACAAATGCCTCGACTCACACTACTAAAAAAACTTTCGCTTGCGGTGGTTTATCTGTCGGAGGCCTCACTGCACAGCATCATCCACTCCAGTTGCCCTACCCTGGAGTGCTTGCTGATTGTTTTGGGAATAGAAATCCCTATCAGTTGTCTCCAAATAAAGTCGCCTCACCTTAAAAGCATTGGAATTTGTTTTGAAGGGCGGAAGCTCATCATCGAAGATGCCCCTTCACTTCAAAGGTTGCTCCTTCATTATTGTTATAAACCTTTGCAAATAATTGTCATCTCTGCGCCCAAACTGGAGACCTTGGGTATAATTCGTGATCCGTTTAATGATCACGACAAGTTGGTGTTTGGCTCCTCACTTTTTCAGGTACCATATATTATCATCTACACATTTGTAATCATAAGCTTCATTTTTCATTTGTGTGCATAATTTTATATCATCTTGGAGTACACTTTGGGTACTAATATTATGTTATATGCTCAATAAAGAGTTCGTCCATGATAGCCTATCAATGCTGCTGGATTCTGTCAAGATCTTATATATCGGAATGTTTAGTTATGATTTGAACATAATTTGGCTTGCTGCGATGCTTTCGATGTCTGGAGAATTTATATATAAAGGTGATGATTTCATGCACATTGAAAGCATGTATATATTATACTAGAATTAACCATTCAGCTCTCGCTCTTTCGACATACTCTTTTTCCAGACCTTAACTATTTTCAATCTTCATGTCTACTTAGGCATTAACACATGGAGAAAAGCATATAACCAATCGGTGGCATAATAAGCACTAGGATTTTCTCAGTTCTCATGGCATTCATTTGAGGACAATAACGATGGAAGGATATGCATCCAACCAGGCAAACAGAAGCTTTGTCACATTCTTCCTGTTGAATGCGGGGTTGCTATTGTCCATGAGGCTTAAGTTTTTCAACAAGAGATTTCTCACGGACGGACATGTTGAACAGCAAAAAAAGAAGTTTCAGGTGGACAAATGGGCTTCTGAACATGCTCGGCTTCTATTTACAACAACTTGTAGTCATACTCCAATTTTTTTTGCACAAGATATTGATTTCATGGACCAGACCGATCCATTTGTTTGTGACCGCGAAAAACAGTGGTTGGGTTAGATGTTATTGCCATGTTCAATCTGGATTTTGTCTAAATTTGATGAATAATTAATCCTTGGGCATTTTTGTACCGTTTGTAAGCTTGAGTTACATGTTGTTGCCCACGTACTCCCCTCCGCCTGCCACTGCACTGCCGCATCTTCCACGGCTCCTGTTCGTTCCCATCCGAGGCCTCGCCGTTGCTCTCCACCTTGGTTCACTTGATGTGCCTGCCGCCGTCTGGCGTTGTCAACATGGTCAACAACCGAGAGGACTCAGGAGATGACTGTACATTGAGAGGCTGACAGTAGGGACCCACCAAGGTCATTGCATTACGCAAGTAGGTACCTCATTATTACAAGCCAAAAAAATACTTCCTTCTAATTGTTTGACAACTAGGTCCCACGCCATTGTCAATGTAGACAATAAACGGGAAAATAACACAACGAGTGGATAACACCAGGGACCCAGCAGCTCGCCAAGTTGTTTTTTTGTTTTAGAGATGGAGCGCAACTGCACGCTGTGGGGGGGCTGTGGCCCATCTAGCCCATGCTTGAGGGAGTCCGGGATTAAGGGGTCCTCAGACAGCCGGACTATATGCTTTGGCCGGACTGTTGGACTATGAAGATACAAGATTGAAGACTTCATCCTGTGTCCGGGTGGGACTCTCCTTTGCGTGGAAGGCAAGCTTGGCTATTCGGATATGTAGATCTCCTTCTCTGTAACCGACCCTGTGTAACCCTAGCCCCCTCCGGTGTCTATATAAACCGGAGGGTTTAGTCCGTAGGATAACAACAATCATAATCGTAGGCTAGCTTCTAGGGTTTAGCCTCTATGATCTCGTGGTAGATCAACTCTTGTAATACTCATATCATCAAGATCAATCAAGTAGGAAGTAGGGTATTACCTCCATCGAGAGGGCCCGAACCTAGGTAAACATCGTGTCCCCCGCCTCCTGTTACCATTAGCCTTAGACGCATAGTTCGGGACCCCCTACCCGAGATCCGCCGGTTTTGACACCGACAATGGTGCTTTTATTGAGAGTTCCACTGTGTCGTCACGATAAGGCTTGATGGCTTCTTCGAACGTCTTCAACGATGCGGTCCAGGGTGAGGTTTTCCTCCCTGGACAGATCTTCGTATTTGGCAGCTTCGTACTGCGGGCCAACTCGCTTGGCCATCTGGAGCAGATCGATAGTTATGCCCCTGGCCATCAGATCAGGTTTGAAAGCTTGAACTATACTGCCGACATCCATGGAGACTTGATCTTCGATGGATTCGAGCCTATGTCAGGAGCATCGAACAATCGCGACAAGCATGACTTAGATCTGCCGCCGGACGGTGTTCAAGAGATCGCACCTGCGGCCGCCCCGGCCCTTAATCTGGAGCAGATCACGCCATCCGAGGATGGGTGGATGGACCCCACCATGGAGGCCGCACACTTAGCGGCGATAGAGCCGAACACTGACTTCACCTCTTATGAGGCCAATGTCATCGGACCCTTGGACTCGTCTCCGGCCACAGGCTCCGAACCGCGTGCGTCCGTGCCTATCAAATCTGATTGGGCACCGATCATGGAGTTTACCTCCATGGATATCTTTCAGCACTCGCCCTTGGGCGACGTGCTAAACTCGTTAAGGTCTCTCTCCTTGTCAGGAGATTCTTGGCCGAACTATGTTCGGCTGGAGTGGGAAGCGGACGACGAAGAAATTCGTTCCCCACCCACCACCCACTTAATAGCCACTGTCGATGACTTAACCGACGTGCTTGATTTCGACTCCGAAGACATCGACGGTATGGACGATGATGCAGGAGAAGAACAGGAACCACCGCCCACAGGGCGCTGGACAGCCACCTCATCATATGATATATATATATATATGGTGGATACCCCCAAAGAAAGCAATGGAGATGAGGCAATGGAGGATAATCCCTTGGAGAAGCAATCTAGGCACCAGCGTCATAGGCACCGCTCTAAGCCCCGCCATAGCAAATAGTGATACCAGAACCAGAGATGATAGCAATCCGGATGGTGCCGAAGACGAAAACAATCCTGCCCAGCCAGGCTTCGAGCAGGCCGAGCAAGAAGATGGGCAAGCTAGCCCTAAGGAACAGGCAAGAGATGGAGAATCAGAGGATGATAACTACATGCCTCTCTCCAAAGATGAAGTGAGCCTTGGCGACAAAGAATTCATCGTGCCTGAGGACCCCGTCGAGCAGGAGCGCTTCAAGCGCCGGCTTATAGCCACTGCAAAAAGCCTGAAGAAGAAGTAGCAGCAGCTTCAAGCCGATCAAGATCTGCTAACTGATAGATGGACCAAGGTCCTGGCAGCCAAGGAATACGTACTCGAGCGCCCAACCAAAACTTACCCAAAGCACAAGTTGCTACCTCAACTCGAGGAGGAGGCATTAAAGCCCACACTACCAGCGCACGATGCGGCTGACCGGCCACCTCGTGGCCAGGACAAAGCAGCGTATCAGTCCGGACTTCATCCCGCACCCCATCGCCAATCAAACAATAACACTAAGGCCTGGGGCTACACGAAGGACCTGCGAGACGTATTGGAAAACAAAGCAGCACAGTCAAGATCGATCTACGGATCACGGGGGCGCGCCACAATGCGTGATGATGACCGTCACGTCGGACACACTAAACACAAGTCCGGCCGGGCCGAATACAACAGACCAGACTCATCTAAACTGTGTCGTGATGTAACCCGGCATAGAGGCGCCACACACCCCCTATGCTTCACTGATGAAGTAATGGATCATGAATTCCCAGAAGGGTTTAAACCCGTGAACATTGAATCATATGATGGCACAACAGACCCCGTGGTATGGATTGAAGATTTTCTTGTCCACATTCACATGGCCCGCGGTGATGATCTACATGCCATCAGGTACCTCCCACTTAAGCTCAAAGGACTGGCTCGGATTGGCTGAATAGCCTGCCAGCAAACTCCATTGGCAGTTGGGAGAACCTGGAAGACGCATTCCTTGACAACTTCCAGGGCACTTACGTGCGACCACTGGATGCTGATAACTTAAGTCACATAACCCAACAGCCCGGAGAGTCAGCCAAGAAATTCTGGACTCGGTTCCTAACTGAAAAGAACCAAATTGTCGATTGTACGGATGCCGAAGCCTTAGCAGCCTTTAAGCATAACATCCGCGACGAATGGCTCGCCCGACACCTCGGCCAAGAGAAGCCGAAGTCCATGGCAGCCCTCACGACACTCATGACCCGCTTTTGCACAGGCGAGGACAGCTGGCTGTCTCGTAGCAACATCACACCAAGAAACTCTGACAATTCAGATGCCAGAGATAGCAACGGCAAGCCACGATGCAATAGACACAAGCATCGCAACAATGGAGACAACACCGAAGACACGGCAATTAACGCCGGATTCAGTGGCTCTAAATCTGGTCAGCGAAAAAAGCTATTTAAAAGAAACAATCCGGGCCCGTCCAGTCTGGACCGCATACTCGATCGCTCGTGTCAAATTCACGGCACCCTCGATAAACCAGCCAACCACACCAACAGAGAATGTTGGGTGTTCAAATAGGCCGGCAAGTTGAATGCCGAAAACAAGGAAAAGGGGTTGCACAGCAATGACGACAAGGAGCCCTGTCCGCCGAACACAGGAGGACAAAAGAAGTTTCCTCCACAGGTGAAAACGGAGAATATGATATACGCAACCCATATTCCCAAGCGGGAACGGAAGCGTGCACTAAGGGACGTCTATGCGATGAAGCCAGTCGCCCCAAAGTTCAACCCACGGTCCTCTTGTCCGATCACTTTCTATCGCAGGGACCATCCTACCAGTATCTGTCATGGAGGTTTGCCCGCATTGGTCCTCGACCCCATCATTGACGGCTTCCATCTCACACGAGTCCTTATGGACGGTGGCAGCAGCCTGAACCTGCTCTATCAGGATACAGTGCGCAAAATGGGCATCGACC
This sequence comes from Triticum dicoccoides, assembly GCF_002162155.2. Lineage (NCBI taxonomy): Eukaryota > Viridiplantae > Streptophyta > Magnoliopsida > Poales > Poaceae > Triticum > Triticum dicoccoides. The sequence continues at coordinate 150,998,265 of NC_041393.1, read as the reverse complement.
CCTCAAGGATCAAGCCCACAAAAACCACCTTCAAAGGTGTTATACTAGGTGTAGAGGCATGTTGCACAGACTCAATCACACTAGAAGTGGTCTTCGGATCTCCGGACAACTTCCGAAGCGAGGAGTTAATCTTCGATATTGTCCCTTTCCGTAGTGGCTATCATGCATTGCTCGGACGAACCATATTTGCCAGATTCAATGCGGTACCGTATTATGCATACCTCAAGCTCAAAATGTTGGGACCTCGCGGGGTTATAATAGTAAATGGAAACACAGAACGCTCGCTTCGCATGGAGGAGCACACTACGGCCCTTGCAGCAGAAGTACAAAGCAGCCTTCTAAGGCAGACCGCCAATTCGGCGATAAAGAGCTCGGACACCGTCAAGCGAGTCCGGAGTACCCTGCAGCAGGATCATCCGGCACGTCCAGAGCTCGCCTAGCAATTCGGTCTCCGTCCTAGTCCCAGTCAAGCGGTGAAATTCGTGCCGCGCGTACATAATTACGCACTCAAAATACCATGGGCATAGGCGGAGGCACGGCTACAACACGGTCCACAATGCGGCTCAACCGCCCCAGGACCTGTATACCTTCACACCTTTTCTTTTTCAGGTCCCTATTTGCAGGAGGCCCTCCCGATAGTCTGATCATCGGACACATAACGGGATGGAAACACCAAGGAGACAAGAAGCTTTGGCGTACAAGGGAATCCCCAGGTGGTCTCTGATAATGATCATTATACCTGTTTTACATACCCACATGCAGCTTACCCTTGGCCAGGACATGTCAAATAGTCCTATTTTGCTTATCGCACTACTTGTATACATACACTTTGACGTATTATTTAAATGGAAGATAATGTATAGCGTTAGCTTACTATTACATGCCTTTATTCTTTCCTTTACTGCTTATTCATTACAAATTGCACCCGTACATTTTGGTACGTTCGGTTCGCCAGGGGCTTCAGTGCACCCCATAACGCGGCAAGAAAAGTCCGAACACTTTCGATAGTGCGGCACCCCGAACTTATAGCATTATATGCATCAGCTCCGAATCATGTCTTGGGTCAACAGTTGGGTTTGCCCGGCTCCCATGTTTTGGTACCTTACGTTCTGCTATATCGGCTAAGGTAGCACAGGGAGAACTACTGCGATTGTGTCCCGGTTCTTTCGGATGAGCAACTCAGTAGAGAAAGTCGAAAACTGACTGTCATAATGAGGCGAGAGCTGGTCACTATTTGAGAGGTCTCAAATCCTTAAAGATTTTTTCCGCTTCAGGCAAGGAATTGGCCTTGTCTGATTTAGGCGCGTATAGCGCCCCAAGTTCAGCCTTCCGAGTACTAGGGGCTTCGCCAAAATTTAAAATTGTAGACTTCTATGGCTAAGTGAGAGTGATAAAGCTATATAGGCCGATTGCCTTGTTCGTTGCGCTAAACACCTCCTTAAAGGACCAAAAATTTGGATAAAGAGTGTTTAGATTTATCCCGAACACCCCAGTACTAGTTACATGGGGGCAGAAGCCGACGACTGGCCAACTCTCGGACTTTATAAATGGCCACACAGAAGGTAATATTTTAAATCAACGAGCGTTCTATAGCGCACCTGAACTCGTTTTCATATTACAGGATGACATGAGTACATTCATTCAAATATTACATCCTTAGAACATTCATCCGCCACAAGGCGGGCACCCTTCAGGACATTGCCAAAATACTATTCGGAGTGGCGATGCTCCTTGCCCTTCGGCGGCCCCTCCGTCACCAGCTTCTCAGCATCCATCTTCGCCCAGTGCACTTTCGCACGGGCCAAGGCCCTGCGTGCACCTTCAATGCAGACGGACCGCTTAATGACTTCAAGCCATAGACAGGCATTTACCATCCGCTTTACAAGGCCGAAGTAGCTGCTGGGCAGGGGCTCGCCAGGCCACAGCCGGACTATGAGATCCTTCACGGCCAGTTCGGTCGCCTTGTGCAGTTCGACTAGTTGCTTCAGCTGGTCGCTCAAGGGCATCGGATGTTCAGTCCCAGTATATTGAGACCAGAACAACTTCTCTGTCGAGCTCCCTTCTTCGGCACGGTAGAACTCTGCGGCATTCGATATGCTGCGCGGCGGATCTGCAAACGCTCCTGGAGAGCTCTGAATTCGGGTAAGTAAAAGGAAAGTCTCCTTCACATGCTTGCTTTTCATAATGAATGCCTTACCCGCCGCTATCTTCTTGACCGCCTGAATCTCCTGGAGGGCCTTTTGGGCTTTGGCCTTGGCATCTTGCACGCTTTGGAGGGCCTTTGCAAGCTCGGACTCCTACGTCTTGGAGTCACGCTCCAAGGACTCGAATTTTTTGACGAAGTCCTGGAGCTCTTGCTGGACCTCATCAATCCGAGCCTCCTGTTTCTTGCGCTCGGTGCGCTCCTTGGCTGCTTTGTCTTCGGCCCCGGACAGCACCTTCTTAAGGGCAGCCACTTCGGTCATGGCCCCTATTATATTCATGATGCTTCCATTAGCATCAACATTTTTTCCTTTATATGACATTTAGACGGGGTATCACTTACCTTTGTTCACCTCGAGCTGCCTCTTCACGAGGCTGAGCTCTTCCTTGGCCCGCCCCAGGTCCCACTTCACTTCGGAGACCTTCGCAGTACGGGTGGCAGCGGCCAGCAGCGACGCCTGCTTATTCACATAGACATAATATGATTAGACTCCTATGGATGTTATTTGATCCTTTGTTCGGCCTTTCTTTCCGAACACCAAAGAGAGCATCAGGGGCTACTGTCTATACTGTGATATTTTCTCATAATTTAATTACTTACCTCAAAGCCTGTTAGGAGGCTGGCGCAGGCTTCGGTTAATCCGCTTTTGGCGGACCGAACCTTCCCAATCACCGTACTCATAGGAGTACGGTGTTTTTCTTTGATGGAAGTGCCCTGAAGCGCTTCCAGCAAATTGTCCGATGCCTCTAGATGGACAGAGGTCATCGACATAGGCGGCTCGCCCCCCTTAGCGAGGGGCTGCCTGCCTGAGTCCGGAACCACTGGAGGTTCCGGTGCAGTATCCGGCTAGGGGACAAACTCGTTGCGGCCCCCCTCACCAGAATCCATGGGGATATCCGCCCCCCCCTCATGTGTCCGGCGTCGGGGATTTCACCTTGGGGTGCCTCTAGAACTGTCTCCCCCCGGCCCGGTAACCTCTAGGACAGCACCTCGGTGTCGTCCGCGGGCCGGGGGGTGGTGGCCGTCGGAAGCGAGTCACTGTCCATCGCCGACGCGCTCAAAGACCCATCAGAGGAGGATAAGTCGATGAGGGCTTTGGACGGACTGCACGATCATGTTCAGCATGATAAGAAGCAATACAGCAAAACATGCTAGAAGTATTATGGTATCCGGATACTTACGACTTTGCCAGGGGCTTGTCCCTGGGCAGCCACTCCTCGTCGATGTAGGCGGCTGTTGTGGAGTGGTCCGGAGGGAGGTTCCTTCCCTTTTTGGACCTTTTGGCCTCCCCAGACGGGGCGGCCTTCCTTTTCTTCTCCCCCTCAATTTGAGGGGGAGGGTTTTCCTCTTCTTCCTCCTCGGTTTCGTTGGAGGAGTGCGCCTCGGTGTCTTCGGATGATGAGTCTGATACAACCTTGCGTCGGAGACCTTTCCTGGTCCCCGTGGCCTTCTTCTTGGCCTTCTTCTCCGGCACCTCATAGGGCGCCGGAAACAGCATCTCTGTTAGGAGAGTCGTTGCTGGATCTTTGAGTAGTGGAGCTGGGTAGTCGATCCGCTTTGCTGTCGCCACCCAGTCCTGTTAAATTGGTGAGGAGGCTTAGATTCCTTTCACGAATATACTGGGGAAAGGAGCATCTTGTAAAACATAGAGAACTTACCGGATCGGCGGGGCGCTTTGCGCTGAATCCGCGATCTTCGGTAACGGGAGGAGGTACCTCGACGGCCTTGAATAGCACGTTCCAGACGTATTTGTGCGTCATGTCGAAGAGCTCTCACAGTGTCTGGTGTTCGGTTCGGTCGAACTCCCACATATTGAATGCCCGTCTTTGACATGGGAGGATCCGGCGGAAGAGCATGACCTGGACCATGTTGACAAGCTTGATTTTCTTGCTTATCATATTCTTGACGCAGTTCTGGAGTCCGGTCAGCTCCGCTGGCTCACCCCAGGTTAAACCCTTCCTTTTCCAGGAGGTAAGCCACATGGGGATGCCAGATCAAAATTCGGGGCCACCTCCCAGTTGGAGTCGCGCGGCTCGGTGATATAGAACCACCCCGATTGCCACCCCTTCACGGTCTCCACATAGGAGCCTTCGAGCCAGGTGACGTTGGGCATATTGCCCACCATGGCGCCTCTGCACTCCGCTTGCTAGCCGACCACTATATTCGGCTTCACGTTGAAGATCTTCAGCCACATGCCAAAGTGGGGCTTGATGCGGAGGAAGGCCTCGCACACGACGATAAACGCCAAGATGTTGAGGATGAAATTGGGGGCCAGATCATGGAAATCTAGCCCATAGTAAAACGTGAGCCCGCGGACAAATGGGTGGAGAGAAAATCCCAGTCCGCGGACGAAGTGGGCGAGAAACACAACCCTCTCGTGGGGTTCTGGAGTAGGGACGATCTGCCCTGCGTCCGGGAGCCAGTGCGCGATGTCTGCGGCCAAGTATCCGGACTCCCAGAGCTTCGTAACGTCCTCCTCCGTAACGGAGGAGACCATCCACTTGCCTCCCGCTCCGGACATGTTTGGAATGGCTTTACGGAGAAGGTGAGAACTTGGGCGCTGGATCTCGAGCATGCGAGAATGGATGAGCGAAGGAAGTAGAAGGAGTGGGTGAAAAAGGGGAATCCCTATCTCTTTATAAAGGCGGTAGAAACTGTGCGCCTCCCCACTTGCCCGTTAAATTGCTTATTCCCCAAGCGCCACGATTGATGGAGCAGTTGGGTTACCCACACCCGTATTGATGAGAATCCCGTGATAAGGGGACACGAGCTCTGCTTCGACAAGACGTGCCAAGGAAACCGCCTCGTAATATGTGCATTAGCTGGTTGAGAAAAACGGTTCGAATAATGACCGGGCCGTGGCGTGATGTCACGCTATGAAAAGTTGCCAGCAGATTAGATTTGTGGAATATTGTGCTCTCTACGGTGGTATGTAGAATTTGTTTTGCAGAGCCGGACATGATCCTTGTGTTCAAAATCTTCTATGGAGTATTCGGAGAAGGAACCCGCCTTGCAATGCCGAAGACAATCTGCGCGCCGGACTCACTGTCATTGAAGCCTGGTTCAGGGGCTACTAAGGGAGTCCGAGATTAAGGGGTCCTCGGACAGCCGGACTATATGCTTTGGCCGGACTATTGGACTATGAAGATACAAGATTGAAGACTTTGTCCCGTGTCCGGGTGGGACTCTCCTTTGCGTGGAAGGCAAGCTTGGCCATTCGGATATGTAGATCTCCTTCTCTGTAACCGACCCTATGTAACCCTAGCCCCCTCTGGTGTCTATATAAACCGGAGAGTTTAGTCCGTAGGACAACAACAATCATAATCATAGGCTAGCTTCTAGGGTTTAGCCTCTACGATCTCGTGGTAGATCAACTCTTGTAATACTCATATCATCAAGATCAATCAAGCAGGAAGTAGGGTATTACCTCCATCGAGAGGGCCCGAACCTGAGTAAAACATCGTGTCCCCTGCCTCCTATTACCATTAGCCTTAGACGCACAGTTCGGGACCCCCTACCCGAGATCCGCCGGTTTTGAAACCGACAACGCTTACGCTTTTATTTAAGCACATGACGAGCCCAGTTGATATATTTTTTCTTTCTGAAAATGGCTAGCCCAGTTTTTTTGGAGAATACCCAACCGAGGCCTACTTGCTTCTCTCAGTCCTGCTGGGCTGCAAATCTTTCAAGACAAGGAGGGATGTAAGTTGTAAGAAATGGGTTGGGCTATAAGTAGTAAGAAATGGGTTGTAAATTTTTGAACCAAAGCCAACCGGCAATTACATTCAAATATCGTTTTTCTAGATTTCTCTACTCTTATAAAAAGGAGAGTTGGTGATGATGTTGTGCGTGCCATCCTACAATATAGGTCGTCCGATCTATATCTAACAGATAGGAATGAAACTATGACAATTTTACCCGCACTCATCTCCACATTTGCAGATATGGCCTTCCCTCGTTCATCCTTTTCTCTCACATGATAAAGTACTCATACAAATGCATCTTGATGTTTCGTGCAACGCACGGGCATCTTGCTAGTCAAGATTTAAAATTTCATTCATTTTTTGTGGAGAATTTTTTCTTATTTTATTTTGATATAATTTTTTAAAAATTATTTTTAGCATAACTTGAAATTTCGTGATTAAAAGAGTTCGGACCCCGCTGAAATATGCAAAATTTCATTGAATTTTTTAGCAATGCCCATAATATGGTCTGTAATGCTAATAAAAAGAATATGGGCTTAAAAATATTCTTAAGAATTAGCAAATGGGCTGTAAATTATTGAAAATAATGGCTAATGGGATGTATGTTGTTCTCCACAGATTTGGAGGCTGACTTCTGGGCCTACTAGGTTGACGATGATGTTGTCCTAAAAAATTGACACGTACACAAGGCTTTGTCAACTTAGTAAACACAGAGCAGTGACTGTTGGATGTCCATTCAACGGACGTCGTGCTTCTTCAATCTCTGATCTTGCTACTCCAACCACCCAAACCAGCACCAGCGGGACTGCCTGCTCCCTCCTCATGTGGTCGGTTGTGCTGTCGCCAGCCATTCCTCTACCCACCCGCACATCCGGTTATTTTCCGGCAACGTCAGCCTCACCCCGCGCCCGACCAGCCAGCCCTCGTACTCCCCTCAGCGTGGGCATCCGTTGTTGTGGCTTCGCCGGCTCTGAGTCATTTCCTTCCTCGGCCTCGGCCTCATCCATCGCGTTTGTGCTCTTGGCGCGGTGTGGTCAACATGGTCAATAAACAATAGCCATCGGAAGAGGGATGTAAGTGGAGAGGCTGGCAGTAGGGACCCACACAAGCAAGTGCCTCCTTATTACATGAAAACACAGGGGCTTCTCTGGGTCGTTCCAGTCTGGGGCCTCGCCGTCATCCATCGCCCTAGTGCTCTCGGTGGCATGGTCAACATGGTCAACGAACGACATCCATCGGAAGAGGACTGTACGTGGAGAGACTGACAGTTGGGTCCATGGCAGTACGCAAGGAAGTGCCTCCTTATTACGCGCAAAATAATGATTCCTCCACCTGACAGCTGGGACCCATCGGAAGGGCCTATGTATTTCACAAAAAACGTTCCTCCTGCTGACAGCTCGGACCCACTAGCTATATCTTCGCAAGCAAGGAAGTGCCTCCTTATTACGCACAAAAAAATGAATACTCCTCCTACTAGCTGGGACCCACCATAGTGGGAGGCTGACTTGTGGGCCTACTAAGTTGACGCGGATGGAGGTCTTTGTCAACTTAGTCAATATGAATGATTCTGGCTCCAATGACCGTATGATGTCCATCTAACGGCTGTAGTACTTCTTCAACCTCTGGTCTTCTTGCTCCAGCCGCCCAAACCAGCGCCAGTCGTGCCACCTGCTCCTGCCTCCCATGGACGGCTCTGCTGCCGTGCAGGCCTCACTGCCCCACCCTACTCCAACCTCTGTCCAGGCCATCCCTCTACTCACCCACAACCCTTGTTATTCTGCGGCGACGGCAACCTCGCATCGCAGCCGAACTAGTCAACCCTCATACTCCTCTCCGCGTGGGCATCCACTGTTGCATCTTCCACGGCTCCGCGTCGTCCCCTTCCTAGGCCTTGCCGTCGTCCACCGCCTTGGTGCTCTCGGCACGGCGTGGTCAATGTGGTCAAGGAACGACTTCCATCGGAAGAGTACTGTACGTGGAGAGGCTGACAGTTGGGTCCATGGCCATAGGAAGGAAGTGCCTCCTTATTATGCGCAAAATAATGATTCTTCCACCTGACAGCAGGGACCCACCGGACGGGCCACCGTATTTCGTGAAAAAAAGTTTCCCCCTAACTGCTGGGACCCACCAGTTACATCTTTGCACGCAAGGAAGTGCATCCATATTACGGGCAAAAAATATGATTCTCCCCCTGTCGGATGTTGCATTCTGGCAGACCCTTGAGGTTCGAACTCTGGGGTGCGTGCAAAGATATCTCCCCTATCTATCTACGTTCGATCGTCTCATGAGATCTAAGCTGAAAACGATGAACAACACAAAGGACACGAGATTTATACTGGTTCGGGCCACCGTTGTGGTGTAACACCCTACTCCAGTGTGTGGTGTGGTGGATTGCCTTAGGGGCTGATGATGAAAAGTACAGGGGAAGAACGGCCTCGCGAGAGGTGTTCTTGAGATGGTGTGATGAACTGCTTGGGTGAGTTTGATTGCCTCTCTCTCTCTAGTCTTCCCAAAATCTCTCCCCCTACTCTGTGGTGGCTAGCTCTATTTATAGAGGCCCTGGGCCTCTTCCCAAATATTGAGCGGGAAGGGCGCAAACAATGGCCATTTCGAAGGGGAACATCTAGTACAAGTTATCCTGACTAAAGTTGGTCTTCGGCTGCCAAAAGCACTAGCGATGACGTCGTCTTGGGCTCCACGGTGACCTCCATCCTGCCGCTCCGCTGGCCTTGGTCTCATTGCACTGAAATGGCAACCTTTGCCTGATGCCTCGGTACTCCACGTCTGTGCTTGCCCCCTTTGCACCAAAGAGGAAACAAGGACACTGCACAGGCCGGCGCCCGCCTGGTGCCCGCCTGGTCTCGATCATCATGGCTTGCGTCACGAGCACCTCGCAAGGTACCCTGCCTTGATATCTTCGCCTCCTCGCAAGCCTTCCTGGCGAGGCCGTCCCTGGGGATGCCTTGCGTCGTCCGCCCTGCGAGGCTTGGCCCCTCGCGAGGGTCTTGAGTCTTGTGCTGATGAAGATGGGTCGTACTGGGCTACCACTTGAGCCACGCCACAGGCCGCAGGCAGGCAAGTCTAGGGACCCCCGTTCCCAGAATGCCGACAGTAGCCCCGGGGCCCAAGGAGCGCTCGGACTTGGCTTAGCGGAGAAGCAAAGGGGCAAGTGCGGAGCGCCGCGGGCCCCATCAGCCTGCGGCCTTAGGCGTCGTGTGGTGGTTGATTGGACGTGGGCGTCTCCGCTTCCCCATGCTGCCTCGGCAACCGCTCGACTTGACAAGTCCCTGCATGCAAAAACGGGTCATGATTACCTGCGAACATGGAGGCCGACAGTTGGCTTCCTTCCGGTTATAAATGCTGGAGGACGCAGGCCTCCGCCGTTCATCTCCCTCCTTGCCTCCTTCTTTCTCCCCATCCCAGCTACTCGCCATCTCCCATGGCTCCGCCGAAGAGGTTCTCAGCCACAGAGAAGGGGAAGGCTCGTCGGGAAGAGCCTGACCCTTCCCCGGCCAAGCGCGGCCGAGGCCGTCCACGCAAGCATCCTCTGGCTCCTGTAGTGGCTTCCCGCGGTCGTAGATACGATCCCCCGTGCGGTGTTGGGCGCCAGATTGTCGAGGGGAGGAGCGTCGTGACTGCGCGGCCTCCTAGGTCGCGCTTCCACTCGGCGGAGGTGCTGCCGGAGTTCGTCGTGTGGTTGGCAGACCCGACCAGCACCTGGCTCCAGCTTCCCCGCTTCTTTGTAGGTGAACTTCCGACTGGCGGTTCGGGCGGCCTCTGGCTTCAAGCAGATGTTTGCTGCAGCAAGGCCTCCTGGGCTTCGCTGGAGGTCTTCGTCGCCGGGAATGCGGCCCTGACCCGCGGCTGGCAAACATTTTCCCGCGCGCGTGGCCTGAGCCAGTGGTGCAACCTTCACTACAAGTTCGATGGCGACGCCACCCTCTATGTGAAGGTGTTCAGAGAAGACGGTCGCCGCGCCGGGTGCTGCCCCGAAGAAGATGACCGCAGCCAGGTACCCAGCCCCGGCGATGATCTGGATGAAGATGACGGCGGGCACGCGGTCGGGGGCGCTCGAGGTTCGCCAAGCTTCGGCGGCTCTCCTTCGGATAGCAGCTCCTCCAGCGGTGGCCGCGACCAGCCTCCACGCTGTCGCGCCCGCCTTGAGGGAGGTAGCGGGTCAGCCCACCGTCGCGCCTCGGTGAAACGCGAGGAGGAGTCCAATTGAGCTCCGGAGGCAGTATGAGCTCTCGTGGTGAGTTGGTGCCGAGCAAGTCGCGTCTATTTTGTTTTCCCCCTTCCCTGCGTAAAGAAAAAATAGTGTAGGGCCCTGCGGGGGCGTGTTGGACTGTTCCTGTTAATTACCATGTTGCTTCCGCCATTTCGGTGCTGCGTTCTTGGGCCGCATACCCGCATGTAGGAATTACTTAGCTCGGGGGGACTTGCCGCGGTCTTCGCTTCCCGAGGCCGAGGCCTCGCCGCGCCCTTCATGTCCTGCAAGGATTAGTCAGGAGGGATAGCTTCCGGTCTCGGTTGCGGAGGTGACCGACTCAGATCCTGTGTTCGCGTTGCAATGCTCGTGGGGCACGGACTAGGAGGGGTGCTCCCGTAGTGGACTTGGATAGGAAAACCTCAAACGATTGGTGCAGAAAACACTCGCGAGGGCGCCCGCCTAGCCCCCTCGCGAGACTTGCGCGAGAGAAAACGAGGCAAGTGGGCAAAAAAGACAAAGAGTCACAAGCTAAGGACGGCAACAACTCCAATAAAACTTCACATAGTAACGAACAAGCCAACTGCAGAAAGAAAATGAAAAAGCCGCGTCCGGCACCTAATCTAGTCTTCGACGTCTTCTCACCAGCGCAGAGCTAAGTGCTGCCACTAGGCGTGGGCGGGAGCCCCTAAGGCCAGAGGGCGGCTCTCCGGAGACTCCGGGGCATGTACAGCCCCAACTCATTATTACGTGAGAGTGTCACGGGTGGTGAGATTCACAGGCATTGGCCTTCTTCACAGGCTCCGGGCCTTTCTCGGGGAAAATGAGCTTCACAGGCGTTGGCCTTCTTCACAGGCATCGGGCCTTTCTTGGTTCGTCTAGCTTCACAGGCGCCGGGCCTTCTATACAGGCTCTAGGCCTTTCTTGGTTCGTCTAGCTTCACAGGCGTCGGGCCTTCTTTATAGGCTCTGGGCCTTTCTTCAAGGGTAGAACTTCCGAAGATGCTGGATGTTCCACGCATTCGGGATGGGCACCCCCTCCTGAGTATCCAAGCGTGCAGCGCCGGGCCTAGAGACATGAACAACCTTGAACGGGCCCTCCCACATGGGCGAGAGCTTGTGCAGCCCCTCCCTAGAGAGCACCTGCCTGAGCAACAGGTCACCTACCTTGAGGGTCCTGGGGCGGATGTTGCGGCAGTGGTACAGCTGCAGTGCTTGTTGGTATCTCGCAGCCTGAAGTGCAGCCTCCCGTCGATGTTCCTCCCCAAGCACGAGGTCCACCGCTTGCATGGCATCCTGCTGGGCTTCGTCGAAAGCCAGGACCCGCTCGGAGCAATGCCTGACCTCGTGAGGAAGGACCGCCTCAGCACCGTAGACGAGGAAGAACGGGGTTTCGCCGGTCAACTTGGTAGCGGTGGTACGGATGGACCATAGCACGGACTGAAGCTCGTCGTGCCAGCCTCTGTCGTAGGCCTCCAGCTTCTTCTTGAAGGTTCGGGTCTTGAGGCCCTTCAAGACCTCCACGTTGGCGCACTCGGCTTGGCCGTTGCTCCGAGGGTGTGCCACCGAAGCGTAGCATATCTGCGATCCAAGGCTAGCACAATATGTTTTGAAGAGATTGCTGGTGAACTGTGAACCGTTGTCGGTGATGATGCGATTTGGTACCCCAAACCGGCTCACGAGGCCCCTGATGAACTTGACTGCTGAGCCAGCCAGGATGGTGCGGACAGCTTCCACTTCGGCCCACTTAGTGAATTTGTCGATGGCGACGTAAAGGTAGCGATGGCCCCTTTGCGCCCAAGGAAATGGGCCAAGGATGTCCAGTCCCCAAACAGCGAACCGCCACGAGAGGGGAATGGTCTGAAGGCCCTGAGCTGGCTGGTGAATCTGCTTGGCGTGGAACTGACAGGCTTCACAAGCCTTGATACGTCTCTGTCGTATCTATAATTTTTGATTGTTCCATGCCAATATTCTTCAACTTTCATATACTTTTGGCAACTTTTATACTATTTTTGGGACTCACATATTGATCCAGTGCCCAGTGCCAGTTCCTGTCTGTTGCATGTTTTATGTTTCGCAGAAAACCAATATCAAACGGAGTCCAAATGGGATAAAAACGGACGGAGAATTATTTTGGAATATTTGGGATTTTCCGGAGGAAGAATCAACGCGAAACGGTGTCCAGGGTGGCCACAAGACAGGGGGCACGCCCTCCCCCTGGGCACACCCTGGACTCTCGTGGGCCACCCGTAAGGCGGTTGACGCTCTTCTTTTGCTGCAAGAAAGCTAATTTTATGAGAAAAATCTAGGCGAAAGATTCACCCCAATCGGAGTTACGGATCTCCAGATATAAAGGAAATGGTGAAGGGGTAGAATCACAGAACGCAGAAACAGAGATATAGATCCAATCTCGAAGGGGCTCTCGGCCCTTCCAAGCCATGGGAGCCAAGGACCAGAGGGGAAACCCTTCTCCCATCTAGGGAGGAGGTCAAGGAAGAATAAGAAGAAGGGGGCCTCTCTCCCCCTTGCTTCTGGTGGCGCCGGAGCGCTGCCGGGGGCCATCATCATCACCGCGATCTTCACCAACACCGCCGTCATCTTCACCAACATCTCCATCACCTTCCCCCTTCAATATTCAGCGATCCACTCTCCCACAACCCGATGTACCCTCTACATGAACATGGTGCTTTATGCTTCACATTATTTTCCAATGATGTGTTGCCATCCTATGATGTCTGAGTAGATTTTCGTTGTCCTACCGGTGATTGATGAATTGCTATGATTGGTTTGAGTTGCATGTTTTATTATTGGTGCTGTCCTATTGTGCCCTCCATGTCGCGCAAGTGTGAGGGATTCCCGTTGTAGCGTGTTGCAATGCGTTCATGATTCGCTTATAGTGGGTTGCGTGAGTGACTGAAACACAAACCCGAGTAAGGGGATTGTTGCGTATGGGATAAAGAGGACTTGATGCTTTAATGCTATGGTTGGGTTTTACCTTAATGAATCTTTAGTAGTTGCGTATGCTTGCTAGAGTTCCAATCATAAGTGCATATGATCCAAGAAGAGAAAGTATGTTAGCTTATGTCTCTCCCTCAAGTAGAATTGCAATAGTGATTACCGATCTAGTAACATAGTCAATTGCTTAGGGACAATTTCACAACTCCTACCACCACTTTTCCACACTTGCTATATTTACTTTATTGCATCTTTATTTAAACAGCCCCTAGTTTATGTTTACGTGTTCTTTATTATCTTGCAAACCTATCCTTTCACACCTACAAAGTACTTCTAGTTTCATACTTGTTCTAGGTAAAGCGAACGTCAAGCGTGCGTAGAGTCGTATCAGTGGCAGATAGGGCTTGAGAGAATATTTGTTCTACCTTTAGCTCCTCGTTGGGTTCGACACTCTTACTTATCGAAAGAGGCTACAACTATCCCATATACTTGCGTGTTATCAAGACCTTTTTCTGGCGCCGTTGCCGGGGAGTCATAGCGTGGGGTGAATATTCTCGTGTGTGCTTGTTTGCTTTATCACTAAGTAATTTTTATTTGCTGCTCTTAGTTGTTCTCTATCTTTAGTTATGGATATGGAACACAAAATACCAAAAAAATTAGAGGTACTTGCTACTCATGTAGATGGGGTAACTCCTAAAACCCCTGATGCTCATTATGTGAAAGATATTAAGTACTACTTTGATAATCCTGAGAAAACCCCATTCAACTTTATAATGGGAGACACGTTGGATCAATGTGAATACTTTAGGGATTATCGCTCGACACAAAAAGGGAAACTATTATGGGATCAATTTATTATGTTGCATTGGTATGCCTGGAATCTATGCTTGAGATATGATATTACTTGTTGCTCTAGGATGGAGGCTCCACACCTTCCCTTTTCATGCAAATTTAATGATAATGAAACCTTAGCTTCTTATGCTAATGGTATATATGATTACTATGATGTGTAGCAAATAGAAGAATTTGTTGCTTTTAAGGCTGCTTATGAAATTGAAGCTTTGTTTGAAAAGTATGAAGCTTTTGATGATGATGGTTATAGGCCTGAAAATCTTGCTATACTTAGATGTTGCTATGAAAATTATGAATACAATTACTATATTAATGTTTTTATGAAGAAAGTCTCCGCTGTCCAAGAAGAGATTAATATTTTGCAGGAAGCTATGGAAGAAGAAATTGATGAAACAGTGAGCTCATTGGATGAAAAAGATGATGAGGAGAGCGAAGAACAAAAGGAGGATGAGCGGATTAGCTACCCATGCCCACCTTCTAATGAGAGTAACTCTTCAAATCATACATTGTTTAATTTTCCTTCGTGCTTACCGAAGGATGATTGCTATGATGATTGCTATGATGATTGCTATGGTGATTGTTATGATCCCATTGATTCTCTTGAAATATCCCCTTTTGATGATGCTTGCTATGCTTGTGGCCAAGATGCCAATATGAATTATGCTTATGGAGATGAACTTGCTATAGTTCCTTATGTTAAACATGAAGTTGTTGCTATTGCACCCACGCATGATAGTCCTTTTATCTTTTTGAATTCTCCAAACTACACTATATCGGAGAAGTTTGTGCTTATTAAGGATTAAATTGATGGGTTGCCTTTTACCATTTCACATGATGATTTTGATGAATGTGATATGCATGTGCTTGCTGCTCCTACTTGCAACTATTATGAGAGAGGAACTATATCTCCACCTCTCTATGTTTCCAACACGATAGAATTGCAAGAAACTGTTTATACTATGTGTTGGCCTTTACTATGTGTGCATGAATTGTTCTTTTTTGACATCCGATGCATAGGAAGAGAGTTAGACTTCGTTGTTTCATGATATATGTTACTTTGTTCTCACTACTAAATTACAAATCATTGTTAATTAAAATTGGCTTTCATATACCTTGGGATCCGGGTGGATTCATTACTTGAGCACTATATGCCTAGCTTAATGGCTTTAAAGAAAGTGTTGCCAGGGAGACAACCCGGAAGTTTTATAGAGTCATTTATTTCTGTTGAGTGCTTTTATATAGTTTAAAAACAAAAAAATAAAGAGGGGAACCTAAAAACTTTTCAAAAAGGAAAGTGAAAGTGAGAAAGACAAGCATTGTTGAAGTGGGAGAGCTCCTTGAACTTTGTTCATGCTCACGGAAACTTTGTGAATCTTGATTACAGAAAATTTTCATCAAAAATAATTATCCCCTTGTACAATTCCATTGTATTATAAAAATAATGTGCCAAGGTTTGCCTTTAGGATGTTCACAATGCTTGTTGGTTTGTACGGTGCGGGACAGAAACTTTGGCTTTAGTGCGTGATTTTAAATTTTTAACTGAAATGTCAAATAGTTCCGATTCCTTTTGAAATGTCTTGCTATACAAATTGTTTATTTTTCCTAATTTTGGTAGAATTTTTGGGGTACCAGAAGTATGGTAGATGTTCAGATTGCTACAGACTGTTCTGTTTTTGACAGATTCTGTTTTTGATGCATAGTTTGCTTGTTTTGATGAATCTATCAATTTATATCAGTGGATTAAGCCATGGAAAAGTTATATTACAGTAGACACAATGCAAAAATAAAATATAATTGGTTTGCTACAGTACTTAGAGTGGTGATTTGCTTTATTATACTAACTGATCTTACTGAGTTTTCTATTGAAGTTTTGTGTGGATGAAGTGTCTAAGCGGGGAGGTCTCGATATGAGGAAAAGGAAGAGAGGCAAGAGCTCAAGCTTGGGGATGCCCGAGGCACCCCAAGTAAATATTCAAGGAGACTCAAGCGTCTAAGCTTGGGGATGCCCCGGAAGGCATCCCCTCTTTCTTCAACAAGTATCGGTATGTTTTCGTATTCGTTTTGTTTATGCATTATGTGCAAGTCTTGGAGCGTCTTTTGCATTTAGTTTTCATTTTTATTTTATGCACCATGCTGGTATGAGATAGTCCTTGGTTGATTTATAGAATGCTCATTTCACTTCACTTAAATCTTTTGAGTATGGCTTTATAGAATGCTTCATGTGCTTCACTTATATCATTTGAAGTCTGGATTGCCTATTTCTCTTCACATAGAAAACCGTCATTTGTAGAATGCTCTTTTGCTTCACTTATGTTTGTTAGAGTGTGGCCATATCTTTCGTAGAAAGAATTAAACTCTCTTGCTTCACTTATATCAATTTAGAGAGATGACAGGAATTGGTCATTCACATGGTTAGTCATAAAATCCTACATAAACTTATAGATCGCTGAATATGATATGTTTGATTCCTTGCAATAGTTTTGCGATATAAAGATGGTGATATTAGAGTCATGCTAGTGGGTGGTTGTGGATTGTAGAGACACTTGTGTTGAGGTTTGCAAGTCCCGTAGCATGCACGTATGGTAACCGTTGTGTGACAAATTTGAAGCATGGGTGTTTCTTTGATTGTCTTCCTTATGAGTGGCAGTCGGGGACGAGCGATGGTCTTTTCCTACCAATCTATCCCCCTAGGGGCATGCGTAGTAGTACTTTGCTTCGAGGGCTAATAAACTTTTGCAATAAGTATATGAGTTCTTTCTGACTAATGTGAGTCCATGGATTATACGCACTTTTACCTTTCCATCATTGCTAGCCCCTTCGGTACCGTGCATTGCCCTTTCTCACTTTGAGAGTTGGTGCAAACTTTGCCGGTGCATCCAAACCCCGTGATATGATACGCTCTATCACACATAAGCCTCATTATATCTTCCTCAAAACAGCCACCATACCTACCTATTATGGCATTTCCATAGCCATTCCGAGATATATTGCCATGCAACTTTCATGATCATCATATACATGACTTGAGCATTTACTGTCATATCGCTTTGCATGATCGTAGGATAGCTAGCATGATGTTTTCATGGCTTGTCCATTTTTTGATGTCATTGCTACGCTAGATCATTGCACATCCCGATACACCGCCGGAAGCATTCATATAGAGTCATATCTTTGTTCTAGTATCGAGTTGTAATATTGAGTTGTAAGTAAATAAAAGTGTGATGATCATCATTATAGAGCATCGCCCCATGAAAAAAAAAGGAAAGGCCACAGAAGCCTAAATAAAAAAGGGGGCCAAAGAAGCCCACCCAAAGAAAAAAAGAAAAGGGGCAATGTTACTATCCTTTTACCACACTTGTGCTTCAAAGTAGTACCATGTTCTTCATATAGATTGTCTCATATGTTGTCACTTTCATATACTAGTGGGAATTTTCATTATAGAACTTGGCTTGTATATTCCAACGATGGGCTTCCTCAAATGCCCTAGGTCTTCATGATCAAGCAAGTTGGATGCACACCCACTTAGTTTTCAGTTTGAGCTTTCATACATTTATAGCTCTTAGTGCATCCATTGCAGGGCAATCCCTACTCCTCGCATTGACATCAATTAATGGGCATCTCCATAGCGTGTTGATTAGCCGCGTCGATGTGAGACTTTCTCCCTTTTTTTCTTCTCCACAAAACCTCATCATTATATTCTATTCCACCTATAGTGCTATATCCATGGCTTGCGCTCATGTATTGCGTGAGGGTTGAAAACGCTGAAGCGCATTAAAAAGTATGAACCAATTGCTTGGCTCGTCATCGGGGTTGTGCATGATGGGGGCATTTTTGTGTGACGAAAATGAAGCATGGCCAAACTATATGATTTTGTAGGGATAAGCTTGCTTTGGCCTTGTTGTTTTGAAAAGACATGATTGCTTTATTGGTACGCTCGAAGTATTATTGTTTTTTATGTCAAATGATAGACTATTGCTTTGAATCATTCGTATCTTAATATTCATGCCATGATTAGACATATGATCAAGATTATGCTAGGTAGCATTCCACATCAAAAATTATCTTTTTCTATCATTTACCTACTCGAGGACGAGCAGGAATTAAGCTTGGGGATGCTGATATGTCTCTATTGTATCTATAATTTTTGATTGTTCCATGCCAATATTCTTCAACTTTCATATACTTTTGGCAACTTTTTATACTATTTTTGGGACTAACATATTGATCCAGTGCCCAGTGCCAGTTCCTGTTTGTTGCATGTTTTATGTTTCGCAGAAAACCAATATCAAATGGAGTCCAAATGGGATAGAAACGGACAAGAATTATTTTGGAATATTTGGGATCCTATGATGTGTTGCCATCCTATGATGTCTGAGTAGATTTTCGTTGTCCTATCGGTGATTGATGAATTGCTATGATTGGTTTGAGTTGCATGTTTTATTATTGGTGCTGTCCTATTGTGCCCTCCGTGTCGCGCAAGCGTGAGGGATTCCCGCTGTAGCGTGTTGCAATGCGTTCATGATTCGCTTATAGTGGGTTGCGTGAGTGACTGAAACACAAACCCGAGTAAGGGGATTGTTGCGTATAGGATAAAGAGGACTTGATGCTTTAATGCTATGGTTGGGTTTTACCTTAATGAATCTTTAGTAGTTGCGTATGCTTGCTAGAGTTCCAATCATAAGTGCATATGATCCAAGAAGAGAAAGTATGTTAGCTTATGTCTCTCCCTCAAATAGAATTGCAATAGTGATTACCGATCTAGTAACATAGTCAATTGCTTAGGGAAAATTTCACAACTCCTACCACCACTTTTCCACACTCGCTATATTTACTTTATTGCATCTTTATTTAAACAGCCCCTAGTTTATGTTTACGTGTTCTTTATTATCTTGCAAACCTATCCTTTCACACCTACAAAGTACTTCTAGTTTCATACTTGTTCTAGGTAAAGCGAACGTCAAGCATGTGTAGAGTCGTATCAGTGGAAGATAGGGCTTGATAGAATATTTGTTCTACCTTTAGCTCCTCGTTGGGTTCGACACTCTTACTTATCGAAAGAGGCTACAACTATTCTATATACTTGCGGGTTATCAAGCCTTCACCAGCTCGGTTGCGTCGTTGAGTGTTGTCGGCCAATAGAAACTGCTGCGAAACGCCTTGCCGACGAGTGTGCGCGAAGACAAGTGGTGCCCGCAGTCTCCACCGTGAATGTCGGCCAGTAGCTCTTTTCCTTGCTCCCTAGAGATGCAACATAGAGTAACATCATTCGGCCGCTTTCGGTAGAGCTCTCCGTCTTGGACGCAGTAGGCCGTGGCCTGCCGCGCCACGCGCTCCGCGTCCTCCTCCTTCTCTGGCAGGGTCCCTTGCATCAAGTAATCCTTGAACTCTGTGGTCCAACATGCCTCCTGAGGCTCCAGCGCCAGGAGGAAGCGTGCCCCTGAGGTTGGGCCACAGGTCGGGGCTCCCGAGGAAGGCGGTTGAGGGAGCTCCTCCCTAGGCTGTGTCATGTTTGATAGTGATGGCGCCGCCGAGGGTTTGAAGAGTCGCTCCTCGAAGACGCCAGGCTCCTGAGGCAGCCGCCTGGATGCCCTCTTGGCGATGTCATCAGCCTCTTGATTGGTGCCGCGAGGCACGTGTTGCAACTCCAGCCCCCAAAACTGTTTCTCCATCCTGCGGACCTTCGCGAGATACGCTTCCATGTGCTCATCCTTCGGCTCGTATACCTTGTTGGAGAAGTTGACGAGGAGTTGTGAATCGCCCTTGATGATGAGGCGCTTTACCCCCAAGGCGACTGCAGCTTTCAAGCCTGCTATCAGGCCCTCGTACTCCGCTATGTTGTTGGAGACCTTCTCTCCATGCTGGAAGCAGAGCTGCACAGCATAGTAGAGCTTGTCCTGAGTGGGGGATATGAGCACTACGCCAGCCCCCGCGCCCTGTCGTGAGAACGCTCCGTCGAAGTACATGACCCAGCCATCCGGCGCTTCACTTCCCGGGGAAAGCGATCGGTCCTCGCCCGCTTTGAGCCCTAGTGCCTCTGCCCATTCCGCCACGAAATCTACAAGTGCGGCTCCCTTGATGACCCTGGTCGTGCTGAATTCTAGCTAGAATGCTTGTAGTTCGATGTTCCATTCAGCGACCCTCCCAGCTGAGTTGGGGCTCCTGAGTACCCTTTCCAAGGGGTATGCTGAGACGACCTTGATGGGATGGCCTTGAAAGTAGTGCTGCAGCTTACGCGAGGCCACTAACAGTGCGAGGAGGAGTTTTTGGGGCATGGGGTACCGCACCCTCGCGTCCCGTAGCACCGTGCTGATGAAGTAGACAGGGTGCTCGATGAGGTTGAGGGTGTTGGTGCAGCCCGCGTCCTCCGGAGGTTGAGGCGCCTCCTGAGACGACGGAGCCCCCAGCGCTTGGTCGCTTGGAGAGGCCTCCTTTGCTCTGGGTGCACTCCCCTGCTGTGGTTCATCCTTTTTTGCCGCGGTCGTGGTCTTCGCGAGGCCTTCTTGGCCTTGCTCTGCTTCGGCTGGGACGGCGTCTGCGGCCTTGGTCCAACGCTCCACTCTAACCGCCACAAGGGCTACGCTGGCGGAATTGGGGGTGGCTGCAAGGTAAAGCACCAAGGGCTCCCGAGGCCGCAGAGCTACCATCACCGGAGGGCTGGTGAGGTACTTCTTGAGATCTTGGAATGCCTTGTCGGCCTCTTCAGTCCACTCGAACGGGCCCTTCTTCTTCATCAGCTTGAAGAAGGGCAGTGCCCGCTCCCGCAGCTTGGAGATGAAGCGTCCTAGCGCGGTTACACGTCCGGTGAGCTTCTGCATTTCTCTGAGGGTCTTCGGCGGGCCCATGTCTTCGACTGCCTTGACCCTCTCTGGGTTGGCCTCGATGCCCCTATGGGACACGAGGAAGCCCAAGAGCTTGCCCGAAGGGACTCCAAATACGCACTTCTCCGGATTGAGCCGCAGATCTACTTCACGGGGCGCACGTTGGGGCACACGTTGAGATGATGTTCAATCACATCCCTTGGGACTCCTGCCAGCTGATCAGGCTCCCATGCAAACACCTTCTTGTTAGCGCGCAGGAACCTGACCAAGGGCTCCTCCTGCGCAGGCTCAAGGTTGGTGCCTATGGTGAAGGTGGCGCCAGTGGATTCATCCTCGTCGACCGGCACCTGCTTGGTCTCTGCCTTGTCTTGGCTGAATAGTTGTTTCTTCTTAGCTAGTGCATCCCCCTTGGGCTCAAGGACATCTGCGCTGGCGGGCTGCGCCACCGCGGCCGTCTTGAAAGCAAGCTTGAGCACCTGCAATGCATCCCCGGTGTCTCCGGACACGGTAAGGACGCCGTTGCTCCCGGGCATCTTCATGAGGTTGCACGCTGGGTGAGTCGCTGCCATGAACTGGGTCAAGGCTGGGTAGTCGAGGATGGCGTTATACGGGAGGCCGATGGCGGCAACGTTGAAGTCGATCAGCTTCATGCGGAAGTTGTCGTGAGTGCCAAAGGTCACCGGGAGGCAGATCTGCCCCAAGGAGCCGGTGGAGCCGCCTCCGACGCCCGAGAAGGGCCTGCTGGGTTGAAGCCGTTCTAGCGGCACGTGGAGGAGGCTGAAGGCCTCCATCGAGAGCACGTTGAGGCCGGCACCACCGTCGATGAGGGTCCTGGTGACGGCCACTTGGCAGATGGTGGGGGTGCATAGCATCAGGAGCGCGCCTGAACAGGCGGTGTTGGAGGGGTGATCATCCGACCTGAAGGTCAGATCGGCCTTGGGTGCCACCCAGCCCGAGGGGGTTTATCGGCGCTTGAGGGCAGCGTCGATCTGGAGGGCGAATGGCTTTACGTGGCAGCTCGAAGGTGGTGCCTGCGATCCGCCCAGGATGGCCGCGATGACTGGGGATGCCGGCGCAGCATGATGGGCAAGGAAGAGGTTGTGTAACTCCTCCCAGGAGGCCACAGAAGTCGTTCGCAGATGGAGCAGCCACATGCGCGAGACGCCGGTGAGGGCCATGGGCAGCCAGTTCGCCATGACCTTGTCGTCACCCCCGGCCTTGAGGACGGCTTCTTCATACGCCAGCGAGAAGATTTGCAGGTCGGCCATGCCGTCGTAGCGCGGTGGCATGTCCGGCTTGAACTTGCGCGGCCACTGCACCTGTCGCAAGGCGGGAACCAGGGCTCGGAGCCCCCTGATCTCCGCTCCGGCGTCGACAGCTAGAAGGGGCGGTGCATTAGCCGCCATGAGGGCAGAGCGTGGTGTTGGTGGGGAACGAGTCGACGGAAGGGAGAGCTCCGGCGCACCCCTACCTGGCGCGCCAAATGTTGGATGTTGGGTTCCGGCAGACCCTTGAGGTTCGAACTCTGGGGTGCGCGTGAAGATCTCTCCCCTATCTATCTACGTTCGACCGTCTCGTGAGATCTAAGCTGAAAACGATGAACAACACAAAGGACACGAGATTTATACTGGTTCAAGCCACTGTTGTGGTGTAACACCCTACTCCAGTGTGTGGTGTGGTGGATTGCCTCAGGGGCTGATGATGAACAGTACAGGGGAAGAACGGCCTCGCGAGAGGTGTTCTTGAGCTGGTGCGATGAACTGCTTGGGTGAGTTCGATCGCCTCTCTCTCTCTCTCTAGTCTTCCCAAAATCTCTCCCCCTACTCTATGGTGGCTAGCTCTATTTATAGAGGCCCTGGGCCTCTTCCTAAATATTGAGCAGGAAGGGTGCCAACAACGGACGTTTTGAAGGGGAACATCTAGTACAAGTTATCCTGACTAAAGTTGGTCTTCGGCTGCCAAAAGCACTGGCGATGACGCTGTCTTGGGCTCCACGGTGACCTCCATCCTGCCGCTCCGCTGGACTTGGTCTCGTTGCACTGAAATGGCAACCTTTTCCTGATGCCTCGGTACTCCATGTCTGTGCTTGCCACCTTTGCACCAAAGAGGAAACAAGGACACTGCGCAGGCCGGCGCCCGCCTGGTCTCGATCGTCATGGCTTGCGTCACGAGCACCTCGCGAGGTACCCTGCCTTGATCTCTCCGCCTCCTCGTGAGCCTGCCTGGCGAGGCCGTCCCTGAGGATGCCTTGCGTCGTCCGCCCTGCGAGGCTTGGCCCCTCGCGAGGGACTTGAGTCTTGTGCTGATGAAGACGGGTCGTACTAGGCCACCACTTGAGCCACGCCGCAGGCCGCAGGCAGGCAAGTCTGGGGACCCCTGTTCCTAGAATGCCGGCACCCCGTGACAGCTGGGACCCGTCAGCTATATCTTCACACTTAAGGAAGTGCCTCCTTACCTCCCTGACAGCTGGGACCCATCCGATCAAACCGTACGTAGGGTTGTCTGTCTGGTCGCGAACGTGTATGTACATACTGGTCGATCGGTCTATCTGCAGGCTGCAGCGATGAACCATGGCCGAGTAAGGAAGGGCATGTGTCGTAGTAGAGGCGCAGACGTAGCATGTCACGTAGTCCTGTCTATACCGTGTACACGTACGTACAACCAGGGTGCAAGAAAGTTAATACGGCCACGTACGTGTGGGGTCTCGAACGCCTACTCGCGCATACGTACGGCCAGGGCTCATGTACATGGAGAGGCAGCGGAGAGCAGCGACAGTGTCCTGTTCATCGCAGCCAACCGGCTAGGTCGGAACGGACAAAGTGCGTCGTGTTCATCAAGAGGCAACGGAATGCATCCTGTTTGTCGGGAGCCAACCGTCTTGGACGGAACAGCCAAAACGAGGCCTGGCATACTGCAGAACAGAGGAAACGGCCTTCTGTTCGACCGCCTACGGTTGAAACGGGATCCTATTCACCGGGAGGGGTCTGGTGTACCGCAAAACGGAGGAAACGGACTTCTCTTTGACCTCCTACGGTCGAAATGGGGTCTTGTTGATCGGGAGAGGTGTGGTGTACCACCAAAAAGAGGAAACGGACTTCTCTGTGACCTCCTACGGTCGAAACAGGATCTTGTCCATGTATGTGCATCGCCTGACCCCGACCACCCACCGTAACCGGAAACTCCCCGATATTTTCCTCGCCCTTGCTTCTACCACGGTTTTTCCGTCATGGGCGGTCCAAAGAATGCCATGCATCTGGGTCTCCGGCCCAGGACGAAAAGCCCATTTTCTGTGATGATTTTTTGTCATAGAAGTAGGAGCCCGCCACATCTATGATGATACCAGATTTTGTCACAATTATCGTCATAGAAGTGTCGTAAGCATGACAGAAAAAATTCGTTCGGCCCAAAATGTCACGGATGTGTCTTTTTTTGTAGTGTTGGTTAGGCGTGACGCCGTTAGCCCTGAAGTATCCTACCTTGTATAATATTATGCAACGTAAGGAGGATTATGTGGAAACAATATTGCAAACGGTACCTTTGAATACCCAGTTTAGGAGGGATTTAGTAGGGGAATGATGGAACTCCTGGTTGCACTTGGTGCGGAGGTTGGTGGGCATTCAACTCCCAGACCAAGCAGACGCCATGAACTGGAAGCTAACAACGAATGGAGTGTTTTCGGTTAAATCTATGTACTTAGACCTTATTGATTCTAGCTCAATCCCAAGATCGATACACATTTGGAAAGTAAAGGCTCCCTTGCGCATTAAAATTTTCATGTGGTTTGTCCACAAGCAGGTGATTCTTACCAAAGATAATTCACTAAAGCAACGATGAGTCGGCAGTTCACGATGTTGTTTTTATGTTCATGACCAAACAATCCAACATTTATTTATTGATTGTCCTCTAGCGAAGTTACTTTGGCGATATATACATATAGCCTTTAACATCACGCCTTCGGCTAGCATAAAGATGTTGTTTGGGACGTGGCTAAATGGGATACAACCTGAGATTGCGTTAAGTATTCGGATTGGAATATGTGCACTTCTTTGGGCTATATGGAACTGCAGGAATTATATGATTTTTAACAGATTACATATTTTGAACTTCTTGCAGGTTATTTTCAGAGCTACGGCATGGATCCGTACGTGGTTGTTACTCACTCCTGTGGGCTCCAGGGAGCATTTGGCTACTGGGTGCAACCAATGGGAGATGGTTCCATGGGCTATCTTCAATCGGTTTGGATGGCGGTCGCATAATAGGATAGGTCCTTAATGTCCTTTCGTCTAGCCGGTTGTGGCTTTGATTTATTTTCTTAGCTTTTTGTTTGTGCTCCATTTGTGAGTTGTACTTCGGATACCAGACTTTGCGTTTTGCTGAGCTTGTTTAATAATATGGCCGCATGCATCTTTCAGATGCAAAGGCCGGGGGATAACCTCCTTTTCAAAAAAAATCTAGTTCAAGATGCATGTGCGATTTGAAAATCGACAAAAAAATATTACATAAACAGCATAGCTTTATTAGATATCAAGGTTCAGCAGAATATACATAAATGATCTGGAGGCGCTAGGAGCCACAAATGACGCCAACACCGAGGGTTGAGGCCATTTTAGCTTACATGTGCGGCTCTCCATTACTGCTACGTTGTTCATGGCTAAAAGAGAAAACCAGAAAAGAATCTCTAAGAGATCTAATATCTCTAAAAATCATACAATGAACTCCATAATTCTTGGCCACTCGATCTCCCTTATGACTCTCAGACAGTCAGAAGAAATTTGAAGCTTTTCAAGTTGGAGATCTTGGTCCAGTGCTAATGCTTCTCTACAGGCATAAGCTTCCAAGGTTTTAGGTTGGGTGAGCCCTTCAAATACTATTGCAGAAGCACCACAGAAACGCCCCTGATCATCTCGGCACACCACCCCAACAGCCCCCTTGTTGGCAGATTTTGTAACAGTTGCATCAGCATTCAGTTTCATGTTTCCTGGAGCAGGTGGTACCCATTTTGGTGCAACACGAGAACATGGCCTACTGCTCTTTTTGTACACAGAATCACAACTTCTTATTTCATTGATATACCTGTTGATGAAAATATATGTTGATAATGGACTTTGGAACTCCTGCTCGTGTATGGCCTGACGTTGTGCGTACGAGATAGCCCACATCGTGACAAGTATCTCCGCAAATTTTTTGGGATTTAACGTGTTGCATAAACTAAATAGTCAAAGCTTGGCGTCCGGTGTGCCATCACCATATAAAATCACAGAGGAATCATCATCTGTCAGAGCCCACGCGCTTTTGGCCATGTCAAAGTCTAAAAGAGCATGTCTCCAAGAGTCATAAGCTGCATTGCCAATCGAACAGATTGGCGTAGTCACCATCTTACGTCAAGCTCTCTCAGCTCCTGTCGGCAGCGACGACCTGGCCAAGCGCCAAGAATAAAGGTGTAGCTTTGGTGGAACTTTCACCTTCCATAACTTTTGCCGGTTCTTCTCTTGTTGTCCAATTCAGAGTTTTCTATTGCACCATATAGTCCGGCTTCCCTTCACGCTTTTGTTTGAACTAGGAGCCGGTAAAATGATCGCACGGAGAAGTCTTCATTCCTCTCATAGTGCCATCCCCAACAATCGCTCTGATTTATATGACATAACGAGATTAGGTGAATGACCTCGGCATCCATTGGCAAGAAATGTGCCTCCAGTGCAGCTTGATCCCAGGTGCGTGTTGTTGAGCATATCACGTATGAAACTAGCTCTGGTGGGTTGTTCGAGATTGCACACATTGGTCTTAGGTTATGATCCTGCGGGAGCCAGTTAACATTCCATATTGTAGTTTCTGTCCCGTCACCAATCCTTCTAACAAGCCCTATCTTGAGTGCATCCCTCCCCTCACAAATTGCATGCCAATCCTGGGATGGTTGGCTACCCAGCTTGGTTATTAGTAGATCATCATGTGGAAAATACACAGTTTTGAGAATGCGTGCACTTAGTGAGCCTGGTTCTTGCAGTACTCTCCAAGCTTGCCGTGCTAACAATGCTATATTGAAAATTCCCATATCTCTAAAACCAAGGCCACCTTTATATTTGGGCATGGTTATATCATCCCAAGCAACTCACGCCGTCATCCGTTGACTTGCCTTACTTCCCCGCCAGAAGTTCCGAACAAGTGAGGTGATATGTTCATAAAGACCTCGCGGAAGTTTAAAACCCGACATAGAATAGGTGTGAAGCGCCTGTATCACCGATTTTATGAGTATTTCCTTCCCACTGCCAGATAAAAGTTTCTCCATATACCCTTGAGCATTCTTCCAGACCCAGTCCTTGATAGTATATGCAAAAGCTCCATTTTTTAATCGCCCCACTTCAGATGGGAGGCCCAAATATTTCTCACTTAAGGTTTCGTTTTGGACATTAAGTGTGCCCTTCACATCCTCCCTGGCGGCCTCCGTACACCCCTTCCCAAAGTATATAGAAGACTTATGATTGTTTACTCTCTGACCGGATGCCTGGCAATACATGTTGATCACCCCATTCAACATTTCTGCTTTCTCCCTTGTGGCACTGCATTTACCTAAAATAAAGCCCAGTTTCACCGCACAACTACAATATATTAATGATTTCTTAGATAGGAGGCTTTTAAGCCCAACTACATGGAAAACCGCAATATTTTTTGGGTGTCTAGCTGACAAAAAACTACAACAACACCAATATAACAAAAAAGAAATTCACATGATCACATCCACCTTGTTAAGAAACTTGTTGATAGAAACAGGAAGAATGGAGCAGTATCCTGCCAACGATTGTAGCAAGGAGAGCGACTTCACAGTGGGCTCGCTGCGTTAAAATACTGGGAAAGCGCACAAACCCCTCCTCCATGGCTGGCCTATCCGATCGCTCCGGTTACCACTACCGGGCGGTTGTTTCTAGCTATTTCCTTTTTTGCTTCGCCGGTTTGCTCAGGTTTTCCACCCTGGTTTTCTCTCCTTTGCGTTTTTCTTTTTTCAAATGTATCAAATCTGTGAACATTTTCAAAATCTGAGAAAAATAAGTAAATATGAGAACATTTTACATAAATTGCAAATGGAGCTCGACATGGAGCCCTAAATAGAAAATTTTAAAAATCGAATTTTAGTTTTTCAAAAAATCTGAAAAAGATATACATATACATACGTATGGATGCATACTACTTGTCTGCAAAGTTTCATGGCGAAGTACCTTTTCATGCGAGGTGCACAAAAATGATAAAGTCACGTATTTCCAGCACATGTATTATTCGTTGGCAAAGTACATGATTTTTGTGCAGCACACATCAAAACGTATTTCGTGATGAAATTTCACACACATCTAGCATACATCTATAAGTACTTGTGTATTTATTTTCTGATTTTTTCAAAACTTAAAAGGTTGGTTTTTATTATTCTTTTTTTTTAATTAGGGCTCGAAGGAGCCCAAGAACAAAAGAATCCAGTCTCTCCATTTGATACTTTGAGAATAATTCTAAAATTTGATTTTGTTTTTTTACTAAAGTGAACATTTTAAGAAAATATGATTTTTTTTTTCTAAAAATTGAACATTTAAAAAAACATGAACATTTTAGAAAAGAACATATGAGTATTTTTCAATTTGATGAACATTTTTCAAATTTTCTGAACATTCTAAAAAGTAAAATGTTCTCAAACATTTCATGGAAATAGAAAAGAAAATAAAATAAAAAAGACATAAATGACTAAACAATAGGAAAATTGAGAAAAGTGATGGAAGGCACGCTCGCATGACTATGCTAGTGCTACTTGGCATGACTGTTGCTCACTCTAGTGTGTTTGCTCGACATTACGTAGCACCAAGTGCCATGTAGGATTCTCCTGTTCACTACCAAAATGCACCACCATACAAATATACAGCTACCCATGTGCATGCGAAGGCTGATTGGTTTGATGCCAATATTTGGCATTGTCAATATTTGACAAGCTAATATTTCTCATTGCCAATATTTGACAAGTCAAAATTTGACAAAATCAAGAACAACCAAAATTCGTCAATTTTTGTGAGCTTGACAAGAGAAGTTTATAACCAACCAATCAATTTTTGGCATGCCAACTTTTGACATCAAATCAATTCTCTCACAATGACCCACCTAACAAAAGGTGGAAGTCCATCAAAAAGCTTTATGGTGGGTCACATGGCCCAGACGATCAGGCGCGGGGCATGACCCAAGAAACTGGCGTGAGGCGCGCCACCAGCAAGCCTGGATAAAGGCCCGAGGAGAAGGGATACTACGCCCACTGGGCGCTCTGTGCGAGGACCTCCTATATGATCGCTCACACAAAACCGCGGACCACGATCAACTAGCCACTCCACCACAAAACTGCCATTACACATTAAGGGTGCGTTTGGATGTAAGGCAAGGGGCAGCTCTAGCCTAGCTAGGCAAGGTTAGCCATTTGGTATTCAAAATAAAACTAGCTTCTGGAACAATCTAGCCCTCAACTGCCAAGAAAACCTTAATGCTGGAAGTTAGCCAAATTGGCTCTCCCAAACCGGCCAAATGGCAATCATGGGCAGTTAATGCTCTAATTACCCATTATCCAAATAACTAGCCTTGCTTCTAGCAGCTCTTGCCAAAGCGGGCTAGATAATTCTAGCCCAGATAAGCTGGTGAGCTAGCTATCCAAACGCACCCTAAGGCGCCAAACACTTTAACAACAGAGAGAAGGGTTGAGATTTTGGGAAAAACATTTTCAAAACATTTCTTGATAATTTCGAACAATTTGAAATGCCGCAATTTTTTTCATATTCCAAGTTTTTTTTCCTGCAAAAAATGTGAACAATTTTTGTAATCTGGATTTAGAAAAGACACAATTGTTTTTTTTTTTGCAAAACCTAGTGAACAATTTTGGAAAAAATGAATATTTTCTGACATTGTGAAAAAAAATTGAAAACAAAGAAATACTTTCTGAAATTCCTGAACAATTTTTGAAACACAGACATCTTTCTGAAATTGTGAACAAATTTTGGAAATGAGAACATATTATGAAATTCCTGTACATTTTCTGAAAAAAGAACATTTTTTTAATGACATTGTGAACTTATTTTTAAAAAGAGATAAAGAAGGGATGTTCAGGCTAATGACACATGATATATATCACAACGAGGAAAAATAATTAGAAAAAGGATAAAGAAGGGACGTTCGATAAGGACTCAGGCTAATAACGTAAACTGAAGCACTAAATGAGCTAGAAAGTACTGTACTATAGTAGCCCATTACACTTTTAAAATAAATAAAATCAATTTTGGTTAAATAGGTTTAACCATATGGTTTTCGGTTTCTAACCGAAAGAAACGAAATGCAAATGGTTTCAATATTTAAAACTGAAATTGAAACTGAAACCTAAAAAAATTAACATTTTGGTTATGTTTGGTTTTTCTATTCGGTTTCTGGTTTTCGGTTCGGTTTTGCACATCCTGACCCCCGAGCACGACGTGGGTTTGACTAACATCAGGCAATAACATGTTGACATCATGATGATATTTTCTTTACCTTTTCCCATTTTCTTTAAATTAATATATTATAAAATTAAAGTATATTGAAAAAGTTGAAAACTTTGAGTACCAAAAATGTTAACTCAACTAGAAAAAATATTGATACATATTAAAAGATGTTCCTCAAATGAAAAGTGCTACTGTGTTTCAAAACAATGTATGTAAATTGTTTAAAAGTATGTATACAATGTAAAAAAATGTTTATGTGTTATACAAAAATATATGGTACTCTTAAAATATGCAGATGGCATTGAAAAGAAAAAATCTCACGTCTAAAAAAATTTAAATCATGTATTAAAAAATTTAATCATGTTTCCAGAAAATGTTAATCATGTATCTAAAATATATTTAGAAAAAATATTTAAAACATGTATTTGAAAAAAAGTTAAACATACATTAAAAAAATTATATGCATACGAGAAATGTACGATATGTATGGAAAACGTTGACATGAAAACATATAATAGAAAACTGTTCATCATGTATTTTGGAAAAAAAATGAGTACAAAAAAGTTCCTGGCATATACAACAAACGTACATCATGTATTTGAAAAATATTCCACTTGTACACTAAGAATGTACATTGTGTATTTATTAAACTAGAAATGTGTTGAAAAGTAGGGGAAACACACAAAAAATAGAAAACTGAGAAAAACGTCGGAAGACAAAAAAATCATAGGAAACCGATGAACAAAAAGCGGAAAAAAAAGGGTGAAGAAACAAAGAAAACCAAATGCAAAACAAAGAAAAAGAAAAATGTCACGGGTTTCAATGGATGTACATTGAGATTTTAAAAAAATTGTACAATATACCAGAATGTCCGTGTAATTTGAAAAAAAATAAACCTCTATGTAAAAAATTTATATAATGTGTATGAAAGCAATAGACACCAAAACATGTATTTCATAAAAACATACTTTTAAAATTTTAAAAGTGTATTTAAATGTTTCGTATGTATAAGAAGAATGTACGCTGGGCACAAAAATATTATTCATGTATTACAAAATGTGAAATCTGTATAAATATATTTTAGATGTATACCAAAAATGTAAAATGTGTATGTATACAATGTGCATCAAAACATATATTTGAAAAAAGAGTCATATAGTTGAAATGTTAGATGTGTATTACGAAAATGTTCTTGACATATACAAGAAATGTACAATGTGTAAAAAAAGATAATCGATGAAATCCAGTGCAAATGATTTAAAACTGTGAAAACCAAGAAAGAAACAAGGAAAAACAAAGAAACTGATGAAAACCAAGAAAAGAAAAGAGAAAAGAAAAATCAATAAAAAGGGATAAAGAAACTCAAGAATACCGGGGAATTGAAATAAAATTTGGGGAAAACCGAGAATGAAATGAAGAAAACTGATGGAAAAACAAAAAAAACGATGAAACCAGTGAAGAAACCAGAAAAATGAATTAAAACAAAAAAAACTTTTGAAAACCTCAACGAACACAGCAGCCAGCGTTCGAATGAGCGCGATCGAGCGCTAAATATGGGCTGGCCTAGTACTGTACAGCCACATGAAATGCTTCTGGCGAGACATAAGTAACTCTCGCGCTGAACGAGACATAGGTAAATAGGATTGCGGGTCCGCATCGAGGATCTGGATCTTAGAAGGCATCATCACGTTCCATAATCAGAGATTCAATGCCATGATCTTGTGAGGTGCCTGCCCAAGGGGAGAACACATTACAGCCAAAAACTACATCGTTCATTATCGCCCAGAGTGAGCTAGTAACACCTTGCACTCAGCAGCACCATTTGTGGTTAGATGGCGACCCCTATGCACCCATGCAAACATATACTCCCTCCGATCCAATTTACTTTGCGTATTAACTTTTTCCCAAAAAATCGGCAATAGTATGCATGTTTAGATCTTTCGCCGATTCCTTCCGAGACTACCCCTCCACCTCCGCTTCGCCTCCTTCTCTCGCATTGATTAAGCCGACTCGCTCGCCTCCTTTTCTTCCTCGTACGGTAAGCTAGCACGCATGCGTCCTCCTATCTCTTCGCCTTCTACTCCATCCGCCTCTTGGTATCCGAGTCCGCTCTTACGCACAGACTAAAAAGAATAAATTACCAGAGGGAGTATTATACATGCATTTGCACTTAGCGGCCCTTTGGGGTCGTGCCACCCCATCTAACCCATTCAAAGGAACCACGGGACTTTCACAGATCAACTGAGTGTTTAGGTTTCAGCTTGATGTACTTGGGCCCCGTTTGGAATGCCGTTTCTACTTTGAATATCCTTGTAAAAAATACAGGCCACCGTCCGTCGTTTTTGTTTCCGCCAGCAAATCGCTCCTGGTCAGTAAGATACAGCCGTAAGAAAAATACATCTGTATTTATTTACATCGATTCCAAGCACGGCCTTACTTGGTTACGAGAGACAAGCGTGAAAGTCACCAAGCTGCACAGGCCATTCTCCTCTTTCCATCGGGCAATCCTGAACAAGTACGGTACAAAAAGCTCGATCGTTCGTTCGGTGGAAACGGTCTGTCCACACCATCCATGATCGATCGATCATTCATCGGTTCCACGGCATGCAGGCACCTTTTCTAGGTGGGAGGTTACGAGCCGCGCACGCACGCAGGGGCAGGTCACGCCACGCGCCGTCGTGTCATCGGCGGTTCAGTTGTCACCAAGAATGCGCTTTTCACTTTTTCATTCAGCAGCCGTACGCTCGACCGGCCATCGGCGGATCCATCGAGCCATTCCGTCCATGCCATGCCATGCCATGCCGCGTTGGTTGGGTCGATTATCACATACTCGACATGCACCATCGTGTCTTCCAACGATCCCTCTACAGCTCTACTGACTACTCTCTCCCAACAGCCGGCACCAGTTCTTATTGTACGTACTCGACCGATCTCTTCCGACTGCTCAGTGAGATGTGGGCGGCCTTTTTCTTTGGCCAGAAAACGCAACAAGAGAGAAGAGACGACGACGACGAGGCTGTCGGTGTTGCAGGCTCGGGTGCGACTGGACCACGCAATCGAAAGCAAGGTACAGCACGAAGCTCAAGGACGGACGGTGAGCCAAACCAAACCAGACCACCGACGCTCCTGGCTGGCCAAGCATCAGAGAACGCCTTGCCCCAACGTCACACACACACATCCAACTCGGGCGTGCAGATTTCAGGAAGGAATCGTTGTGCCCTCAGCAGCAAGACACGACGGGTCGGCGAGACGGCATCAGCATCTTTCTTTTCTTTCTGGGAAAGGATGTGTCGAAAGGAACAGCCTCATCGTCTGGTGCAATGCAAATGGACATGGACCCAACCGAACCGTGTGTGTGTATAAAAGGAAAAATGCGTAGGCGACGTCAGGGATGGCAGCAAAACGTAAGGCCGGCCCATACGGTGCTTGTCAACTGGCTAGATCAATGATCGGCAAATTAAATCATCAGCGTCCACATGTTAACAGACACCAATATACTCATACATGTACTAGTATAATGTAGTAGTATTCGTTAGTCGCCTTCGCCACCTTCACATCGTGTTGTTCCTACGTCCTCGTCTAGGTAAAATTCTATTATAAACTCGTCCGGCAGCCAAGCTTGCAGCCTACAAAAGATGGTTGATTAATACGCATTCTAAAAAAAACACGTCGATTTCCTTGACTTTGTCATGATCTAGCAGTACGACCTAACTAAGGCGCAGACATCTTAGACCATTTGTACACTGCTCAGTTACATGTCCAAACGAGAAAACTAATGTCCGTCCGTCGATACGACGTCCAATCCGCTTTATATATTTCGTTGGAATTTTCAGGGGCGATGCGGCTGCTGCAAGGATGCTGATGGTTCAAGCGCGTGACGGTTTTAATAGCGGTTGGCCGGTTCCATAATAGGACCGTGCTACCATCACCATGGATGGGTGGTATATCATGGCAAAAGGCATCCTGCAGTGGGTGCAACGTAACTGTCCAACAACCAACAGCACAGGAAAAGACTGCCGCTTGGCGATCGTAGGCGAGCAAGCACGGTGCCTTCCACCTTGAACCTACGACCGGCCCGGTCTACTTCTTCGGTTCGCGCCCATTCTGAGCTCTGACGCCGCATGGTCAGGTCAATAGTCGATGGGGTTGGGCGTGTAGATCTTTCCTGCTAAGTGTCAGTTGAGGACACCGTGTCAGTGAAAGCGCGAACAGTTAATAAGGGCGGATTAGATGCTCCCGTGCGCAGTGCGCATATCATGGGGCCGCACTATTTTGTTCACAGGCCAGAAAATAGAACCTTGTGTGGAGTATGGTGTATGGACCACTCACAATTTCTCGGGAAAACAGAACGTGAATGTCCATGAGAGCTAACCTGTGAAAGTGGTTTATAATCCAGCCCAACAGGGATCAGACGCTAAGCTGGACGTTTAATGTTATATGTGAGGTCCAAGAGCATTTCCAGCCATTCGGCCCCCAGGGCGCCAAAAAAGAGCGGCCTGGGGTGCGCCGGCTATAATCTCGGCGCTGGGGGCGGTTCGGCATCCAGTCGTCGCCCCCCAGGTCGCCCCAGGCGTCGATTTTGGCCCAGTGCTCGGTCTAATTATGTCCAAAAACGTCTCGATACCTGCGTGAATCGGCCCATATTCGGCGTTCGCCGTGTTTCGGCGTGAATTTTCGCATACAAATAGAAATCAATTGGTTCGTCACATAGTTCAGCGTGTTTCATCACATAAATTAAATAGTTCAAAAATAGTTCACGTCGTCAAATAGTTCAACAAAATAGTTCAATACAAATTATATAGCTTAACAAATAAAAACTCAAGTTTCATCACACGTCATTCTCGGCCTCGCCCTTGAGCCTCCATAGGTGCTCCATCAGATCGTGTTGCAGTTCTTGATGCACCTGTGGGTCTCGGATCTCCTGACGCATATTGAGGTAGTCAGTCCAGTTTGCCGGTAGCTGATGATCAACTTGGGCAAGAGGACCCTGCTTGTAATATGGTTCAGTGTCAAACACTGGCTCTTCCTGCTCGCTCTCAATGATCATGTTGTTCAAGATGACACAGCAAGTCATGATCTCCCACATTTGATCTTTCGACCAGGTCTGAGCAGGAAACCGGACAACAGCAAATCGAGATTGAAGCACACCAAATACCTGCTCGACATCCTTTCTGCAAGCCCCCTAAACCTTCGCAAACCAGGCGTTCTTGCCTCCTGGCATAGGGTTTGAGATGGACTTCACAAATGTCGACCATCTCGGATAGATGCCATCAGCTAGATAGTATCCCTTGTTGTACTGCCGTCCATTGACCTCGAAGTTCACCGGAGGAGAATGACCTTCAACAAGATTGACAAAGACTGGGGAGCACTGCAAGATGTTGATGTCATTGTGAGTTCCTGGCATCACAAAGAAAGAGTGCCAAATCCAGAGGTCCTGTGTGGCCACTGCCTCAAGCACCACGCGACAACCGTTTTTGGCGCCTTTGTACAACCCCTGCCAAGCAAATGGACAGTTCTTCCATTTCCAATGCATGCAGTCGATGCTTCCAAGCATCCCAGGAAATCCTCTAGCTTCATTCTGTGCTAGGATCCGAGCCGTGTCTTCCGCATTGGGTGTACGCAAGTATTGCGGTCCAAACACTGCCACAACTGCCCTGCAGAACTTGTAAAAACACTCAATGGTGGTGGACTCGGCCATGCGCCCATAGTCGTCGAGTGAATCACCGGGAGCTCTGTATGCATGCATCCTCATAAATGTCATGCACTTCTGGATCGAGGTGAATCCAAGTGTGCCGGTGCAATCCTTCTTGCACTTGAAGTAGTTGTCGAACTCCCGGATGGAATTCACAATCCGGAGGAAAAACTTTCGGCTCATCCGATAACGGCACCAAAATGTTTTCTCACTGTGCAATGGAGCGTCAGCGAAGTAGTCCGAGTAGAGCATGCAGTAGCCTTCCAGACGATGTCGGTTCTTTGCTTTCACCCGCCCAAGCGTCGAGCCACCTTGCCGCGGCTTTTCACTGCTCGCCAGTAGGCCGGCGAGCATCATGAGATGCTCCTGCTCCTGGACGTCGGCTTCGGCTTCCTCATCCAGCAACGCCGCGAGCGCCTCCTCATCTTCGGAGTCCATCGCTGGGCTGGGAAATCCACCGAACACCTTGTGGGCGAGGTGGGCGCAAGCCCGTCGGTGTACAGGCCCTGCGCGGCCGGAACGCCGGAAAAGTGCCCGGACGGCGGCGAAGAGGCTGCCTCGGTGAAACCCCTTCTCTTTAACGGCGGGAGATGGTCTCCCTAGCTGTGGCGGGCGATGGACGGGGCCGGGATCGGC